>NC_092860.1:62894742-62909776 GCF_032062135.1 Pyxicephalus adspersus
CGATGATCGATGGAGGACGACGCTGGATGAGCACAGGGGGACCAGGTAAGTAAGGATGTACAAAATCTCGGGCTTAATCATCCTTGCAGTTTTTTTTTGCCCGAGCGAAGGTCGGGCTTAACTGCAAGGAGGTTAAAGAGCGTCATACTGATACAAAATAGAAAACGTTCCAATGTGCCAATATACCTTTGTGTTTGACTGTCTTGGAGCACTTTGATTTTAAGTGTGTCTTAACCTAAATGTACTTTCATATGTATTTTGCCGCACACCTGTTTATAGATGTGGTGACTAAATTAGTTTGTTTTTTAGACTTGTTTCCTTTTTCACCCGGTAATCCAGCCGGTAATTAAATAACGCAACATAATAGATTTAACTTAATTTGTTTTACTAAATTGAATATGGCAGTCAATGCCAACTATATATAGATAGTATATTTCTACCACCTTATAAGCATATATTCAGTGGAAATAACAATCTGGCTTATTTATTCTTATAAAACAAAAATGTCAATTGGTACAATGTAAAACGTATATTCCTGGCACACTATGAGCGTATATCCGGTGGGAATAAGTAAACAGCCCATCTGATTTTGGTACATAGCGCGAATATGGTATTAAATATAAATGTGCATTTCAAATTCAAGCAAAAACTACAAGGGTGGAATCCCCAGAGGACACAGAGGACATCCCATGGGGACACAGCATAGAACGATATATGTGTACAGATAAAGTATACAATCATAGGATATAGAATATCTAGCAAAAAATATAGACTGAACATGAATCAAATATATTATTGATCTACAGATTATGAATTCTTAACTTAAAAAAGCTTCGTCAAGCAAAAGAAAAAATGGCTTACTTCAACAATAAGTCTTATACGGTCAGAAAATCAAGTCCTGCTGCCCAAACAGCTACACCAGGAGGTCACCTGGTACTAACAGGTGGCAAATGTTACAGCTTCAAAGTCTTCATTCCAAACAACATGGGCTGCTCAGTCCTGCTTGCTTCAGCTTTACTCTTAGACTGACCCATCAACTTCCTGACAGCCCCAGACATACCTGTCAAGCCAGTCTGAAAGCCTGGTCCATCTTGCAGTGGGATAGGAAGGCCAACACAGATCCTTCCCTTCTATCCCAGAGTCTGGGCCCTGTAATAATGTAACAAAAGAGCAATTGCAGGTTAATGAACACAACTTAGCGGACTCCTGCAATAAATGACCTCTTTTCAGAGGGACCACGACCTAAAGCAGGAAGGAATGTATCTACTATTCAGGACCCAGGCCTCATGTACAAGAGATATTAAAGCAAATACACTTGAAATACATTATGGCAGCAACAATATTTAACAGTAAGACAGTATCAAACTGGTTACAATCATATACTTACACTGGTATATTGATGAAATATAAATTATACATAAATATAGAAAGGAATTATTTTATACATATTTTTAACAACGCATAGTGATACAATTGATAATTGGGTAGTCAGATAGAATATTGTAGAATATCGTTCCATACATAAAAACAAATAATTATGAATAAATGCAATATGTGTCATATACCAATATAGTTACTGAAATATCAACAATATATTTATCATATTCTATATTTAAAATGAATTAGTAACAAGTAGTTTGTATAGACTTAATTCAACTACCGGTAATCTAATCACTTTTAACTCTTTATAGGAGCAGTCCCCACTCTTTTCCACATACCACCAACTTTTAAAGTAAGTGACTATCTCCTTTATTTATCATAATATTATTAAACCAATACCACAAATATTCATTCTGCACTTCCATCTAGAATGTTGTTTTTTCACCTTTACAGCAGTTTCTCCCAAATATTCTCCCTTCCATCTAGTGCGTGACCTCTGCATAAATACATACTACATCTAGTATCTGGATACTTCAGATGTAAGTACTTATCATATCATATTAAACCTAGATTAAACTAAATTTATTCTACTTTGAGTTTATTGAATGTTTTTTTTCTTCAATATTAGAATCTCCATATTACATTTTATCAATCAAGTGTACTGTAATCTCGCTATGGCATCAGGATAGGATTTTTAAATAAAAACCTCTATTTGGTGGGATTATTCTCTCCAATCATATAAGTTTTACTATTAAAGCATGTGTAACCCTAACATGAGGGCTTAAGGAACAAGTTGCTTACACCAACAATGATTTTTTTATATAAAAATTAAAAAATAATTCCTTATCTGATATCTTTCCAGCAGAATCCAATCTATTCAGAGGCCCCTAACTTATTTTTTTCTGGGGGAGGCTCCTACTTCCCGTGTCAGCAATTAATTTTTGCTTTTTGGAGCACATATGATACAAGATCAATATTGTTATTTGATTGGTCAGTGATCATGATTTACACTAATTAATCAGTGATTTTGTATGATAGATTTTCTATTTTATGTTATATTTAAAATGTGTTGATAGTTATGTTACACATACAAAATTTTGCTTTTATCAGTATTTACTGAAAGTGTAAGTATTTTAAGTGCCTAAAAAGCCTCCCACCCTTTCCTCTCCCCTTGTCTTATTTTATAGACTTTATTGGTCCAAAAATCGTTTAAAGCTAAATTGTTTATTTAAACTGGGATACATGTTTGCTTTAAGTAGGAAAATCCACCTACATTCGCGTTTTACCAAGAATTTGTCAAAATTCCGACCACGGAAGTTGGGTTATATGTGCTTCAGAGCTAGAAAGCATGCATTATTTGAACATGGTTTCTGACATTTAGAGAAATGTCTGCCAACAGGAGATAGTTGATTAGATTTTTCCTTTGTAGAATAAAAAAAGATAGATGAGGCCTGATGTAGTCCACATAATGGTATGGGTGGCATTTAAAAATTTCTGGGGAAGTTGTCAGGGATGCCAATAAATATATGCTGACATATGACAAAGACTATAGGGTAGTTTGTTATGGAATAATTATGCCTTTTTGTATGTGATTATCAGAGTCTTATCAATATATTTACATACAATCTTATCATAAGATTGTGCCAATATTTTTCTAAAATTTCTTGTAATTAGGATGATTGTTTGGAAAATGGTGTTATGACACACACTTGTCAGACACTTGTTGACACTTGTCCTTTTTGTGTTTCTCATTGGGATTACTATTTTGGTTAGCTCCTCGGTTATAAACTTTTTATTAAGGCAAGATTTGTTATATTCTCTACTTAATATTCTGAGTTTAAGTTTGTTCACCTTAACAAACTTAACAGAGTTTAACAACTTTGAAAAGATCATAAGCATAAGATTTTTGTCAATGTCAATCCTAAATGAAGATCCAGATCTTAGGATCTGGGATCAATCTGTCATTAGGAAAGCCCCCACACTTTATTTCTCCAGAAATGAGAAAAATGAGGATTGGTTGAGAACTACAAGTTTACTTAGATTTGAGATGCCTAGATTTGGATGTTGTCAGTTTTTGGGTGACACACATCAGGTTAAATCTTCTGTAACTCATACAAGATTGAATGAGTAGTCACCTGTGTGATGTGCAAACCTCCCTACAGTGGATAGGGAGATCTACCATGAGATTGAATGACAGATTAGGAGACCATCTAAATGACATTAGAATAAGGAACATGAAAAGCTTTGCTAACCATTTAATTTTCAAACATGTACAATCTTGTAGATACAAGTTTGTAGTCCGGTGGAGATACTGTAGATAACTATACTATGTAGGAGAGTAGCGTATTATTTACACTTAACAATCATATTCCACTCAGGTTAAATGGACATTTCACAATATTATACATAAATTATGCTACCATTTTCTTAAGGAGCATGATATAAAAGGAGTCATTTATTATCCACCCTTTTAAAGCATAACCTATGCTTGCAAATACCTTGAGGTTCTGGGTTGGCAAATTTTTACTGCATAGGTACTCTATTTACCAAAGCTCTTGTACTCTAAAGCGGACCTAACCTAAAATTATTGCCTCCATAAAAGAGTGGCCAACCCTTTTAAATAAGGCAAAAATTACCTTCTTTTTTGGGTGGAGGGGGTTTGAAACTTTTTTTTTTTAATGGTAAAGCCTCTCACCTTACTGTCTTGATCACAGCAGTGATCAAGACAGAATGGGAGCGCAGAGCCTCCCGGGATACATGCCCAATCTTGGGAATGCGCAGAAGGAGCTTTTTCCTCAATGGGCCTTCCTCGGATCCTGCTAAATGCTTTGCTGTTACTATCTTCATGCTCCCAACAATTTTGATGATAGACTGGTCACCTTTATTTTTATGGCTACAGACACAATGATCAACAAAAAGCTTACTGGATTTCTAATGATACTTATGCTAAATTCTCTAGAACTTCAACTCCTTAGATTAAATACCTGCACCCTGGCAGATTTTATTTCCCTGTTTTACATGTCTTTTTTGAAACCTCCTTTCTTCACTGTGTAAGATTTCCATGGTATGGCCAAATATTATTAAAATTGTTTGCCTTTGTAATGTAAAATTTATATATTATTTGTTTACGTGTAACCAGGCTTGTAATAGTGTATCCATTGTGTTGACTAGAGTTTATATCTTTTGTTTGTAGATCCTTTGCATCTAAACACGTTTTTCTGCCTTTCTGTCTTAGTGATCATGACAGAAACATCATTTGATGGGTAGCCATCTAATAAATCCAGTGTTTGTTTAATGCCACATTTGGAGGAACGGTTGGAATTCCAGTATACTATAATTGGGATAAAGAATCTTGTTGTGGCCATCAGTGTTGACAAACCCGTAGAAGCCTAGGTGAAGGACTCATGGTTTATGTTGATAAAGACATGACAGTGGGAAGATGTATGACACAACAAGGAGGAGTTGTAAAACCAGGATAGAAGACAGTGTTTGGGACAGAGGGAAAGAGAGAGACACGAGAGGAGGGAGAAGCAGAGGACAGGGGTGACCCAGAGAGGGGAAACAAAATGGTTCTGGCCAAAGGAGGGTAACTATTGCTTGTAGGTCTTGTTTATAATATTGGTATTATTTGTTGTATGTGTTGTATTTATATTTGGGTTATGTAACTCTTTACCTTCATATATGATTATGTAAACAATATAACATTTTTATACGCAATTATTGTTGGTTTTCTCCTTCGCTGACGACTGCCTCAGAACTTACAGGATAAAATATTATTATTGAATTAATGTTCATATTTTATTGGATATTGTCCTCAATATTAATCATTATTTTTTTATAGTTGCTCTCCTTTCCTTCCTTTTTTCTTTCTCTTCTAAATTCTGCCTTTTCTAAGGCTTTGCGACTTACCAACCTATAGGGCTTACGCTTATGGCTTTACAAAAAATGTTAGATCTATAGTTTGTACAACAAGAGTAGTACTTGCTGTTATTCCTTCCTGGACTCATATGTTTCTTGATTTTACTGGATCCCAGTGAGGCTGTTTAGTGTATGCTGGCAATCCTGGTCTCCCTTTTGTTCCTGAAGGAAGATATCCTGACAAAATGCTAAGACCATGGGCCTGATTCATCAATAAAATGCACGTACGCTGGACGCGCGTACGTTCGCGCTTCCAGCGAGCTGGTTTACCACGGTCCGGAGCCGAGTGCGCTAGTACACGCGCCTTCACTGCCAGCCGGATTCCTGCCTTGATGATAATGAGCAATAGGGGTCGCGAATCTGCCAATTAAGGTGATTAGATTTCAGCTGCGTGATTAAGGAGGATCTAAGCTAATGGTGAGATCATAGCAATTAATTAGCGCACACCTGCTCTCTGTTCTGTGCGCATCTACAGTCCATTACAGGTCAATTAGAATCTTTAATACTTCATCTTCTTTTGGGTAAGTGGTACTTTTTTAGGTTACATTGTACCCATTACCAAAATTAATTATTTATTGTTACATGTGTTGCACTGTTTTCCTACTTTTTGGATGCCTTTGCAACACTGCAAACGAATTGAGATCAAGCTGTATATATACTAGTTAACACTTCATAATATGTCATCACACAATAGTATGAATTTTACAAATTTGTCACCAAGCATTTGTGATCTAATTCAAATGTCATTGTAGTTTGGCTTGATAGAAATCAAATAATTGAAAAAAGGATTATTGTCATCATTATTCATCTTTTGCTGCAATGTTTTTGTGCCTGGTTTGTAATGACAGTTTCTGTTGTTTAGCAAATCTTCGGCAATGTTTTGTCATTTTTTTTAAAACTAATATTTAGGACAAATGTCTGCATGCTTTCCACTCCAAACTACTGCTTGAACCCCCCATTTGCCTTTGTCCCATTTTCAAAGTCACATAGAGGTTTTTGAATGTATTATGTACATATTTATTACTCTGACATTTACACTCAATTGCATATTGATTTGCTGCCACACAACTCCTCTGTTCATTTGTGGTAGTGTTATCGCTTTGTTGTCATTGTGCTGTGCTGCCTGA
Organism: Pyxicephalus adspersus; assembly: GCF_032062135.1. Lineage (NCBI taxonomy): Eukaryota > Metazoa > Chordata > Amphibia > Anura > Pyxicephalidae > Pyxicephalus > Pyxicephalus adspersus. Next base: position 62,901,168 of record NC_092860.1, read on the forward strand.
TCTTACCACTGTTGTATACAAACACACTTCCACTTTCTGTCCAAACTGGTTGTCAATTAGTTGTCTAGCTCAGTTGCATACTCATTCCAACACACCTGATAGTGATGGAAGGAGGTCCAGGTTGCCAAGCACAACATCAAACCACATTGATTGCCAAGCTCACAAGCAGGGTCAAGCACTCTTACATACCAGATAGTGTGCTTTATTTATGTGTTTACATGATTCTAATCGTATTAGTCATTTTGTATAGAAAAATGCCATGGACAATTTAACTTAGTGCCAAACATATTTTATTGCTTTGCTCAAACCAATGACCAGAATGTCAAAAGGCGTTTATGCCTGTCACGCAAGGTCATCCATGACCTGTACATCTTGCTGGAAGGGAAAATTGCAGCAAAAACAAAGAGAAGCTAGGCTATGCCAAGAATGATGAGGCTCTTGGACTCTCTATATATTTTAGGAAGGGTGTCCTTTCAAACCACGTCGCCCTTTATTTGTGCACTGAGCCAGTATACAGTTTCCTGGGTGTTTATGAAGTTTTCAATGCCATTTTAGACCTTGGCCCACTATATAGTCACTTCCTCACATCAGCTTGGGAGTGGAGGAACATAAAGGTGGATTTCTTCTTTAACCGGAAGCAATATCATCCACAAATGTACAGTAGTCTGTGATGTGACATTCCAGAGGCTTGGCAGCACAGCAGAGGGATGTTATCGCCCTGTAAAGAAATAGATTACATTTTTAGGCTGTGTTAATCATGCTTTAGTGGTAACTACATGCTGCTGGATTGTATTTTTCATTCTTTTCTGGCTGCATAAGCATTGCTTGCCCAAATCTAAACTAAGTTGCACTCTGCCCTAGTTTGGCAATGTGTTTCTGTAAAGTGTCACATAAAGGTCCAGCTCTTACACAAATATGTCTGCTATTTCATTTCCCAAACGATTAAAGTGTGCTTTCCATGACTTCAACTCCTAGGTTGGTTTGTAACCCAAACATGATGTGCTGAAATATGTAATGCATGGATTGTAAACAAATGTAAATACTCACGCATAAAGACATTAGCAATGAGTTCAGCTTTGACTCGACGTCCCTCTGCTGTGCTTTGGCAGCCAGAGGCAGGATGTTGATGCACCTCTGGCTCGAGTTCCTCTGGAATGTCCCAGGAATCCCCATGGTGCAGGCATAGGTTGTGCAGGATGCAGCATGCCATGATGACTCGGGCAGCTTTCCACGGCGCGTATAGGAGCTCACCACCGGGCTGCGCCAAGCACAGAAACCGTGATTTTAGCAGCCCGATGGTTTGCTCCACAACCCCCCGGCTTTTTTGCAGAGCCTTGTTGTAATTATGCTCTGCTTCAGACCGGGGGTGACGCACAGGTGTCATAAGCCATGGGAGCTGTCCGTATCCTTTGTCAGCTGTAAAAAGACAAACATAATACATGTTAGTTCTTGGTATAGTAAGTGTTTTGGGAATGCAGTGTAACACTGGAGTTTTTTTACAAAGGTTGCTAGGGGTTGTGCTCTTCAGTCACTTTATTGCTTTTTGGTTGTTAGGAAACATTGTTACTATTGACTACCACACTGAAGTACCGTGAGCTGTGAAAATAGTAATTATACTAGAGCTACTAGGGCTTTACCTACTGTTAGTTGTATTACAGTAATGACTTTTTACATTACCTATTAACCAGCCCTCAGGCATTTCTCCAGAGATGAATTTCTGGTAGAGGGCTGTCTGACGCAGGATATAGGCATCATGGCATGATCCTGGGAAACCTGTGCGTGCACTCATGATTTTCCTGTTGGCATCACAGACTATTTGGACATTCAGTGAATGATATCGCTTCTGGTAGCGAAACGCGATTTCCTGCAATTTAGGGGCCTGAATGGCCACATGAGTGCAGTCAATAGCCTCCAAAACATTCAGGAATCCCGCTCGCCTGAAGAAATACACCTTGACCTTCCTCCACTTCTGAGCTGTTTGAGAAAAATGAATATATAGTGGGACAAGGTCCACAATGGCATTGATGACCTTCGTAATAACCCTGGAAACTGTAGGCTGGCTTAGTCCACAAATTAAGGCCGAGGAGGTTTGAAAGGAACCCCTTCCTAAAATATACAGAGTGGCCAAGAGCCTGGTCATTCCTGGCACTGCCTGGCTTCGCTTAGTTTTTTGGAGCAATTTTCTCTTCCAGCAAGCTGTACAGGTGAAGGATGACCTGGCCAGACAGGCGGAAACGCCTTTTGACATCCTGGTCACGCAAACTTTCCAGGTGGCTACGCTCTAAGAAGATGCGTGGTGCCCGGACTGTTTGGGAAGTATGAGCTTGCCCTTCTGGTTGCTGTTGTTGTTGTTGCTGCTGCTCTTCTTCTGTTATGACAAGATGTGGTGTTTAATGCCACAACAGCAGTTGTGAAGAGCAACTCTAGTTCCAAATTTGGATCCATGACAACAGCAAACAAAATCCTTGAGCTGGCGCACATTTGAATGCGCGTGCGCACGTACTGAATCCCTATAAATTTGCCCAGTTTCTTAGCCATTTTGCTCATGCAAACCAAAACTTGGGGAGAAAACAGAAAAAGAACAAAGTTTGCCACAAGAACAAGTAATTGACTTTATTCCTCCAAAAAATGTTTTGGGTGTGTTGTACTATAACTCTTTTATTTTGTGACTTCTAGTTACATGGAGCCAAGGAGAATGGACACCACCACTGCCACCACCACCGCCACCACCACTACTACTACCACCCCAGGGTCTTCAGTCCATAGACCAACAGACAGCTCCCTCAGGCCAGCTATGTTGCTCTGTGAAGCAGGCCAAGTAACATCTAGGCCCCTGGTCCCTCAACCTGGCACCTTAGCCAGTTTGAGCTGGACCAGGGATTCTGCTTCCAAGGCAACCCGCTTCACTCCTGAGCAAAATGCAGCCCTCATGGAGTCCTACATACAACATTTTCCTAGACTCCGTGGGGACTTGCACTCCCAGACTTCCCATGCTGTAAGGCAGGGACTCTAGGAGGAAATTGCCAGTAGTGTAAATGCAGTGGGCAGTATACAACGGACCATTGCCCAGTGTCAAAAACGTGTGAGTGACATCTTCAGACATGTCTAAAGGGTCCTGGCCACAGAGGCCGGAAGGAGTGGGACCTATCCTGAACATCTTGTGCAGCGTCTCAAGGAGTATGAAAGATTGGCGTTGCCATTCATTGGGCCAGAAACGGTGGTAGGGGTGGACTACCGGGATGACTCCGATGCTTGCCAACCATGTAAGTTCAATCCTTTTACATTACCAATGTGAATTGATTTTTGCATGCTTGTGGGATTGCAACAGTTTAGTCATTAGCACTGAGAACAAAATAGCATTGTGTTTTTACGTATTTATGCTTGGGGGGGAAATATGAGATCATTTTTGGAAAATGACCTCTTTGGTGTATTTTTACCTTCTTTTGACTTGCATTAACAATGTGTGTATTTCTATTTTACAATAGTACCCCCTGAGATGCAGCAGTCCCCTCCTGCCCTCTGTGCTCGGGTTGATGTGGATGATGAGGATGTCACTTCACATCGAGATGACACTGGCCTTCCTCCTGGTAAGATGAACCTTCATGGTATTTCTTGTTTGACATTGTGCACGTGTCTCTAATCATGTTTATAACCACACTCGTGTAATATGAGTGTTTCATTTTATACATTTTTGGCTCTGGGAGTGGTATGTTTTGTGGTTAGATTTGTGATGAACCGATCAATCCAAATGAACTTGGGTTGGAGTCAAGCTTACTCTTTCATTTGTTTTTGTGCTTTCATCACCAGATCACCATCTACAGGAGGAGGTCGTTGATCCACTGCAGAGAAGCCTGGAGGAGAATACAGGTAATTGGGTTTGTGTGTGTGTTCAGCCTTCCAAAAGCTAAGTAATAACCTTCGATCTTTCTATAATATATCTATATATAGATATCATTTGTAAATTTTTCTTGCCAGAGGATTCTGGTGCAGACTCCCGTTGGGAATGTGTGAGCTTAATCTGTCCAAAGAAATGTTGCGTGTGCGAAATATTGGGGACTTTTGATATGTGAAAACTTGTCACCACATTCATTCATTTTGATGTGATATATCATGTGCCTTTGTAGAACATCCATGTCTGCTGGTTTCTGGTTCTGAAGAGTTTTCACGGGCTGCATCCACTGTGGAGGTAGGCAAGAACTGGTCCATTAGTGTTTATTTGGGGATTTATTTTGAGATGTGTTGGGGGAATAAACCTTTCTCAATGTGTTCCATTTGTGTTTTTTTTTTTTAGGGTCCCTCAGGTGGACATTTACTACAATCAGAAGAGGAGACACCTGAGGTTTCCGTAAGCAACCCATGTTTAATTTATAGGATTCAGAAAAAATTTGTCTAACATTTTTGTCTAACATTAGTTGATGTTTCAATGTCAGGATGCTGTCTGCATAATGTTATGGTGACCCACAAAGTTATATGATATTGTAGTAATTTTTTCTTTTCCCTTTATAGCAACCAGTGGATGCAGGTGGATTGGGTCAACCCAGTGTGGGCAGCCAGCTTCTAAACCTCAGTCAGAGGCTGGTTTACCATTTTGATAGATTAGTGGAGTCAAGGAGTTCTTATCATTTTGAACCGGTCCTTACGCTCCTACATGAAAACATAAATCAAAATCGCCAGGACCGAGAATTTAACCAACAGCATCTGGTGGCCGTGCATCGTCTGATAGAATCGGTCAAAGAACAATTGGCCACTTTGGGTGCCTACATGTTCAGAGTTGACCATCCCTGTAACATGTTAAGTGAATCTGTAGGCCAACAATCTCGCCTACATCAGGCGATTATTCAAAGGCTGGGTTGGCAAATCCCAATAGGCCCTGCTGGCAATAATCTTCTGCAGAGCAGCCAGCTCCATTCTTCCCCTCGGCTCCACCCCGTGCCTCTGGGCGTCCACCTTGTGCCCCTGCCAGTCCACCCCGTGCCCCTGCCAGTCCACCCCGTGCCCCTGGCCGTGGATCCCAGGTGCCAGGTGAGAACATTCTTCACATTCTTCCTGTCATTCTTCACTCAATTTTTCCAGGACTCCATGAGCCTGCCAGTGTGGGTTTGAGTTGGTATCCTGTGTAAAGATGCTTGTTTGTATAAACTAGCTTAATCTCTATTTTATGTTTGCCCAATGTCCACAGGTTAGTAACCCTCGCACTTTGACACTTTACCTAAGTTTGTTTTGATGCGGCCCAAGTATGCTCCAAATGCAGTTTTGCTATCTACTCCCTGAAGAATGTTCCAGTACATTTGTCAAAGTGATTCTAATCAAGTATGAAGTCTCAGCTCAATACTCTCCACGTATTGCTGTAATGCCCTTAAAGAAAAGCTAAAGATTCTTTCAAAATACACGATTGCATCTTTGTTCATTAAATGAACACAAATCTAATTATGTCTAGGGACCAAATATGGCACACCGCACTTCTCTGACACTTGTCTGTAACAGATAAATGTGCTTGCTAATAGGTCAACAACTTTTCTGTTGGTTAAAATGACATACTAAGGTGTTCAGCTGTGTATTCTATGCCAAATGTATTCTTGAATGATGTTACAATTACATATATTTTGAAGAGGACATATCTAACATACCCAACTATGTTACTTTTAAGGTCACATGATGTTTTGACCAAGTGACCAATGGAGGAATGGAGCAAACTCGGCCAAGCTGCAAAACAGGTTTGTGTAGGATAAGAGCATGTTCAAGATTTTATGGTTCAAATACCCATTGTGTAAAAACTAAGGTTTATTTTTTGTGTTTTTTAGGGATGGAATTGGATTAGTCATGCTGGAAAAATGTTGGAAATGTGCACTAAAATAAAAATCAAATTAAATTCACAAAATCAGGCTTTTAGTTTTTTTTACAAGTTTAATTTTTTTGATCTCCCCTTAATAACCTAAAATATCCCAACAACTATAAAAATATAATAATGTAAACAAACCTTTTTACCTTTTATATATACAAAATATTTTTTTTTTTAAAACTGTACCGCCTAGGCACATCCCGAGGAGGGTCCAGCCTCAAGTGCTGCTCCACGGCAGTCATCCTCCTGTGCAGCCAATACAGGCTTTCCTGTATACTTCCTGGCGGGTGAGGAAAAAAAAATATTATATTAACTGGAAGAGTTTGGTCCAAACATTTTTTAAAAGTACTGACCTTTTAAAAACAAAACTAATGAAAATATAAACTTACCAGGAGGATGTCTGCCATGTCGCCGCAGTTGGGGTGGCGGTGGTGGCGGTGTTGGGGGGCTCGGAAGCTCCTCCGGTGGCCTGGCTGCCTCCCTCGATGTGGAACTGGCTGTGTTTGTAGAAGGAGACCAAAAAAATAAGAGGTAAGTACTGACCAAATGGAACAGTATAACATGCAACTAGTTCTTAAATTGCACAGTGCTAAAGAATGTAAAATATTTTATCTCATCAAGTTATAACTGTTTTGCTGTTTACACAGAGCAAAACAAGAAAGAAAGGTGAATCCTTGGTCCAAGGAAGGTTTGGTGTCAATTAAGGTTGTGGGTTTTCACAAGGGACAAACTTGTCTAAGTGACATTTAACCTTTGTCTTCTGTTAAAAGCTGCCTAGACATGATGCTAGTCATACACTCCTAATGATACTTGATAGAACTAGAACTAGGCCTAACAAACTATCTCCTAGTTTATAATAATGGTTCTAAAGGAATATTTATAATATCTAAAATGGGGAAAAACTTACAGTCAGATGAGGAACTTCTGTCCTGTGGAGGAGATGCTGGTGGCAAGGGCGCTGCAGCAGCTGTAGATAAAAAATGAACAGCATAAGTAAAAGTGGGTGGGCAGGACTAAAGTAGATTTGTAAGGTTAGTTAAGGTGAATAGATGAATGATGAACTTCTAAATGATACTTTCTGCCTTCGTCCAAAAATTTTAAGCAAACATTTGCTTAACATTTTAAGCAAACAGTTCTAGGCTAAACAATACTACTTTACACAAACAACAGACATTCTAAAACACCACTTCCTTAACAAGAGAAGACAAAATGCCAAACTTACCAGACAGGATGCGGTCCCCCACTTCACGCACCAAATCCGGGCTTCTACGTTTGAGGTCGCTCCAAACGTGCTGAATTTGGGCGACAGTTGGGCGCCCTACTGCAGGGGTCCACAGCCTGTCTGCCAGCCTCTCCGTGATTTGGCACTGCTGGTCATCTCTGCCTAATCATTGTCTAAAGAAAAAGAGAAACAAAATGTAAGTTATTTTGACAACAACCAAACACCTCTTAAAAAGAAAAAAAAGGGAGAACTAATTCATTGACTGATTTATATATTTTCTGTTGCAAATTGACATAGTTTGGTTGCAAATGTAAACTGTTTGTTAATATTGTGTGTAGATATATATGGGTATACTATTACTATTACTAAGAAGCTTCCAGTTGCCACCTCACTAAGCTTAATCCTGTTCTAGGGGCAAAATGTAAGCACTGTTGCACTGGGTCAGATAATTCAGCACATGTGGATTTATTTTGTTGACACGTGAAAAAAAAAAGATCTATAAAAAAAGTGGAGAAATACAAAACACAGGAATATCTATGTGAGACAGTAGAATAATGTGCCTTCACCAAAATCAGGATTGTGGTGTCAGCTAGCCAGAGGACATTCTAGCAGAAGGCTTCCACTGTCCTCCCGACAAAGAAAGGTCATTTCCAGCCTTGCGTGATAGAGAGGAGGCAAATTAGTGCTCTTCAAATGATCTACCTCTGATTGATTGAGCTTAATAGGGTAGAATCCTGAAGATTCTTACAAAGCATACATACACACATCAAAATATGTGCATGTACATAGTTGTGAACAGCCAACTTTAGGTGTTGGACCTCTACCCAGGTCTCATCTGCAGCTGTAATGCATTGAAAGAACAATAGAGGACGCTCCATTCTCAGCTGTCATCCGTGCAGAGGATTCCAGCTGCCGATAAGAGCTGGGGACACAGGCTGTCCCTCCCCTATTCTATAGCTGTGCTGTGGCTTCTATATAAAAAACTGCTTGGTAAATTATATCTACTCTGTGGGCATGTGTAACGACATAATGGGCACAGTGTGATATCTGGGTGTGGGAATTCTGCATGTCATATCTTGCAGCCTATGAGGACACTCATAGATAATAGTCCCAAAATATCTAAGAAATCCCAGGCCACCAAATTACAAGCATTTGAAGTGCACTGCAACAACCTCCAAGAAATAAGGTTGATTAGTAGCTAGTAGGATCCTCAACATTTCAAGTAGTTGCAAACAAGGGTTTAGGACATGTGAAGGATTAAAGATGGCGAGTTCTTAGGCTGAGAAATATGAGAAGCATGAGCAAAACACGTTGCAATGTGTTTGAAACATGCATGATGCAAAAAACACATTCAAACATGGACAAAAATAGGCTAATTCTAGTAAAAAGAATGCTCCAATATGATCGATATGATCCTTTAGATATGTACAGCAGTAAACAGATATTCCACTCTAGTAGTCCACTATATATATATATATATATATATATATGTATATATATTTATATTTAGATACATATATATATATATATATATATCCTACAATAATT
>NC_092860.1:62910641-62943936 GCF_032062135.1 Pyxicephalus adspersus
TATATATATATATACACACACACACATATACATAAGAAGCAAACAAAAGAACGTGTGTGTGCTTGTGACTTTTGTGGGAAAATCTAGTCCGATGGCAAAGCGAGGCTTCGCGCGCGGACAGTCGCAAGACAGTCCCAAGATTTACCCGCAGGCGGCTCCTCCGATCAGGCATCGTAAGCTTTTATATAGGCGCCTATGTAGAGGAGTTGAACTCGGTTAACTCTTGCCAAACAGAAAAGAAATGTCATTTTAAAATATGCTTTTTCTTAGCGCATATAGATGTTTTAAACATTTGAACAGCACAAACATTTTTTTTTAGGGCTAAGGGTAATATGTGTGCCATTAGAAAGAATGATTTTTTAGGGGAACAGTGACTTTTAATGCAAGCTCGCCAGTGAAAAGCTGCCGGGGAAGCGCAGCTCCGGCCGCGAGCTCGTTCAGTTGCTGAATTGCGTGACGGCTTCCGATTTCGGATCGCGAATACGGATGCGCGAGCGACCTTCTGATTTTGCTTGATGAATCAGGGCCCCTGTGAGGAATGTGAAACCAGGCTAAACGGTAATAGCAGTACCAGCAAGTGGTAACATACATACCAGAACTAGATCAATAGGGACAAGTGGCCAGAGCACCAGCAAGGTTTCAGGTACAGGGATACAGATCCAATGCTAAGACCCTGTGAGGGATGTGAAACCAGAATATTTATGCCTTTTAAATATAAGCCATAGGTGTTGCTTTACTAGGAGGTGACTCAGTAGGCAACATCCCTATGCAGATTTCATGACAAAAGATGGCAGATGAGGACACCCTTGCTGAACAAGATGATAGAACACAGATCCTGCCCTAATAAAGACAGCAGCTGACCCGAAAGGAAGTATAGATGAATGTTTCTTTTTAGGAGCTCCAGTCCTTTATATGTCACTGGACCCTGCAAAGGTACGTTTACTTAAAGATAAAAAAATAAAAAAAAGATTTATTGTTTTTTTGAATAGTGTGTTTATTTCTAGACCATCTTTAACTCTTTGAGGGATAAGCTAAGGTCTACTATGAAGGTCAGGTCTATGAAGCCCTGTACTTATTTCCCAGGGTTAAGAGGCAGATATCTGGAGGGACCACTTATTAACCACCTTTTGTCCATAGGTATGTGATGTTGGACTGTGTTTTTAAAATTTACCACACTAAGGAGGTGTTTTAGAAAAATATATTACTATACAGTATACCGAATTATTGCATTTTCAGTATTTTTTATTTATTTATGCATTCTTGTTTAAGCTGATTTTTGTGTTTTTCATTTAATTTTATTATTAAAGTTGTCATTATTCAAGGTTAAAGGTGCCATTAATAAAATAAACCTTAGTTTTTACACAATGGGTATTTGAACCATAAAATCTTGAACATGCTCTTATCCTACACAAACCTGTTTTGCAGCTTGGCCGAGTTTGCTCCATTCCTCCATTGGTCACTTGGTCAAAACATGATGTGACCTTAAAAGTAAGTGAAGACTGACAGGAAGAATGTGAAGAATGTTCTCACCTGGCACCCGGCATCCACTTATATAGTTTGCCCAAACCGGCCTCTACTCACTTCACCAGCCCGGCCACGGGCGTGGCCCACCCTAGCAGCATGGCCACGGGACACCCCCACAGCATGCCCACGGTCCACCTGCACAGAACGGGCGTGAGTGCAGGCCCACCTCCAGAGCATGTCTATTGCTTGCCTGTGTGTTAGGAGTTGGGCGGCCAGGGGCATGGGGTGGACGGGCAGGGGCAGGGGGTGGACTGGGAGGGGCACGGGGTGGACTGGCAGGCGCACGGGGTGGAAGTCCAGGGGCACGGGGTGGAGCCCGGGAGAAGAATGGAGGAGCAGACATGGATGTTCTACAAAGGCACATGATATATCAAAATGAATGAATTTGGTGACAAGTCTTCACATATCAAAAGTCCCCAATATTTTGCACATGCAACATTTCTTTGGACAGATTAAGCTCACACATTCCCAAAGGGAGTCTGCACCAGAATCCTCTGGCAAGAAAAATTTACAAATATTATCTTTATATAGATATATTATAGAAAGATCAAAGGTTATTACTTAGCTTTTGGAAGGCTGAACACACACACAAACCAAATTACCTGTATTCTCCTCCAGGTTAGGTAATGTAAAAGGATTGAACTTACATGGTTGGCAAGCATTGGAGTCATCCCGGTAGTCCACCCCTACCACCGTTTCTGGCCCAATGAATGGCAACGCCAATCTTTCATACTCCTTGAGACGCTGCACAAGATGTTCAGGATAGGTCCCACTCCCTCCACCCTCTGTGGCCAGGACCCTTTAGACATGTCTGAAGATGTCACTCACATGTTTTTGACACTGGGCAATGGTCTGTTGTATACTGCCCACTGCATTTACACTCCTGGCAATTTCCTCCTAGAGTCCCTGCCTTACAGCATGGGAAGTCTGGGAGTGCAAGTCCCCACGGAGTCTAGAAAAATGTTGTACGTAGAACTCCATGAGGGCTGCATTTTGCTCAGGAGTGAAGCGGGTTGCCTTGGAAGCAGAATCCCTGGTCCAGCTCAAACTGGCTAAGGTGCCAGGTTGAGGGACCAGGGGCCTAGATGTTACTTGGCCTGCTTCACAGAGCAACCTAGCTGGCCTGAGGGAGCTGCTTCTTGGTCTATGGACTGAAGACCCCAGGGTGGTAGTGGTGGTGGTGGCGGTGGTGGTGGCAGTGGTGGTGGCCATTCTCCTTGGCTCCATGTAACTAGAAGTCACAAAATAAAAGAGTTATGGGACAACACACCCAAAACATTTTTTGAAGGAATAAAGTCAATGGTGTATTCTTACTTGTTCTTGTTGCAACCTTTGTTCTTTTTCTGTTTTCTCCCCAAGTTTTGGTTTGCATGAGCAGAATGGCTAAGAAACTGGGCAAATTTATAGGAATTCAGTACGTGCAAATGCGCACGCGCGCACGCAAACGCGCATGTACGCACAAACGCCGGTTCAAGGATTTTGTTTGCTGTTGTCATGGATCCGAACTTGGAACTGGAGTTGTTCTTTACTACTGCTGTTGTGACATTAAACACCACATATCTTGTCATAACAGAAGAAGAGCAGCAGCAACAACAACAACAACAACAGCAACCAGAAGGGCAAGCTCATACTTCCCAAACAGTCCGGGCACCACGCATCTTCTTGGAGCATAGCCGCCTGGAAAGTTTGCGTAATCCGGATGTCAAAAGGCGTTTCTGCCTGTCTCGCCAGGTCATCCATCACCTGTACAGCTTGCTGGAAGAGAAAATTGCTCCAAAAAACTAAGCGAAGCCAGGCAGTGCCAGGAATGACCAGGCTCCTGGCCACTCTGTATATTTTAGGAAGGGGTTCCTTTCAAACCTCCTCGGCCTTAATTTGTGGACTAAGCCAGCCTACAGTTTCCAGGGTTTTTACGAAGGTCATCAATGCCATTGTGGACCTTGTCCCACTATATATTCTTTTTTCTCAAACAGCTCAGAAGTGGAGGAAGGTCAAGGTGGATTTCTTCAGACGAGCCGAATGTTTTGGGGGCCATTGACTGCACTCATGTGGCCATTCAGGCCCCTAAATTGCAGGAAATCGCGTTTCGCAACCGGAAGCGATATCATTCACTGAATGTCCAAATAGTCTGTGATGCCAAAAGGAAAATCATGAGTGCACGCACAGGTTTCCCAGGATCATGCCATGATGCCTAAATCCTGCGTCGGACAGCCCTCTACCAGAAATTCATCTCTGGAGAAATGTCTGAGGGCTGGTTATTAGGTAATGTATAATGTCATTACTGTAATACAACTAACAGTAGTCAAATACTAAAGACACCTATTATGTTGCTATGTTCCTTTGCATTGTCAGAATGCCAGGCTATGACCTATATTGTATATATGTCATATTTTGTGCTAACATCTAAATTAGCAAATACTTTATAAATATTGTACAATATTGGGAGCATGGGGGAAGAACTAACTTTCAGATATTCCCGGAAGCCCTAGTATAATTACTATTTTCACAGCTCACGGTACTTCAGTGTGGTAGTCAATAGTAACAATGTCTCCTAACAAACAAAAAGCAATAAAGTGACTGAAGAGCACAACCCTTAGCGACCTTTGTAAAAAAACTCTACTGTTACACTGCATTCACAGAACACTTACTATACCAAGAACTAACATGTATTATGTTTGTCTTTTTACAGCTGACAAAGGATACGGGCAGCTTCCATGGCTTATGATACCTGTGCGTCTCCCCCGGTCTGAAGCAGAGCATAATTACAACAAGGCTCTGCAAAAAAGCCGGGGGGTTGTGGAGCAAACCATCGGGCTGCTAAAAGCACGGTTTCTGTGCTTGGCGCGGCCCAGTGGTGAGCTCCTATACACGCAGTGGAAAGCTGCCCGAGTCATCATGGCATGCTGCATCCTGCACAACCTGTGCCTGCACCATGGGGATTCCTTGGACATTCCAGAAGAATTCGAGCCAGAGGTGCATCAACATATAATAGCCCTGACCTAGCAATGGCTCAATGAGGGATTGCACTGAAGATGTTGCCAATCCACAATGGCTGTATCTGGGGTTGAACTGTGTCCCTTTTCCAGTGTACAGTACCATATACACTTCCCAAATTTTCTTCAGTTTTGGTGCAGGATGGGTCATCTCATCAAACTCCTCATTGTTTGCAAAGTGCAGGTACTTCATGATGAGGGAAAAGCGGTATTCTGGCATGACTGTGTAAAAGAATGGAGTGGCAATCATTTTATTCTTGGACCAGTACCACTTTTCCATGGGTTTGCCCACAACTCCCTGCAGGATCACCATGCCCAAAAACAGCCACATGTCATCCTTGGTCACAGGTTCCCACTTTCTGATATGTTCTTTTATCGCGTGAAGGTTGCAAGTAATATGTTAGCAAACAGAGATTAGCATATATGTTTAAATAAAAAAAAAATGCAAAAAATTTCCAAAAGTTAGCAAACAGAGCAGCACACATGTTTGCATAAAAAAATTAGCAAACATTTTTTGAAAAAGTTAGCAAACACAAAAGCGGCTTACCTGTTTTTTCGATAACTTAATCGGTCAAAAACAACTTCAGGAATGCCAGAGGGTCGTCGCATTCAGCCTTAATTTTCATCCCAGGTCCGCTGGTAAATAGAAATCTTGGCGGTGCTGCCTGGTCCGCATCAAGGTCAATGAAGCACTATGTGTGCACATTTTTGCTGTCTGATGACAAATTTCCTGGTGAATCACTATCGCTCAATTCCACAAGGGACTCTAAATTGCTATTGCTGCGTTCGAATTCCTCCAAAACAGCTCTTGCGAGATGCCTTTTGGATGCCATGCGGTCTCCAGCAATCAGTCAGGAACAATCAAGGTCGAAGACAAAGTGATGAAATGATACATTCAGAAAGTGATTTATAAGCCATCAAAAGGTCAGATCAAGGTCAGGGCTAATAGTGGGCAAAATGTAAACCAGGGCACTGGGCAATGATGCCTTGTGCACTAAAATGTGTATTTATACTTTTATTATGTGTTTTGTACTGAAAACAAAATTAAAAGCAGATTACATAGTAATCTGCTTTAAAATTTCCCACCCCCACAATCCATCACTCCACCGCATCACCCGGAAGATGTCACATCTTGCTGGGTGATGCGATGGGGATGCCGCTGGCATCACCCCCGGAATTTACTATTGGTGATCGCATGGTGCATCACATCTAACTGATGATATGCGCAGTGGTGTAGCTGGGACCCGGGCGGCATTTAAAAGCAGATTACTCAGTAATCTGCTTTTAAATTTCCCGCCTGGCCACGCCCCTAAATGCACAGGCACCCCGGCATCACAGTGGGATCGTCCGATCGCCGCTGGAGCGCGAGGCACAGGTAAGAGGGGCTCCCAAAGTTACCCCGAGTGTGATTGGGGTTTACTGCTTTTTGCAAGTTTTTTTCACCCCGAGTCACACTCGGGATTATCGCTGGGGGGTTAAGTACATGTAAAATGGTCCTTGGAGTAGGTTAGATTATGTTGTGCCGTATTACATTTCAGTGTAATCCGTGTAATGTATAGTGTTGGTCGAATAGCTCACTATTCGATTCGACCGCTATTAGGTCGAAAAATGCATAATTATTCGGGTGATTGAACATCAAATTCCAACTCTATTAAAGTCAATAGGGGAAAAATTTGGGTTGTTATTCGGGTCAGTGGAGAGCTTCTAAAGCCTATAAATACATTTAAAAAGACATGTCAAGACTCTCCCAGCTCTGCACAACACTGTACAAGTAAAAATAAAATAAGGAAGTCATTTTTCTGTTGCTGGCAAGTAGTTTTGGTTGAATAGCTTATGCCATTTTATGGGTCGGCCAAGGGAACATGCCGAATTTTACACGGTCTCCGAGTACAGCCAGAGAGGGACATGAGGGGGTTCCTCTGGCCCAAAAATTTGCCACTAGGTTTAAACACTCAGTTACAAGCCATACACAGGCTTCACAGTACAGACAGAGGTCTCTGAGGGCGGTCTTTCAGTCCAAAAATTAGCCAGCTACACAGCTCTGTTATACGCTACAAGTGACAGGTGGCAGCATCAGCAGCAGTAGGAGGAGGCGGTGGGCACTGAGACGGAGTGGGGACCGCATTGGTAACTGGCATTCAGAGTTGGGAACTGGGCAGGCGGCATCAGTTACAGCATGAGGAGGAGGCGGTGGGTCCTGAGAAGGAGCAAGGACGGCATTAGAGGTTGAGGCCATCACCCATATGGACAGTGTCGAAGCTGTAGCTATTGGAGACAATCACATCCAATTGGTGCAAATATGCCAGTGTGGTGCTGTAGAAATTCCCTTCTATGATGTCCCAGCGCACATTAGGAATTGGGTACTCTAGCACTTTACCAGCTTTGAATCCAACAGACATGGACGTGTTGCATATCAACAGACATTTGGGGCCCGAAGACCCTGTTGAGCTGGAGTCTAGTCTGGCATCTAGAGCTGGGTACTGGGAGGAGGAGGAGGCGGTGGGCCCTGAGACGGAGCAAGGAGGGCATTATAATTTAAAGCCATCACCTTTTTGGACAGTGTAGAAGCAGTAGCTATTGAAGACATGAATGGATTAGCGAGATTCCAATCTGTTCTTATCTACTATGTAGCGAAACCACATGAAAAGGATTGGGCTTGGAGGAATCAGCGGGGAAAGAAGACCCTGTTGAGCTGGAGTCTAGTCTGGCATCTAGAGGTGGGCCCTGAGATGGAGCAAGGAGGGCATAACAATTTAAGGTCATCACCTACGTGGACAGCGTAGAAGCAGTAGCTATTGGAGACATGAATAGATGAGGGAGATTCCAATCTGTCCCTACCTACTATATAGCGAAACCACATGAAAGGGATTGTGCTTGGAGGAATCAGCGGAGAAAGAAGACCCTGTTGACCTGGAGTCTAGTCTGGCATCTAGAGCTGGGTACTGGGAGGAGGAAGAGGCGGTGGACCCTGAGACGGAGCAAGGAGGGCATTATAATTTAAAGCCATCACCTTTTTGGACAGTGTAGAAACAGTAGCTATTGGAGACATGAATGGATGAGGGAGATTCCAATCTGTCCCTATCTACTATATAGCAAAACCACATGAAAGGGATTGGGCTTGGAGGAATCAGCGGGGCAAGAAGACCCTGTTGAGCTGGAGTCTTTTCTTGCATCTAGAGCTGGGTACTGGGATGAGGAGGCGGTGGGCCCTGAGACGGAGCAAGGCGGGCATTACAATTGAAGGCCATCACCTTTTTGGACAGTGTAGAAGCAGTAGCTATTGGAGACATGAATGGATAAGGGTGATTCCAATCTGTCCCTACCTACTATATAGCGAAACCACATGAAAGGGATTGGGCTTGGAGGAATCAGCGGGGAAAGAAAACCCTGTTGAGCTGGGGTCTAGTCTGGCATCTAGAGCTGGGTACTAGGAGGAGGGGGCGGTGGGCCCTGAGACGGAGCAAGGAGGGCATTATAATTTAAAGCCATTACCTTTTTGGACAGTGTAGAAGCAGTAGCTAATGGAGACATGAATGGATAAGGGAGATTCCAATCTGTCCCTACCTACTATATAGCGAAACCACATGAAAGGGATTGGGCTTGGAAGAATCAGCGGGGAAAGAAGACCCTGTTGAGCTGGAGTCTAGTCTGGCATCCAGAGCTGGGTAGTGGAAGGAGGAGGTGGTGGGCCCTGAGATGGAGCAAGGAGGGCATTACAATTGAAGGCCATCACCTTTTGGACAGTGTAGAAACAGTAGCTATTGGAGACATGAATGGATGAGGGAGATTCCAATCTGTCCCTACCTACTATATAGCGAAGCCACATGAAAGGGATTGGGCTTGGAGGAATCAGCGGGGAAAGAAGACCCTGTTGAGCTGGGTACTGGGAGGAGGGGGTGGTGGGCTCTGAGATGGAGCAAGGAGGGCTTTATAATTTAAAGCCATCACCTTTTTGGACAGTGTAGAAGCAGTAGCTATTGGAGACATGAATGGATGAGGGGGATTCCAATCTGTCCCTACCTACTATATAGCGAAACCACATGAAAGGGATTGGGCTTGGAGGAATCAGCGGGGAAAGAAGACCCTGTTGAGCTGGAGTCTAGTCTGGCATCTAGAGGTGGGCCCTGAGATGGAGCAGGGAGGGCATTATAATTTAAAGCCATCACCTTTTTGGACAGTGTAGAAGCTGTAGCTATTGGCGACATGAATGGATGAGGGAGATTCCAATCTGTCCCTACCTACTATATAGCAAAACTACATGAAAGGGATTGGGCTTGGAGGAATCAGCGGGGAAAGAAGACCCTGTTGAGCTGGAGTCTAGTCTGGCATCTAGAGCTGGGTACTGGGAGGAGGAGGGGGTGGGCTCTGGAACAAAGTGTGGACGGCATTAGTATCTGGCATCTAGAGTTTGGTACTGGGCAGGTGGCAGCATCATATACAGCAGGAGGAGGAGGCGGTGGGCTCTGAGACGGAGCGGGGACTGCATTGGGAACTGGCATCTAGAGCTGGTTATTGGGCAGGCGGCAGCATCAGTAACAGCAGAAGAAGAAGGCGGTGGGCCCTGAGATGTAGTGTGGATGGTATTAGTAACTGGCATCTAAAGTTGGGTACTGGGCAGCAGCAGTAACAGCATGAGGAGGAGGCATTTAGCACTTAGACGGAGTGTGGATGACATTAGTAATTGGCTTCTAGAGTTGGGTACTAGGCAGGCAGCAGCAGTAACAGCATGATTCAAAGGCGGAGGGCTCTGAGACTGAGTATGGACGGCATTAGTGTCTGGCATTTAAAGTCAGGTACTGGGCAGGCGGCAGCATCATATACAGCAGGAGGAGAAGGAGGTTGTGGTCTCTGTGACGGAGTGTGGACGGCATTAGTTTCTGGCATCTAATGACAGGTACTGGGCAGGCCGCAGCATCATTGACAGGAGGAGGAAAAGACGGTGGGCTCTGAGACGGAATATGGACGGCATTATTGTATGGCAAATAAAGTCATGTACTGCGCAGGTGGCAGCGTCATTTACAGGAGTAGGAAAAGGCGGTGGGCTCTGGGATGGAGTATGGACGGCATTATTGTCTGGCATCTGAAGTCGGGTACTGGGCAGGCGGCAGCATCATTTACAGGAGGAGGAGGAGGTGGGCTCTGAGAAGGAGTGTGGATGGCATTAGTGTCTGGCATTAAAAATCAGGTACTGGGCAGGCGGCAGCAGCATTTACAGCAGGAGGAGAAGGAGATGGTGGTCTCTGAGACGGAGTGTGAACGGCATTAGTTTCTGGCATCTAATGTCAGGTACTGGGCAGGCGGCAGCATCACTGACAGGAGG
This sequence comes from Pyxicephalus adspersus, assembly GCF_032062135.1. Lineage (NCBI taxonomy): Eukaryota > Metazoa > Chordata > Amphibia > Anura > Pyxicephalidae > Pyxicephalus > Pyxicephalus adspersus. The sequence goes on from NC_092860.1 coordinate 62,920,479, forward strand.
AGGAAAAGGCGGTGGGCTCTAAGACGGAATATGGACGGCATTATTGTATGGCAAATAAAGTCAGGTACTGGGCAGGCGGCAGCATCATTTACAGCAGGAGGAGGAGGCGGTGGGCTCTGAGAGGGAATATGGACGGCATTATTGTCTGGCAAATAAAGTCAGTCACTGGGCAGGTGGCAGCATCATTTACAGGAGGAGGAGAAGGCGGTGGGCTTTGAGACAGAGTATGGACGGCATTATTGTCTGGCATCTAAAGTCAGGTACTGGGCAGGTGGCAGCATCATTTACAGCAGGAGGAGAAGGCGGTGGACTGAGACGGAGTATGAACGGCATTAGTTTCTGGCATCTAAAGTCAGGTACTGGGCAGGCAGCAGCATCATTTACAAGCAGGAGGAGGAGGCGGTGGGCTCTGAGACGGATCGTGGACTACATTAGTATCTTGCATCTAGAGTTGGGTACTGGGAAGGCGGCAGCAGTAACAGGCAGTAGGAGGCGTTGGTCCCTGGTACGGAGCGTGGACCACATTGGAGCTTGGGTCCTCTATTGACAGTGTAGAAGCTGTAGCTAATTGGGACATTAATGGATTAACGAAAATCACACTTTCCATACCTTCTATATAGTGAAACCACATAAAAGGTAACAGACTTGGTGGAATACACGGGGAAATACATAAATTTTTTATCATTTGTGGATATCTAGCAAGTGCTATCACTTAAATATATCTATTTGTTTCACATAAATACATACGTTTTTATGGGTTTTAGTATACATATCCAAGTGCTATCAGAATTAAATATCTGTATTGTTTGTATAATAATACATACATTTTTATGGCTTTAGGGATATATAGCAGAGTGGGATCAGAACTAAAGATCTGTATTTTCTGTAGAGAAATATCAAAGTTTTCATGGTCTTTTGGATCGATACAAAGTGCTATCAGAATTAAATATTTAGATTTTTGAAAGAGAAATATAGAAATTTTTATGACTTTGGAGATATATAGCAAAGTGGAATCGGAAATATCTCTATTTTTTGGCGAGAAATACTAAAATAAACAGAAAAATTTCTGTATTTCTGTAAAAAATACAGAGAATTAATTCTGATAACACTTGCTACCTATGAAAATAAACAGAAAATTTTCTGTATTTCTGTAAAAAAAAACACAGAGAATTAATTCTGATCCTTCTTGCTACCTATCAAAACAAACAGAAAACTGTTTGTATTTCTGTCAAAAAATACAGAAAATTAATTCTAACATTTGCTACCTATGAAAATATACAGAAAAATGTCTGTATTTCTGTAAAAAAAATATATATATTTCATTCTGATCCTACTTGCTATCTATCAAAAAAGCCAGAAAAAAATCTGTGTTTCTGTAAAAAAGAAATACAGATATTTTTTTTTATAGCATTTGCTATCTATCCAAAAGGACAGAAAAATGTATGTATTTCCTTACTAAAATTACAAATTTCTTAATTATGATTCACACAGCTCCAATACAAGTGATATAGGCCTCAAAGTATATAAAGGCAGATGGCCCTGAGGGGGGTGCTCAGTAAAAAAATATTTGCCAGTTACACAGTTCCATTGCAAGTTATAAACCTCAAAGAAAGAGTAGAGGTAGAGGGCCACTAGGGTGAGGAGTAGAAGGAGATGCCGAAAGGCTGTGAACGTGCTCTTCCCATCTTGATGTCTGTGCAGCAGTTGATGACTAATCAGTACAATCTGCAGAGGGAGTGTTAAAGGCATTGCCGATCAAAGCCTTATTCATTTTAATAAAAGTGATTCGGTCGACATTTTCTGCGGAAAGCCGAATCCGTTTGTCACTCTCTACGCTCTTTCAGATAACACACTTGCTGCTGGGAAGGCAAGGATCTGGATGGCATGTTCTGCCAGCTCCGGCCACTGCTCAAGCTTGGATACCGAGTAGCCCAGTGAGTCCTGGCTTTGCAGGTTGCAGATGTCCCATGCAAAGCTCATGTATTCCTTCACCATGACTGAGTGCCGCTGCTCAGTGTCATTGGCAATTGCTGCACGACTGGCAGCTTGCTTTTGCTGAAAAAAAGCCTGCATAGTTAGGCTTAGACGACCTCTACTGCTGCTGCCACCCATGCCACCTAAAGCAGTTGTTTGGCTCCCATGGCTGGTGGAACTGCCATAGGGATCCCTGCTGCTGCTGCTGGCTTTTTAAATGGGTGCTCATGCAACTTGTTCCAAGTTTGTTTGGGTTTTTGCCTCGTTTCAAGTATTGAGCACACAGTTTACAGATGACCATGGTGTTGTCACCACTATGGACATTAAAAAATGCCCACACTGGCGAACATTTAACCGGTGCCGAAAGGTGCTCTGGAGATGGTGCTCGTGGTGGGGTCCGCGGTTGTTGAGGCATAGCTGTGGGGACAGCTTCCGACGATTTACATCTTTGACTTGCCTCACTGGTAATTGAAGTATGCAGAGTGTGGGCATCTTTTACTCTCTTCCTCCCTCTCCCCCATTGAGGACGCTCTGCAACCTCCTCCTCCTCTTCTTCTTCTTCTTCTTCTTCCTCCTCTTCCTCTTCTTCCTGCCTATGATGATCTCCTTGTTCGCCCCATGTCGGATCAAGAACATCATCATCATCATCAGAAGAGACAGTTTACCTATATGTGCCGAAAGGAAGCTGCGGCCCTTTGGAGCCAGTTTGAATTGGCTCGTCTGGCTGAGAGTGTTCTGGTGAAAAGAAACTGGGGGGAAAGCCTGTGAACTGACTCTCTTCTACCTATCTGAGTACAGTAGATTTCAGGACTGCACAAATACAGTACAATCCAACAATCTATCTGACTAATAGTGTGAGTGTGACACAGTCTACCAAAGTAAAGCACTTTTTTCACTTTGACAAAGAAAGCAAGCCAAGCAGCACAGAACGGTTGTGATGCTATTAGCAAATCTCTGTCAGGAGTGGTAAATGCAGGCACCCCTTGGCCTTATATAGGCCAATGGCTGCCTGTGTGGCATGCAGTGACAGACAGCCAATCGGCTGTCTGCCACAACAAAGATGGAGGGGGCATCCCTGCTCTAATTGGAGGGCACTGTGCATCATGGGGGAGGCCCCCAGTTGTTTGAGTGCATTGTGGGAGGGCCGAATTCGGGTATTCGAATGCAGCAAAATTTGGGTCAGGTCCACCCGAATTCGAACGGTCATATTCGGGTTGAACATTAGGACGACCCGAATTCGAACAACAACACTAGTATTGTACATAACTTTAGTGTGCTTAGTGTTATGTAAATAACATAGTATCAGTTATTTTGTATATTTGTGTAAAATAGTGGTTTGATAGGAATAATAAATAGGTATATAGAACTTATTTAAGGACTAAAGGATTTTGTAGGGGATCCAGCAAATGAATAGTTAAGGTACATAGTGTATAAAAGAAGGTATCACAGAATAGTTCTGATGTGTATAATACACAGGTTGTTGGAATATCAATATGTAAAGGGTGTGGAAACTTACAAGTTATAGGATTTTCACATAACTCACAGCTTACATGGTCAGAAGATACCAGTAGGGAATCCCTAATGAGGAATACCTGTGGGGTCTAATATATATATTATATATATATATATATATATATATATATATATATTGATGAAAGTATTGGACACTTAGAGGATATCACAATCTTATTTGCTACAGAAAGCAATGAAATTTTATAAACTTATCAAAAATAGGGGTTAATCGATACATATTATCAATTACCATATTGGTGTACTCAGTAAGAATATAGAAGCTTACGAAGTGAAAGGATACCTGGAACCGAGAAGCACTGGGGTCAGTCTGCAGGCTAGTTTACTAGAAAAGACCTTTAGGGTCACAGTTCAGTAGTGATATTGGCCTGTAGCTGGCACAGGACTGAAGGTCTTTGTCAGGTTTTGAAATTACAGGCTGCTGACAAGTCTGTGGGGAAGGGGCAGTCCGAGCATAGCAAATATAGAAATAGAAATTGTGGGAGAAATCTTTTTTTTTTATTACTTATATAGAACTGGGACTTTAAAGGCAAAACAAGTTCATCACTAATTACCATAGAAAATAATTTATTGACACAAATCCTGAATTTTTAAATAACTTTACAATTGATAAAAACATTTAAAAAGTACTACAAATAAAACATAAAGTACACCATTTAATCTTAGTTGCTTATCCTCGATGCGTTTTGTGGAATCAGTTAACTTTTTTAGGGCAGAAAACTTGAGAACTACAAATCACAATATACATGCAAGTTGTAAAAATCACAAAATATACCACACCAAAAAATTATTAAACAAGCCAACATTAACCAATATATATACATATACACAACACATTGCGTTTATGATGATAGTAATCCCATGAAGCTGTAATCCCCTCAAAACACTAGCAGCTGAAGTCAAATTGGAGTGGTTGGGCAGGGCATCAATCGAGTCAGGCAGAACACGTGTCTCCAGGGTTTACCAAAATAGCCAACTATCGAAATGATTGTAAAACATCATCAATAACATTAAACCTAAAATTTTGGGATTATCATTAAGTAGACATGTAAGACCTTCTCTATATGGTTTACTGTCATTTCTGAGAGACGCAATGATTACTTAAAGTGATTGATGGATTAATTTAGTGACTGACATAGAGGCTTTTTATTCAAGTATTCCTACCTCCAAGGCATGGTAATAGTGACCAAGTGTGCCCCCATGTATGCCAACTTGTATCTTGGGGATGGGAAAATGACATTTTTGCCAATGACCCACTGTCTGTCTATCTTCACCACATACCGACATATATACACATATATCGACGTTGTGTTCATGCTTTGGATTGGCACAGAGAATTGGTTTAATTCAGTCTATGGATAAACTAGGCTCTAACTCTTTCAATAACTCTTTCAATAAATTTACTTGTCAGCGTAGTTCCTCCTATTTACCTTTCCTTGACATAGAAATTCAAATTAACTCAGACTTATCTCTATCTTTAGGTTTATAACGAAAACCCACTGCAGGTAATACTATTCATCTAGCAGCAAGTGCACATCCAGAACATCCTTAGAAAAATCTATCTTATTAACAATACTTGAGGTTTTATGGAAATTGTTCTGAGGACTCTGATTTTGCATAGGCCACAAAAAATATACAAGTTAGGTTGTTAGCAGGGGGATCAGAGGATAAGGACAAGGAGTAGAATAATGGGCACGTATGCCTGTGGAAGATGTATTAATTGTAATTGGATTTATCAAAGTACAGATAAATTTCAGATTCCTGGAAACATAAGAATTGAGTTCTTAATTAAAAATTACACTTTGCGCTCTATTTATAAAACAATGAATCTGACATTTCTTATGGGTATGTAGTAGGTACATACCTACAGAGGTATTGCTGACCCTGCTGGCTCCATAGAATTGAATGTTTAAAGGAATGTCAGAAGGAATTGAGCTTTTTGTGGTATTTGTGTTACCATGATGTGTGTATTTCTTTTAGCATGCCCACCCCATGTGCATTTGGGCTTATCTACATCTCAGGTGTTTTTTTTGTCTTGTTCTATGTTTTTTTGAAAATCCACCTTTTTGTTTTTTGGAAAATGGAGCCCTGGCAACAAATAAAACTCCAGGCAATGATAGATATGTCCGATATTTAATAAATTTATTAACAAACTATTAAAAAATGCAAAAATCTGTTAAAACAGGGGTGCATAAATAAATTAAAAATACTACAAATTAAAAACTGTACAGTAGCATAAATAGATGTATACAGTTAGGTCCATAAGTATTTGGACAGAGACTTTTTTTTTCTAATTTTGGTTCTGTACATTACCACAATAATTTTAAATGAAACAACTCAGATGCAGTTGAACTGCAGATTTTCAGCTTTAATTCAGTGGGTTGAACAAAATGATTGCATACAAATGTGAGGAACTAAAGCCTTTTTTTACACAATCACTTCATTTCAGGGGCTCAAAAGTAATTGGACAAGTGACTCAAAGCCCCTGATTCATCAATAAAATCCGCGCTCGCTGGAAGCGCGAAAGTACGCGCGGCCAGCGATCGCGGTTTACCGCGGTCCGGACTCGAGTGTGCGCGTACACTCGCCTCCTCACTGCCAGCCGAATTCCTGCCTTCATATTAATGAGCAATAGGGGGTGCGAATCTGCCAATTAAGGCGATTAGATTTCAGCTGCGCGATTAAGGAGGATCTGTTAAGCTCAATGGTGCGATCATAGCAAATATGTGTGCCATTAGAAAGAATGATTTTTTAGGGGAACAGTGACTTTTAATGCAACCTCGCCAGTGTAAAGCTGCCGGAGATGCGCGGCTTCAGCCGCGAGCTTTTTCAGTTGCTGAATAGCGCGACGGCGTACAATTTCGGATCGCGAATATGAATGCGTGAGCGATCATCCGATTCTGCTTGATGAATCAGGGGCAAAGGCTTTTTCATGGGCTGGTGTGGGCAATTCCTTCGTTATGTCATTATCAATTAAGCAGATAAATAAAAGGCCTGGAGTTGATTTGAGGGGGGTGCTTTTATGTGGAAGATTTTGCTGTGAACACACAACATGAGGTCAAAGGAGCTCTCCATGCAGGTGAAACAAGCTTAAGCTGCAAAAACAGAAAAAAATAATCCTAGAAATTGCTACAATATTAGGAGTGGCAAAATCTACAGTTTGGTACATCATGAGAAAGAAAAGCGCTGGTGAACTCAGCAACACTAAAACACCTGGACATCCACGGAAGACAACAGTGGTGGATGTTCGCAGAATCATTTCCATGGTGAAGAGAAACCCCTTCACAACAGCCAACCAAGTGAACAACACTCTCCAGGAAGTAGGCGTATCGATACCCAAGTCTACCATAAATAGAAGACTGCTTAAAAGTAAATACAAAGGGTGCACTGCAAGGTGAAAGCCACTCATAAGCCTCAAGAACAGAAAGGCCAGATTGGACTTTGCCAAAAAAAACATCTAAAAAAGCCAGCACAGTTCTGGAAAAATATTCTTTGGACAGATGAAACCAAGATCAACCTTTACCAGAATGATGGCAAGAAAAAAGTATGGAGAAGGCGTGGGACAGCTCATGATCCAAATCATACCACATCATCTGTAAAACGTAAGTGGAGGCAGTGTGATGGCTGCCAGTGGCACTGGGACACTAATGTTTATCAATGATGTGACACAGGACAGAAGCAAACAAATGAATTCTGAGGTGTTCAGAGACGTACTGTCTGCTCAAATCCAGCAAAATGCAGTCAATTGATTGGGAGGCGTTTTATAATACAGATGGACAATGAACAAAAACATACAGCCAAAGCAACCCAGGAGTTTATTCAAGCAAAGAAGTGGAATATTCTTAAATCATTCTTATTATTCTTAAGCCAAGTCAGTCACCAGATCTGAACCCAATTAAGCATGCATTTCACTTGTTGAAGACTAAACTTCTGACACTAAGGCCCACAAACAAACAGCAACTTAATGCCGCTGAATAAAGGCCTGGCAGAGCATTAAAAAGGAGGAAAACCCAGCATCTGGTGATGTCCATGAGTTCAAGACTACAGGCCATACAGGCCAGAGTCCATGAAATGTGATTATGTTAAAAAAAAGGCTTTAGTTCCTCACATTTTTATGCAATCATTTTGTTCAACCCACTGAATTAAAGCTGAAAGTCTGCAGTTCAACTGCATCTGAGTTGTTTCACTTAAAATTAATTGTGGTAATGTACAGATCCAAAATTAGAAAAAAAGTTGTCTCTCTCTCTCTCTCTCAATATATATATATATATATATATATATATATATATATATATAATGATTACTTTCTATTGTATTCAATACAGTTTTTTTGTATTAGATCCAATACAAAATAATTTGAAATTCCAGCCACTCTCTCTCGCATGCACCGATGCATGCACCGATGCATGCACCGGTACTGCCGGGGAACACCAGCACATCGCCAGGGGACAGATCAATGGAAGAGGACGCGGCCATAGGATGGGAACGGATGGGCAGGATGATGGAGGATGCCAGTAAGACCAGGTAAGTCTTTATTTTTTACTTTTTTAGCTACCCTGAGTGTGGTTCGGGGTTACCACTATCAGCTGTTTTTTTTTTACCCAGAGCCACACTCGTGGTTACCGCTCAGAAGGTTAGTGAAGCTTACACAGCACTAATCCCTAAACTGAGGAAGGATACAGACTTACTGGCTTACTATAGACCAATATCTCTATTAAATTGTGTAACAGCTGGCCAAATAAATCACAGGGTTTCACCCAGAATGACAAGTACATTTGCCCCAGATATAGGTTAGGCAGTCATTTTCTGTTTAGTCAGACAGTTTTCCTTTTGAACTGAAGGTGGGGTTGAAGTACCAGGCTGAATGACAATGAGCTTTTAGCTTCCAGGTGGGGGAGCTAAAGAGGCCTGGGTATGATCTGGTGTAACTGTCTCACCTGAAATGCATCCTGGAAATTAGGCAGGGGATAAAAAACTCACAGGCTGCTTATACCTGTGGCTCTTTCTTGGCTGGTGAGCTGGGAGGAGGGCCATGGTGAATGGTGAATGGTGAATGGTGAATGGTGAATGGTGAATGGTGAATGGTGAATGGTGAATGGGGAGTAAAGACACAGACTTTGTTGGAAAAGATGTATGGGTGGAGTACTGCACAGCACTAGGTTGGGCTGACTTGTTAGTAAAGGGAACTAACAGTCAGTTAGTGGCAAGGTGGCCAGGCTTTTTTTTGCTGTTTGTTTTATTTTGTGTGAAAAAAGTATAAGGGAATAAAACCATTGATGCACTTTTAACCTGCTGGCCCTGTTTCCTCTGTTTTTCTCTTATGGCCCTGTTTCCTGTTTGAAACACCCCCTGTTGCTATGGGTGATCTCACATTTGCAACTACAAGATTCTTGCTAAATTAATGGCAAATAGGTTGCAGCCTTTTTTCCCTGCTATATTGACTAAACACCAGCTGGGATTTGTATGCAACAAACTCTCTAGAGATTGGTGCTGCCATATAGCCACAGTAAAAGCAACACAACACCCAAACTGGGTAGATATTCTCTTCTTATGCAAGTTAGCGTCAAAATGTTTAGAAAAGTCAATCTGTAAATGGATTGAGAACTGGCTTAAAGATTGCATTCAGAGGGTAGTGATTAATGATTCATACTGAAGGGTCTAAGGTTACTAGTGGTGTACCCCAGGGTTCAGTGTTGGGACCTTTACTGTTTAACTTCTTTATAAATGATATAGAGCTTGGGATTAAAAGTACCATTTTTGTGTTTGCAGATGACACCAAACTATGTAATGGAATTAAGTCCATACAGGATGTCTATAATCTACAAACAGACCCGGATGTACTGTTTGATTGGGCAGCCAAGTAGCAAATGACTGTGGCAATAAAATGTATTATTTTGAAATGTAAAGGTATGCACTTGGGGGATAACAACATGCATGCTTCATACTGTCGAGGGGGAATGCATTTGGGGGGAGTCAAAAACAGAAAAGGATCTGGGGGTTCTAGTGGATCATAGACTTAATAATAGCATGCAATGCTAAGCTGCAATATCTAAATCTAGTAAAGTATTGTTTGTATTAAAATAGCAATAGACTGTAGAGTTGGAGACATAATACTGCCCCTGTACAAACACATTGGTCAGACCACAAATGGAATATGCGGTCCAGTTTCGGGCACTAGTTCACAAACAAGGACATTGTGGAATTGGAGAGAGTGCAGAGAAGGGCAACTAAACTCATAAAAGGAATGGAGGCACTCCGCTATGAGGAGAGATTAACTGAACTGAACCTTTTCTCCCTTGAGAAGAGATGGATATAATTATAAATATATAAATGGTCCATATGATGAACTCTCTTCCTGATTATTCACTTTAAGATCGTTACAAAGAACAAGAGGGCACACTTTGTGTCTGGGGGGAAAAGAAGTTTAAGGAAGTATGAGGAAGGGATTTTTCACTGTAAAAATAAAAAATACCTGGGTATTTAAGCTTCGAAGTAAAGATAACTGAATTTTGATCTAGGGAACATACGATTGCCTCATGGAATCAGGAAGGATTTTTTTTCCCTGTTGGAGTAAATTGTACCAGGGTTTTTTTTGCCTTCCTCCGGACAAACTATGTTTATAGGGTTTTATAAAGGGATATGTTTATTTCCCTAGTGGTTGAACTTGATGGTCCCCAGTAACTAGACAGGGATGCCCCCTTCCTCCAATTTTGTTTAAATAGGCCCTAGACCCTCTCCTTAGGCTTCTTGAAATATTACCAGACTTTGAGGGCATCAAAGTGGGCTCACATACTCTGCCTCCCAAATTGACTGCGTTTGCAGATGAGTTATTACTGTACATATCTAACTTTAAACACAGTTTGACTTCCAAATTGAAATTAATTTACATAGTTACATAGTAGGTTAGATTGAAAAAAGACATAAGTCCATCAAGTTCAACCACTAGGGAAATAAACATATCCCAGATATAAAACCCTATAAGACCTAGGTTGGTCCAAAGGAAGGCAAAACAAACCCTGGTACAATTTGCTTCAACAGGGAAAAAAATTCCTTCCTGATTCCATGAGGCAATTGGATATTCCCTGGATCATCAGTCACTGGTATTTTTACTTTAAATCCTTAATAACCAGTTATATTCTGCGCTTCTAGAAAAACATCCAGCTTTTTCTTAAAGCAATCTATAGTAGATGCTGAAACAACTTCCTAAGGGAGCCAAGTCCACATTTTCACAGACCTTACAGTGAAGAATCCCTTCCTTTTCGGGAGCTTAAACTTTCCTTTCCTCCAGACGCAATAGGAGCCCTCTTGTTGTTTTTTAATGATCTCAAAGTGAATAATTGGGAAGAGATTTCTCTAGATGGACCATTTTTATATTTATACAGGGTGATCATATCCCCACTTAAATGTCTCTTCTCAAGGGAGAATAGATTCAGTTCAGCTAATCTCTCTCATAGCTTAGCTCCTCCTTTTATTAGTTTAGTTGCCCTTCTCTGCACTCTCCCTATTTCTCTAATGTCCTTTTCTGAATTGGTGCCCAAAAATGGACTGCATATTCCAGATGTGGTCTGACCAATGCTTTGTACAGGGGCAGGATTATGTCTTCATCTCTGCAGTCTATTCCTCTTTTATAACAAGAAAGTACTTTACTAGCTTTAGATATTGCAGCTTGGCATTGCATGCTGTTATTAAGTCTATGATCTACCAGAACCCCCAGATCCTTTTGCATTTCTGACTGCCCCAAATGTATTTCCCCTAGAGAGTATGAAGCATGCATGTTGTTAGCCCCCAAGTGCATACCTTAACATGTATCTATATTAAATGTCATTTGCCACTCGGCTGCCCAATCAAACAGTACATCCAGGTCTGCCTGTATTAACCTAATTCCATTACATAGTTTGGTGTCATCTGCAAACACAGAAATGGTACTTTTAATCCCAAACTCTATATCAAGGTTATATTAAGGTCCCAACACTGAACCCTAGGGTACACCACTAATAACCTTAGACCATTCAGAGTATGAATCATTAATTACAACTCTCTGGATGTAGTCTTTAAGCCAGTTCTCTATCCATTTACAGATTAACTTTTCTAAACCTATTGACCCTAACTTGCATATTAACCATCGGTGGGGTACTGTGTCAAAGGCTTTAGGCAAAGTCCTAGTACACAATTGCTCAATATGGTCTTATAATCAGGATATAACATAAACCTTGATAAATCCACGACTCTGTATTTAACAAAGAAAGTGAGACTGGCATGGAATGAGCGTTACCCATTTATTTGGTGCAAGGAGAGGATACAGTATTTAGGAATTCAAATTACTAAATACCCTTATAAATGTCTGCATGAAATATAGAACCGAATATTAAGACACTTTCAGAGTGAACAATTAGGAGTGAACAGTTACACAGCTGGTCTAATTTAACTCTTTCATATTTGGGAAGAATCAGTCTGATAAAAATTATTGATTTTTCTAAGTTATATAAATCCTTTAGACCTTGCCCTTGGTGATAAAAACATCTGACCTTAAAATTATTTACAAAATATTTTGCGACTTTATATGGGGTCGTAAAGGAGCCACAACTCAGTCTTTGCATTTTACAACAACTAATGGGAAACGGAGGTGTAAATTTTCCAGATATTGATTTGTATAATCCAGCCGCTATTCTGAGTTACATTAAAGATTGGCTACATGACACATGTTCATATCCTGATCAAACTCTGGACCAACAAACCTTTCTGAATCTAAACTTGAAGTATATTCTTCATATGCATAATGACCTGCTTCCAGGGGGAGGTACCTCTAACCCCATATTGTACTCGTGTTGGCAAATATGGCACAAAATTAGAGGAAGGCATCTTCTGAACCATCCTACCCTTTCTTACCTTATTGGGGTAACCAGGACCTCCCTCACCTAACATATTTATTACTTTTACAGAAGAGGCCAGTTTTTCACACTATAACAATTAAGTCATTGGTAGATATGAATACAAAGCGCCCCCTTCATTTTGAAGAGGCGGCGGCGGAATTCCCCTTTTTGAGATCAGCAGTGTAAATTTTTATGCAGCTGAAATCATATACCTCGAGAGTCCTGAAATCTTTATCTGATAATGACTGGAAAAACCCTCTGGATTGATCACAGAAAATTACACAACAATCAGAATAGCTTTAGATTATTCCACCAGGACAAAAGGTTTTGTTAAATGGTCTGACCATTTTCCTAATGAATCTGATGCAGATATTCTCACAGCTTTTTTTAGGGTATGAAAAGCTCTCCCATTGGCTACGTACAGGGAAATGAAACTTAGGGTGTTCCATGGGGTATATATATCTCTGCATCGTGCATATCTCATGTAAGGCCCTGGTCAGCACCAGACACCAATCCCCCAATCTAACACCTCAGTCTTCACCTATAGCAGCCTCTAGAACCCCCTTCAGCTGTGCACAGCCTAACAATGGATGCTGGGGATGCCATAAAATACATCAGGGACTTAGGCGAGGCAGGGTCTGCAGCTATCTTAGTTCTTCTGGCTGCAAATGACATACCTGCACAGATTGAACTATTGAAATACTGCAATAGCGCACAGCATGGAATCGCCAACCCGATAAGCATTTCCTAACATTTCATAGGCTATACTCCCTTTGCTAAATGCCTCAAATGTACACATGAGCAGGCATATTTGTACTATTCCTGTTGGAACTGCCCAAAAATAAAACGACTTTAGCGATCAGTGGCACACTATATCACTTCCTACTTAGTCAATTATGAACCTTTGATCTCTGAATGTGCAAATCTAGATACGTGGTTTACATGGAGCATTAACAACTGGGGGAAGTTGAATTCTGTTATCTCTTATCTCTTTAGTGGCTAAAAAAACAATACTGCATAAATGGCTGGATCCGGACCAGCCTCGCGCTCTTTAAGGAAAAGTTAAAACATGTTTTTAGAATGGCTTGTATAGAGGCCTGCTTGGAGAAAAATAAGCTAAGGTTTCAAGATTTTTTGAGATATGGGAGTCATAAATAGTGACTCAATCTCACTCAATAAAATGTCAGATAATAAATACTTTTAAACACACATCATGGTATACTTTAAAAATTCTAGAAAATGATCCCTGGGTGGTCATAGAAGATAATTAATCTGGAAGTTACGGTAAACATTTTTTCTGTTTAATGGAATGTTTATATACTCTGTTCCCCTCATTATTGTAACCTTATTTTGTATGTTGAATAATTTTTTTTTATATAAAATGTTTTGTTAAATTTTTGAATAAAAATAATATATATATATATATATCAATATATATATAATAGTTTAAAAAATCAAATCAAAATTTGTTCTAGTCCAAAAGGAGCATTTAAGTGTGAGCTGTAGTGGTAACATTGGAAGTAAACATTATTGTTAAACAAATATATTATTGTAGTTTGTTCTGCATTCATCTTATCCCTTCTCTACTTTAGCTGAAAGAGGAACTAAACTGAAAACTGCCAAAAAAATACATTTACCTTCAATCCCACCGGGCAGTCAGATCCATCCAGGGGTGTCTTGCATCGGGTCCCGCGTCGTCCCGACATTCTTCCCAGAGCCGGCACTCTGGGCACCGCCATCTTCTTCTCTTCTTCCTGGTTCTTCATGCTACATCACCTGACCCAGGCGCAAGATCAGGTGACGTAGGATGAAAAAAAATTTGCCGATCTCGCTGCGCATGCGTGAAAGACTCTTTCTGCGCATGCCTTAGATGCTTAAGAAGGAGCACCCAAGAGCCTTCTGGGATGCATGGCTTAGGTATCCCGGGAGGCTTTGCGCTCCTATTCATTCTTGATCGCCTAGGCTAGCCTTTTATGTAAAGGGAAATTTCTGAGTTCAGGTACGCTTTAAATTATACATTGTAAAAGAATTTAAACTCGGTCTTGTATAATAAATCAGTAATTTCCAGTTTTGTATACCTGCACTACTAACAGAATAAGGAAGCTTCTTGTAAGCTTGCATTAATATATAACAACTAAGTTGATATTATTTTCAAAGAATACATTGTGCATTTCCCTTTTGATCTGTTAAATGATTGTTGGTTACAATAGCAAAGAATCACCATACGCCTTGAAGTAGAAACTGACCCAAGAAATTTCAAACCAACATTTTACTTTCCAGTTTATAGATTAAGCACATTGCTTTTTTATTTGCAACAGTGGCATGCAGTACCTAGGGGTTTGGGGTGGTGCTGCTACTCTTGGCGGGGGGGGGGGGCGGCTAAAGCTGAATGGATGAATGGCTGTACTGCAGGAGTCAGAATGCGTCCGATCTACTACATTTGGGGTTGACTGCACACGGGCGTCTCGTCATTAGTGCAGTTAAGGCGGTCGCCTTAGGCCCCATAATTCCTGAGGCCCCCTGGTTCATACAGGTTTCCTCCATGCTGGTTCCAAGACTCCGAATCCCCTATGCCACCGCGCCATATGCTTTCTCGGCACTATATATGGAACCTTTATAAATGCAACCTGAAAGCATCTGACGCAATACCACAAAGTCCATCTTTAAAACTTACCTAAACTCAAAATTTTTACATCACATAGAAGCGTCCAACCCTTCTAAATAAAGTAAATTTAAGTGCAACATCTTTTTTTTTTTTTTTTATTTTAAAGGGTGCATTACCGCCCCTTAAGTCTTGATTGCCGCTGTAATTTGATTATCTATGTCATGCATCCCGGGAGGCTCTGGCTGCTTCTTCTGCACATGCCCTAATCTTGGGAGAGCATGCATGCCAACCCTGTAAGAACTCTGACAGTGACACTCATGATCCACCCATCTAGTCGGCAATAAATTACATGGCCTGGGGGGTGCCTTTTTTAATAATTTTTTTTTTACTACTTACTTTACTTAAAAGTAAAAACAAAAGGTAAAGAAGTCTCGCCCACCCAAATAACAGGAGACGAGCAGTGGAAATGAGGAAGAGAGTAAAAATAGAAAAAATAAAAAAATGTTTATCTTGTTTTATTATGAAATTAGCTCCCTGTGCTTTAGATCTTCACATTTAGGCCTGTTTGTGCTGTCATTAAACTATCATGGGCCAATGTATTTCCCTTGCAAAATGTCCTGTATTTTCACCTAGTGCACCAGCCAGTAACACATTTCCTGTCAGAATGCGACTCATTGTACCATAATACTGTCACTCTTTGCTGCTGTCCTCATTTGTTTAAAGTAAGTTTTTTAAATGAGCTAGGGAGTTATTGCAAGGCATGGCAACCATAAACAATACGCAAAGTGTTTCTAACCAGTGCTTCAAATTTATTTTCTTCACAATATTCATTTAGCATTTGAAGATTGTGAAGACTCAACTTCATCCATAATGAACAATCATACAGAACAAACAAGCATGTCAATAAACACAAATTATAGCCTCTGCCTAAACAAGGAAAGTCCAGTTTCTTGTTTTTATTTTACTTGCTCTTTCTTCAGACCTTCTTCAGAGTCTATCACTTTGTCCAGAAATTTTTGATGGAGCATGTGATGATAAGGAGATATTATGGTTTGAGTTGAATATGGGGATGCATAATGCACAGTTAATTATTGGAGTCTGCTATAGGTCCCTCAGTGTTAAAAAGAGACATAAAATTAACTACTTACACAAAGAGAGAAAGAGTTGCACAGGCTGGCACAGTGGTAGTGATGGGGGGTTTTAACTACCCTAAGGTTGACTGGGGTAATTGCACTGCAGGTACAACAGAAGGGCAGACATTTATGAATTTATTACAATATACATTTATTACTAGACTTAATATTCTGCTGCACCTAGTTTTTTAACAATACACAGCTTATAACAAATGTACGTATAAAAGAGAATTTGGGTAGCAGTGACCATCATATGATTTCATTTCATGCACATTGTAAACAAGAAGCAAAAAAAGGAACAATAAAAACAAACTTTTAGAAGAGAAAATTTTCCATTGTTAAGGGCAACTCTGTATGATTTAGAGGAAATATTGTCCTCAAAGAACACAGAACACAAATGGGAATGTTTCAAGTCTGTTCTCCACAATCACATTGCAAAAAATATTCCCATGGGCATTAAGAGGCAAAAATTAAAACCCAAGTTTTAGGTTTTACGTTAAGCTCACAAGCTTAAGCTTTTTTAAAGAATATACCAAAATTGTACAAGGGTAATCAATTGTTCAAAATAAAAGACAAATTACAAAAAATTTGCATTAATAGCAAAAAGATCAGGTCTGAGCAGGTAGGTCCCTTAAGTCAGTGTTCACCAACCACAATGCAGAAGTCCTGCATTGTGCATCGCATCTAACTGATAATGGGTGCAGCGGCGTGGCCAGGACTTGGGCGGCATTTAAAAGCAGATTATTCGGTAATCTGCTTTTAAATTTCCCACCCGGCCATGCCCACCGGCGGACAGACGCCCCGGCATCACAGTGGGATCGTTAGATCGCCGCTGGATAGTGGGGCGCAGGTAACTGGGGCTTTTAAACTTACCCCGAGTCTTACACTCAGGATTACCACTAGGGGGGTTAAAGTCCTACACAACAATTATTATAAGCCATTTATTTTATATTTAATATTCTTTTTATTCTTATGTTTTTACCAACGAATTAGACTTCGCTCATATTTTGGTTACATCCTTCAGATACTTCTGGAATTCTTTAATTAACACCCACTAAGTAATCAAATTCACAATCATGTTTTATTAACCCTTCACACCTTAACTAAGTACTTAATTTACATCAAACCTTTACCCCATATTATATCATCATTATTTCTAATTCTCATTAAACTTCTATTCAACATAGGATCCAGGGAAAATGTAATGTGGATATTTCCCTATTACCCTGAATTGTGTTTCCAAGCATCACAAAACATTGAACTATAACAACTGTTGATCTGTATTGTATTGTTTGACAATTGTATTGTAATATTATACTTAAATGCCTTTCCCCCTTTGTTCCTTTTTTCTTTACCTCATGTACTGACTAGCAAGTAATTACAAAACATATATATTACCTTGATCTCAAAAATCCCCTGAGGAAGCCTTTTTGGTGAAACGCGTCTGGACTTGAAATGAGCTCATTATTTTGATATTTACCAAAAACTTGTTTGTGATGTTACTTCTGTTATTGGATATATTGTACATGTATTTATAGACTAGGAGTGCTATGTTGGCAATAGGACTACGTAACTTCTGTATATAATAAATACAACATAAGCTTTTACACACTGCCTCAAAAGCCTGTCCTTCCCTCTACCATCCCCATTTTGAATACTCAGTTCTAGGCTTGGCAATTATGAAACTTATTTCTATTTTACTTCCCATTAGCCTTACTATAAACAAAATTTATTTTTTCTTTCCCCTCCTTGTTATACTTTATACTGTAAAATAAATTTTCATGAAAGACAATGTACCGTTTTAGACATATAAATCCAGACAGAAATGAACTGCCCAGAAGGGCAAATTATGTCCTAGTAAATGATGGGGTTAATAACTGGGGTTAAAAAAAGGCAGATTTACTAATAACTTTTTTTAAGTTCTGTATACACAAAGGAAATTAGTGGATCTCTAAATGCATTGTTACAGCCTAAAATTATGGTTGATAAAGCACCAGGACCTGATGAATTACACCCACATGTCTTCAAAGATCTAAGTTATCATGTTTACTCTTTATTCACTGGCATGGTATCAATGGATAGGCAAATTTCCAATGTGGTAGATAACCTCATTATTAAGTCATTATCAAGTAACTACAGACTGCTGAGTTTAACCTCTATAGTTGGAATGATACTAGAGAGTTTTATAGAGAACCACATAATTTATGCTGGAAAATATTAGTATATTATATTATACAATATAAGTGATAGCCAGCATGGGTAAAAAAGAACAAAAACTTTACAATCTTTTTAGGCACCCAAAAAAGGTACACATCAACAGAATCTCTTAAAACAGTGTCACTTTACAAAATAGTTTAAAATTGTTTAAAAGCCCAGACAAATGCCCAAACAACCTGTTGTGATGCAGCACAAAATATCAAGTCACATGTATTGCTTTCTATACAGAGAATTACTAAATGAGCCTTACACTCCTATGGAACACACTAAGAACATGAGAGTTCAAGAAAGTGGGATTTTTAAGGCATCCAAGTTCTAATGATTTTGAATATGGTTACTTGTGTTATGCATCTTAGCCATTAAGCCTGTTTGCTGTATTTTAAACTCTGGTGTCCATGCTTATTTTTACCTAATCACCTGCAAACATCATGAATGTAAAGTAAATTCAAATGTGGACTTTTCTGTATTAATGGTATTATGTCATAGAAATACCAAAAAATATTCATTGAAGGTAGTTCAAATGCACTTCAATAAATAAATGCGTGCATAAGTGCATTTTTATGAAGATTTACAAGTTTACAGGTTTTTAAACGGAAGCAAAGTTTAGAATGAAATAGCTGTAGGTTCTTTATTGCATAAGGGACTAAAAATGTCTCTTCTGAAATAAAAATAAACGTTCCTTCTTGTTTCCAATAATTTCAGTACACCCACCTTGCTTCATTGCTGGCATCTTCATCTGGTCCTCTTCCCAGTTCAGGATCTTAGGTATCTTGATTGGCCAGGCCAATTTGAAGTAACTGGCACACGGAAGTTCATTCATTCCTGGCAGCCATGGGATCATATACTTTATTAGTGAACATTAAAAAAAAGATTGTGAACAGGCATGTACATTTGTTTTAATGCAGATTTTAATGCAGATACACATAACCTGTCCCTTCTGCAATAATGAACCTGTTCCTTTACAACTTTTTATTTTATAGTTCAGATCTGCTTTAAATATTATTTTAGTTCCTCAGAGTGATACTTTTTTTGGGGAAGTCCGCAGTACCTGCAGTGACTGTCCAGGATCAAGCATCTGTGGCAAAAAAACAGGAGTTGTGGATTTGTGGCGAATCACACACTCTGTTGACAGGGATTACAGTTTTTACTCATATGCTTACAATACCTATAGTCACATAGACTATTTCTTGATAGCCCAGGCACTCTTAGACTCACAGCCCTGAGCCCAGGTTGATAGGGTGGGAGCTGTGGTCAGACCACACCCCTATACACTTGGAACTGGGAAGCCCCCCTCCAAGAGACCCAGGGGCTCCTGCAGACTCAACGATGCTCTCCTTAGTGACCCAGTTGTGTAGCAGAATTAGACAAGGCCATCGCTACATTCCGATTGGTACATAAAGGTGACGCCACGCACCCAGATACGCAATGGGAGGCACTGAAATGTGTAATGCGGGGAATTTTTATCAAGCATGGAGCACGTCTGAAGAAGGCCAGAACTTGAAGATTGAAGTGACTTTTTGCCATATTTGGTCCCAGGTGTTCTGTGGTAAGGTGCCTCCCAAGTCTTCTTCCCATTTAGAAACATAGAGTGGTGGAGGTAGGGGGATGTTGAAAGGAGAATGGTGTATATGATGGAAAAAAGTCCTTTAGAGTGGGGATTGTTATGGCAAATACGTTCAAACTCAGACCTTGAATCATTTGGATGTTGCAATAAAACAGTTTCAAGAATGAATTGTTTGATTAATAAATATTGGAAAATATCAAGGTATGTGGTAAGTATCAGTAAAGTGTGAGAATGGGTAAAGGCCCGTTGGGGACAGGAATTGATATATACGTGTGATATTTTTTGATGACCAGGATGAGAAAGTATTTGGAGAAGAGAATCCTAAGGGGAATGATGGATTTGAGAGGAAGGATAAAAGGGAGCGATGAGTAGATAATAGTTTTTGTTTGTGTTTGTTTATCCCATATATATAGTGAAAACGATAAAGTGTGAGGAATAGATTTGGATCTAAGTTTTGGATCTAGCCACAAAATGTTATGAATGCAAGGGTGGGGTAATACGGCTTCCTCTATAGAAACCCAGGTGGGTATATCAAATGTAGCATTGTATTTAGTGGTATGGGCTAATTGTGCTGCCGTGTGGTAATGGGAGAGGTTAGGTATACTTAATCCACCCCTCTTAAAAGGCTGATATAAAGTAATGGCAGGTAATCTAGGTTTTTTAGAATTCCATATACATTTCAGTATGTCCCTTTGAAAGATTTATAAGGTATGACCTGGGATTTTGATAGGCAGGGCTTGGGTAACAAACCTGGGATAGGATAGGCAGGGTACAATAATTTGGGTAACAGTGACTTCAGCAATTAAGATATTTTACCAAGCCAGGATAGTTGAAAGGACGACCAAGATAATAATAATTTCCTTAGTTTGGAGAACAAAGAAGGGTAATTTGTTGTATATAGAGTTTGGTAAGATTTGGAAATATTTACACCTAGTTATGGAAAAAAAAGTGGGAGGCCCATTGAAACTCAAAATGTGTTTGAAGGGTGAATATTATGTAATCTGTTAGGGTAATGTTTAGGGTTTAAGATTTGGATTGATATATAAAGGGACCTGAGATTTAATAGATTTAATAGTGGAAAGATTGGGTAAAGGGATTAAGGGATTTGTTATACTGAAAAGGGCGTCATCAGTGAATAGGGAAATTTTATGGGAAGAGTTAACTACCGGTACTTTCATACCTGGAATATCAGAACTGGATCTGATAATATGTGTAAAAGGGTTCAAGGGATAGAGCAAAGAGAAGTGGGGATAGTGGGCAGTCCTGACGAGTTCCTCTGTGGATTCTAAAGGTTGGTGAATTGTAACCCGCATATTTAACAAAAGCAAATGGTGAGTCATATAAAGATTTTATCCAATTAAAAAAGTAGGGGCCA
This sequence comes from Pyxicephalus adspersus, assembly GCF_032062135.1. Classification (NCBI taxonomy): domain Eukaryota; kingdom Metazoa; phylum Chordata; class Amphibia; order Anura; family Pyxicephalidae; genus Pyxicephalus; species Pyxicephalus adspersus. The sequence continues at coordinate 62,941,747 of NC_092860.1, forward strand.
AATCCCCAAAGGTTAAGAATGAAGAACATATAATCCCAGGATATGGAATCAAATGCTTTTTTAATGTCAAGGGATAGGAGCATGGAGGGTAGTTTAAATTTACAAGCTGTCTCAAGAAGTAGAATTATTTTTCTGATATTGTCTAGGGCTTGTCTAAAGGGCATGAAGCCAATTTGAACTCTATGGGCCTAATTTATCAATGAAATCCGCGCTCGCTGGTCGCGCATACTTTCGCGCTGTTATATCGAGCCGGATTACCGCGGGGTGGAGTCATATGCGCTCGTACACTCGCCTCCTCACTGCCAAGCCGGATGCTTGCCTTCATAACAAAATGGGCAATAGGGGTCGCGCATCCGCCAATTAAGGCGATTAGATTTCAGCTGCGCGATTAAGGAGGATCTGTTAAGCTCAATGCGGCTCCGGCCGCGAGCTCTTTCAGTTGCTGAATTGCGCGATGGCGTATGATTTCGGATCGCGAATACGAATGCGCGAGCGAGCTTCCAATTTTGCTTGATGAATCAGCCTCTATGTATCAATTGACAGATGATTGTGTTAAGTCTGTTGGACAATATCTTGGCTAATATCTTCGGGTCAATATTGATAAGGGAGATTGGTTTGAAATTCAAGTGATTAAGGTGATCTGAGGTTTTGGCAGCATGCAGATAGAAGCCAGTTTGGATTCAGTGTGAAAATGTGCACCCTTTTTATTATGAATAAATTGTCTGTAAGGAGAGAGGTGAAGATGTCACTAAATATTTTGTAATATTTAGCTGTAAAACCATCTGGTCCCTGTTTTTTGTTTGTTTTGAGTATTGTAATGACTTGCTGTACTTTAGATTCCTGGATGGGGGCTTCAAATTTTTTTTTGTTCTGGGTTTAGAGTGGGAAGTTTGATGAGGGCGAATGTTTCAACTGCCTTTTCATATGAAAAAGTAGAGGGACTGTATATAACATGCTGTTGTTGGAAAGCATGAACTATCGATACTGGATTACTGGATATCTGCCCTGAGGTGAGGCATAGTTGTATAGATTTGTGAGTGTATAGTTTGTTTTAGTTTTTTTGATAACATTGTATAGGATTTGTCCCTTTTTTCTATAAAATTTATGGGCTCTTCTAGTTAATTGCGATTCTACATGGAATGTTAAAAGTAGATTAAGATCAAGGCGAGCAGTGTCTAATTTGTTTCCATTATAATGTGAGGGGTCAGAGGGGAAGACTTGTGCGCAAGCATAAAGTTTTGTTCCAAAAGGTGGAGTTTATTAGTACGTGTTTTTTGGGGCGGGGGGTCTAAATGCATGATGTGACCTGGAAGTACAGGTTTGTGTGCCTGCCAGAGTGAAGTTGGAGAAATGTCAGGATGTTTATTAATGGAAAGGTATTCTTTTAGGTGAGATTGTATGACGTTACATATGAAGGGGTTGGAGAACATTGAGTCGTTGATAGACTAATTGTGGGAACTGCCTCTGGAAATACTAGGGGAAAGTTGGATCGAGACCATGGAGTGATCAGACCATGGTATTAGAACTATTTTTGATGAGGTAACTAGTGGAGGATCCTGGAATTTGAGGAAAATGTGGTCAATTCTTGAAAAACTATTTTGGGGGTGTGATAAAAAGGTATATTCCCTGCTTGATGAATGATGAATCTGTTTATGAGGTTGTATTTAATAATAAGGTTGTAAAATTCCTGAAATAGTTTGAGGATGAAGGGATGGGGGCTTTTTCTAGAAAAGGATAAAGTGTAAGGTTGGAGTCCCCACATAGGATCAAATAACCAGTTTTGTGTGTCATTACTAGTGTTGGTGTTCGAATTCAGGTTGTCCTTATATTCGACCTGAATATGGCTGTTCGAATTCAGATAGACCCGACCCGAAAAACACGGGATTCGACTGCAAAAGTTCGGGAAAAAAATGTTTTAAAAAGAAATAAAAACGAATCTTAAATGAATTTATTAGTGTGTGTTTTTATTTTAACTATTTTTTTTTTATTTTTACAGGTTATCCGACAATGACATTATGCCCCTGATTCATCAAGCAGAATCGGATTATCGGTCGCGCATTCGTATTCGCGATCCGAAATCGTACGCGATCGCGCTATCCAGCAACTGAAAAAGATCGCGGACGGAGCCGCGCATCTCCGGCAGCTTTACACTGGCGAGCTTGTATTAAAAGTCACTGTTCCCCTAAAAAA
>NC_092860.1:62946948-63030490 GCF_032062135.1 Pyxicephalus adspersus
CGCAGCTGAAATCTAATCGCCTTAATTGGCAGATTCGCGCTCCCTATTGTGAAGGCTGGAATCCGGCTGGCAGTGAGGCGAGTTTACGCGCACACTCGAGTCCGGACCGCGGTAATCTGCGATCGATGGCCGCGCGTACTTTCGCGCTTCCAGCGAGCACAGATTTTATTGATGAATCAGGGGCTATGAATCATAATGTCATTGTGGGATCCCCGTACCGTGGGAACTTTGTGGTTACAGCTAATTGGAAGCACGTGCCTTCTATTAGCTTTAACCTCAGGCGATACCAGGGCAATAGAAGTTCATTGGGGAAAAGAATCTCCATTCATCACCTCTAGTGGTCTGTGATTGGCTGGGGAGAGGAAAATATATATGCCCATATTTACACTAATAAAGAGCACCTGACACATCAACAGTAAAGAGGACCTGTCACAACAATATTAAAGAGCACCTGTCACATCAATATTAAAGAGCACCTGTCACATGAATAATAAAGAGCACCTGTCACATGAATATTAAAGAGGACCTAATAAATGAATATTAAAGCGCACCAGTCACATCAATATTAAAGAGAACCTATTACATGAATAATAAAGAGCACCTGTCACATCAATATTAAAGAGCACCTGTCACATCAATATTAAAGAGCACCTGTCACATCAATATTAAAGAGCACCTGTCACAACAATATTAATGAGCACCTGTCACATGAATATTAAAGAGCACCTGTCCCATGAATACAAAAGCGCACCTGTCACATCAATATTAAAGAGGACCTGTCACATGAATATTAAAAAGCACCTGTCACATCAATATAAAAGAGCACCTGTCAAATCAATATTAAAGAGGACCTGTCACATCAATATTAAAGAGCACTTGTCACATCAACATTAAAGAGCACCTGTCACATGAATATTAAAGAGCACCTGTCACATGAATATTAAAAAACTCCTTGTCACAACAATAATAAAGAGCACCTGTCACATCAATATAAAAGAGGACTGTGAATGTATATAAAATTTATATAGCCACAAGTATAGTGAGATATAACTCAAACTATATTATTCTGTTTCAAAATGACTAACTCAGCTATTTGTTTTCTTTACTTACTGTTTCTGGAGGCGTCTTGGCCTTTTCACCTGGTCAAGTGAAACCAGCAGATAAGGAGACCATAGAAACTGTGCAAGTGGAACCAGCAGATAAGGGGACCATAGAAACCGTAACCCCCCAAGAAAACTAATGAGAGTGAAATGTGCAGTGGCAGCAAAACAAGTAAAGCAATAACTCGTTTTGTCTTCAGGCAAATTAAAGAAAAGACCAGCCCAGAATTGGATGACCGGTCAAGCAAGGAATGGAAGGATAAAATTTAGACTTTTAGGTTAAAGTTTTCAGAGACACTCACAGACAGAGGAAGGGACAGTCCCAACCTCTATTGCCATATCTGTTGTGAGTTTCCCACGCGTGAATAAAACCTTGATTCCTTTACTATACCTCAGAAGTTGTTGTGAATAATTGTCAACTTACCATTGCCAGGACAAATTAAATGAATATTAAAGAGCACCTGTCACATCAATATTAAAAAGCACCTGTCACAACAATATTAAAGAGCACCTGTCACAACAATATTAAAGAGCACCTGTCACAACAATATTAAAGAGCACCTGTCACATGAATATTAACGAGCACCTGTCACACCAATATTAAAGAGAACCTGTAACAACAAAATTAAAGAGCACCTGTCATATCAATATTAAAGAGCACCTGTCACATGAATAATAAAGAGTACCTGTCACAACAATATTAAAGAGCAGCTGTCACATCAATATTAAAGAGCACCTACCTGTCACATGAATAATAAAGAGTACCTGTCACAACAATATTAAAGAGCAGCTGTCACATCAATATTAAAGAGCACCTGTCACATGAATAATAAGGAGCACCTGTCACAACAATATTAAAGAGCACCTGTCACATCAATATTAAAGAGCACCTGTCACATGAATATTAAAGAGCACCTGTCACATCAATATTAAAGAGTACCTGTCACATCAATAATAAAGAGGACCTGTCACAACAATATTAAGGAGCACCTGTCACATGAATAATAAAGAGTACCTGTCACAACAAAATTAAAGAGCACCTGTCATATCAATTTTTAAAGAGGACCTCTCACATGAATATTAAAGGGTACCTGTCACAACAATATTAAAGAGACCTGTCACTTTAATATTAAAGAGCACCTGTCACATGAATAATAAAGAGCACCTGTCACAACAATATTAAAGAGCACCTGTAACATGAATATTAAAGAGCACCTGTCACATGAATATTTAAGAGCACCTGTCACATCAATATAAAAGAGCACCTGTCACATGAATATTAAAGAGCGCCTGTCACATCAAATATTAAAGAGCTTACTTACCACCAGTTACTTTCTTATCTTTTATTCAGTTCCTACAGTAACACTCTAATAAACATCTACTCATGGGAATTATTTATTATGAGTATTATGTATGTAATTATGTAAGTTATCATGATATACGGTTTATAAACAAGTTTGTTATAGTGAAAATACTGGGATTCTCAGAAGCAAACTATAGGATGCTTTGCAGTATAAATCCTTTCGAATCAGTGTCAAATTATTTTATTATACTCAATGATTAAGTCACCTCGCATGCATGAATCAGCTTGTGAAGCCATCATTGATGTACCCACTCTACGCTTACCACGCTTTTCGATGATAATATCAATTAAAGACTTCTTCATACACCATTACCATACACATTGTGATTTGTTCATGATTTTTTATCATTTATATGATTAATATTATGCTGAACCTGTAGATAACTGTACTTTGTATGTTATAACACTGTTTATGCTTGTAATGATTTCTGTGACCTCTTATCTATATCCACTGGTTTTCCTGTTATACCAAGATATACATTTCAATGTCTGCATCTATTACATATGACTATACCTCTTATCATATCCTTTAATAACACTCAGTAGGGACCTATTTCCCTATCCCCTCCTCTAGCCCGTCCCCCTCCCTCCCCCCGCCTGCCCTCCCCTGCTAGCGGGGAACCCGGAGTCCCATTTGGGACATCCGTAAGCCATTAGGTCGCCGCAAATGTTTGTGGTAGCCTTTTGGCCACCTCTTCTGGGTTGATTGAGCCACCTATATTTGTGGGGCAGCTCATATAGCGGTAATAGTGCTTGCAGAGATGGGAAGGGCGGATGCGGCTTCAGTCTGACCACCTACCCATGCACGATGACGTCATTACTGGTGCGCACAGGGAGATACACCTGCTACATAGGAAATAGGGTAAACCTCACCAGCCGATTCACGCATGCGCGGTGATATCATCATTGACACAGCAGTTCTACGCTTACCAGAACGCCATCCTCCTGCTCATTTAAGGCGGAAGATCCTCATACAGTATCCTCTAGTGTTCTTCACATGGATCATGCTGTGAGTTGTTAACCCTTCTACTGGTACACCACCAACACCAATCTCCAGGGGTAAGCTTAACCATTAACCTTATATATTTTCTTTTATACCTTTTGTTACTACTCCATTATTCTCTAATATTTATCAATGTATTACTCCACATTCCATCTCTATGACTACCTACTTAGGCATTTGTATACTGTTGTACCGATATATTTGACAGAATACCTACTTATTACACTACAACCCCTATTGTATCTAATCTTTAACCTAACCCTTACCACACCAATTTTGTTTTAAACCACAGATTGACAGTAGGTGGTCTATTTTCTTAACCACAACAACTAATTCTAACTACACATATTTGAATTGATTTGAGTCCTTTTGGAAATACTTTACAACTTTGTGAATCTGCTTCAACTGCTGAGTGAGTTTTTACCTTTACTAGTAATCATTTTCTTTATTATTTGAATTTACCATCATGATGTTTATCCATGAAATTATTGTACACACACACACACTTTGGTATACAACCTTTGTGCTAGAACTTGTATGGGTCAAAACACTTTGCGCTACCCTTTTTTACCTCGCTCGAGACAAAGCCACGACTGCCCATAAGTGTCAGTACGCCAGTTGCTACCATCCAGTGAACAACCCGTGCTATAACTCTCTGTGATATACATAACATCTCCTCCTCAGCACCATCCTAGTAGGCACTCAACTCTTCTCAGCAAGGAAAAGTGAGGTTAAATTTTTATTTATTTCATCTAATTGCTTTTGTCTTTATGTTTTTTAGTATTAAGCAGTTTTTAAATTATTTTATACAGTCCTATCAATGTATAATATGCCAATAACAATAGGATTTTTTTTTCATGGGAACGGATTTATCGGTTTCTTTTTATTTCCTACAGGAAAAATTTGTTTGGTATAAGTCCAAGGATCTGGAACGGATTAAGGACTTATACTGAGGTACCACTGTATATATATATAAATATAATTATATATATGTGTGTGTTTGTGTGTGTGTGTGTGTATATATATATATATATATATATATATATATATAGCCTTGTTTTGTTACTATATCTTGAGAAAGATGTTTGCTAACTACATATACTTCTGCTAATCTTAATTCATGTTTATCAATTATTCTTTATGCCTCAGATCTGTTAAAAGTTTGCCATTTAACACGATTGATATTTATTTAATGTTTATGTGATCGTTATTTAATGTTTATTATAAAGCTAGCTAATATGATTACATATACTTACCATTGCATATCTATGTCAATTATACAGTTGCCCTGAGGTTCTGCACACATCCCCTGATGAAGCATAGTGGCGAAATGCGTTAGTATAGAGACCTAAAACAACCATTTTATGTCAATTTTGAGTCGTGCAATTGACTGTTTAGCTTTAACAGGCACATCCCTGGGCCCTGGTCTGCTCAGGGCGGCCTGATTGTTACGTGTTGTATTTTTGTATACCACTTATTGCACATTGTGTTTGATTGCTGTGTTTATATTTCACGTACTTTTGTGAATGCTCAATATAGCTTGTTGATTTTTGCCAAAAAAAAAACTTTCTCTTTCTTTAACAATAATTTTGTTCATAACCTATGGGGTTGGCATACATATTTATGATACTAAAGAGGCAAGGTCACTGGTGTTGTTGTTCGAATGGGGGTCGTCCTAATGTTCTACCTGAATATGACCGTTCGAATTCAGGTCGACCCAACCCAAATTTTGTTGGATTCGAAGCCCCGAATTCGACCCTCCCACAATGCCTAGGGCCCTCCGATTACAGCAGAGATGCTCCCCTCCATGTTTGTTGTGGCAAGCAGCCGATTGGCTGTCTGTCACTGCATGCCACACAGACAGCCATTGGCCTATATAAGGCCAGGGCGTGCCTGCATTTACCACTCCTGACAGAGATTTGCTAGCATCACAACCTTTCTGTGCTGCTTGGCTTGCTTTGTCAAAGTAAAAAAAAGTGTTTTACTTAGTTAGACTGTGTCACACTCACACTATTAGTCAGATGGATTGTTGGATTGTACTGTATTGGTGCAGTCCTGTGTTTCACTGTTAGCTAGATAGATATAGATACATTGATAGATAGTCAGTGAGTGTGGTACATACACGCAGCCAGAGGCAGGGTACCCTTTCTGAATGCGTGCACAGTATCACACTTGTACTAAGAGACAGACACACAGACGCAGTGTATACTACAGTATATATTTTGTATACTGTGCTGCATATTACAAGCGTCACCACTAAAGGAAAGTGCTACATACAACACACACAGCGCACTTGCATTTTTGGTGTTAACCCCCCCCCCCCCCCATAAAAAAATCCACTTACTGTACAAATTTACACTTTGTGAAGCATATTAGCTACAAAGTATTTTGTAAGGTGTTAAGCCACACAACAAATGTCTACAATGTCTGGCCAAAGAGGAAAGGGCAGCTTTGGCAGGGGTGGCAAGCAAAGCAGTATAAGTTTGTTTTTAGCTGCAGACCCGACAAGAAGCGCTGCTGTTGGTGGTGGGTGTCCATTATTACCACACCATGAACAAGAGATAGTAGAGTACATGACCCAGCCTGGGTCAAATGATTGTACCCCCTCTTCATCCCAGTCCCAGACACAGGCCTCACAGGTGTCCCAAACAGTCCATGATACACCTGTTCCTCCTAGTTCTTCATCAGCGGCTGGAAAGTTTCAGTCATCTGACGAAGAGAGTCAGTTCACAGGCTTTCCCCCCCACATACTTTTCACCGGAACACTCTGAGCCAGACGACCTAATTCAAACTAGCTCCAAAAGGCTGCTGCTTCCTTTCAGCACATACAGGGAAACTGTCTCCTCTGATGATGATAATGATGTCCTTGATCCAGCATGTGACGAACAAGGAGATCATCTTAGGCAGGAAGAAGAGGTGGAGGAGGAGGTTGCAGAGCGCCCTCAAAGAGGGAGAGGGAGGAAGAGGGTAAAAGCTGCCAACACTCTGCATTCTTCACGTACCAGTGAGGCAAGTCATAGTCGTTCATCGTCGGAAGCTGTCACCATAGCTATGCCTCAACAACCACGGACCACCACCACGAGCACCAGCTCCAGAGCACCTTTCGGCCCAGTTAGATGTTCGCCTGTGTGGGCATTTTTTAATGTCCATAGTAATGACAACACTGTGGCCATCTGCAAACTGTGCTCAATGAGGCAAAAACCCAAACAAACTTGGAACAAGTTGCATGAGCACACATTTAAAAAGCTACCAGCCTGTAACCTGGCAGAAACACCTGGTCAAAGCACAGAGCTCTGTGCGACCACCTCCGCCCAAGAAGCAAGCTCAAACTGCTAGATCTTCCTCCGCTGCCTTTCCTCCTTCTGCCACCAAAGTTACCTGTGCTGCTGCCAGCAATTTGAGTGGGTCATGTAGCCGAGCATTACCTTTTTCAGGCTCCACCAGCGATGAGCAGGAGCTCCAACGCAAATCGGCTGCTGTTTGTGGCATTGCTAGCAGTCAAGACCATGCCTCATTGCTGTCACGAACAAGACACTAGACAGGAGGTGGACCCTCTCTGCTACCAGCACGTTAGCCGAGGTGATATCAGAGGCGCAGAGTCTAAGGCACTGCCTGGTGTTCACCAGAGCACCTCGCAAGGGGTGTTGGGCTTTGCTGCGAACGGCACCCAGGTTGCGGCCCTCAGACTCACCCGCGCAGGTAGCAGCTGACAGTTGGAGATAACCAAGGAGCAGTACAAAGTTGACAGGCACATTCAAAAACCGAAAACAGGACCAGGTCAGGACAAGCCAAGGTCAGGAACTGGAAACCAGGACTGGAAACTGAATACTCGCAGGAACCTCGGGTAGTAATACCTATTGCTGAGGCAATAGGTGTCTGACTGAGCCCAGCATATATAGGGAGACTGACAGGCTACCTGGGCGGGGACTAGGAGGACAGGTGAGAATCAACTGGTAGAAATAGCTCAGCAATGCCCCTAAGTGCAGAGCAGCTAGAGCAAGGTGGGCCAGCTGCTGCAAATCAGACACTATCAGGAGAACAACAAGTACCAGATCAGCAGTGCTGCTGATCTGTGACAATTGCCAGAGGAAATATGGCCCAAATGACCCTAAAACAAAGCTAATCAATGCGGCAGTGGCACAGCTGATTGTGTTAGAGCTCCTCCCTTACCGGCTGGTGTACTCCAATACGTTCCGTTACGCATTTCTCTGGGCGAACCCACAGTACATTATGCCTAAGCGACAGTATTTTGCAGAAAAATGTGCTCCTGTTCTGCATTAACACGTGCAGAGCAATGCGTCCATGGCCCTGCAGCAGTGGGAAGATATATTTCCCATACAGCTCACTGGGTAACTTTGGTGGCAGCAGAGGAAGATGCAGCTGCAGCAAGGCCTGCATACCTACCTCTGCCCAGAGCACATCGCCATGCAATCTTCTCAACCTCCACTTCCACCTCCTCCTTTGACTCTTGTGCCTCAACCTCTTCCTCCAGGGACACTTTGCCGTGGAGACCCAGCACCTCCCATTCGGCAGCATCTGTTCACCACCAGCAACAACCTGCAGTTTGCTATTTTGATGCACAATTCAGACGTTGCCACACAGTCCTGAGGTTACGACGACCCTGTGCTGCTGTTCGACCTAAAGGAGTGTGGGTCCAGAATTACCTCAGCTGTGGGGAGTTTGAGCCACATGACAGCCTTCATGCAGGAGTGTATTGCCAAAGATCTGTACAAACAACACATAAAAACAAAGACTGACGACTATTGGATTGCTACATTACTGGATCCACGTTACAAGCCTGAGATACAACAACTCATCTTACCCCAATACAGGGGACCTAAAATGCAGCACTACCAAGAAGTGCTTGTAAGGGACTTGTGCTCAGCCTTTTCGGCTGGCAGCAGCAGCAGAGATCCCTACCAGGGTTCCCAGAGTTCCACCTACCATGGGAGCTAAACAACCGCCAGTCGTGCAGCAATTGCCAATGACACTCAGAAGCGCTACTCAGTCATGGTGCAGGAATACCTTAGCTCTACATGGGTCATCTGCAACCTGCAAAGCCAGGACCCACTGAGCCATTGGGTATCCAAGCTTGAGCAGTGGCCAGAGCTGGCAGAGTATGCCATTCAGATCCTTGCCTGCCCAGCCGCAAGTGTGTTATCTGAAAGAGCGTTCAGTGCAGCTGGGGGCGTAGTGAGTGACAAGCGGATTCGACTCTCCGCAAAAAAAGTCGACTGAATCACTTTTATTAAAATGAATAAGGCTTGGATCGGCAATGACTTCAACTTCCCCTCTGCAGAGTGTACTGATTAGTTGTCAACTGCTGCATGGCCTGCTGACACCTTGATGGGAAGAGCACGTTCACAGCCTTCACCATCTCCTTCTACTCCTCCCCCTCGTGGCCCTCTACCTCTACTCTCTCTCTGAGGCCTAAAACTTGCAATGGAGCTGTGTAACGGGCTAATTTTTTTTACGGAGCACCTCCCTCAGGGCCCTCTGCCTCTATCTACTTTGAGTCCTATATCACTTGTACCAGAGCTATGATTCATAGTTAAATATATGTATTTTTAGTAGAGAAATACATACATTTTCTGTCCTTGTGGATAGATAGCAAGTGATATAAAAAAAAAATATCTGTATTTTTTTACAGAAATACAGAAATTTTTCTGGCTTTTTTGATAGATAGCAAGTAGTATCAGAATTAAATATCTGTATTTTTTTTTTAAAGAAATCAAGAACATTTTATGGGTTTTTGGATAGATACTAAGTTCTATCAGAATAAAATATCTATTTTTTTATGGATACATATACACATTTTTCTGGCTTTTGTGATAGATTACAAGAGGTATCATAATTTAGGATACCTCTTGCAATCTATCACAAAAAAACTAAAGATTTCTGTATTTATAGATAAAAAATACAGATATTTTATTATGATAGCACTTTGCTATATATCTCCAAAGCCATAAAAATTTCTGTATTTCTCTCCCAAAAATCTAGATATTTAATTCTGATAGCACTTGGTATCTATCCAAAAGGCCATAAAAAGTATATATTTCTCTCCCATAAATACAGATATTTTATTCTGATAGCACTTGGTATGTATCCTAAAACCCATAAAAATGTATGTATTTATGTGAAACAAATACAGATATTTAGCTGTGATAGCACTTGCTAGATGTCCAAAAATAATAAAAACTTTATGTATTTCCCCGCGGATTCCACCAAGCCCATTTCCTTTTATGTGGTTTCACTGGATAGTAGGTATGGAAAGTGTGATTTTCGTTCATCCATTGATGTCTTAATTAGTTACAGCTTCTACACTGTCCATACAGGTGATGGCCTCAACCTTTAATGCGGTCCTTTCTCCGTCATAGGGCCCACCGCCTCCTACTCCTGCTTTTACTGCTGCCGCCTGCCGAGTACCCGACTGTAGATGCCAAATTCTAATGCTGTCCACACTTCATCTCAGAGCCCACCGCCTCCTTCTCCTGCTGTAACTGATGCTGCCGCCTGTCCAGTACCCCACCGTAGATGCCAGATACTAATGCTGTCCACACTCCCTCTCAGAGCCCACCGCCTCCTCATCCTGCTGTTACTGATGCTACCGACTGCCCAGTACTGGTCTCTAGATACCAGTTACTAATGCCGTCCACACTTTGTCTCTAAGCCCACCACCTCTTCCTCCTGCTGTTATTGCTGCTCCCTGCCTAGTAACCAAATATGGATGCCAGTTACTAATGCCGTCCACACTTTGTCTCAAAGGCCACCAACTCTTCCTCCTGCTGTTACTGCTGCGGCTTGCCCAGTACCCAGTACCCAGCTGTAGATGCCAGTTAACAATACTGTCCATGACGTATTTTACAAAGTTGAATCTAGCAGATAGGAAAAAGCAGTCATCTACACAGCAATGTCTCCAGTAGCTACAGCTTCTACACTGTCCATATAGGTGGTGGCTTCAACCACTAATGCTGTCCTTGCTCCGTCTCAGGGCCTACCACCTCCTCCTCCCAGTACCCAGCTCTAGATGCCAGTTAACAATGCCATCCACACTTCTCAGGGCCCACCGCCTACTCTTCCTGCTCTTACTGCTGCCGCATGACCACTGCCCAGTACCCAGCTCTAGATGCCAGACTATACTCAAGCTCAACAGGGTCTTCTTTCCCCGCTGATTCCTCCAAGCCCATTCCCTTTCATGTGCTTTCACTCGATATCAGGCCCTGAGACGGAGTGTGGAAGGCATTAGTAACTGGCATCTAGAGCTGGTGTAGTGCATCTTTAATGACACCCCAAAGTGTGTAATGCAAATGTGTTACTGCTGCCACCTGCCCAGTACCCAGCTCTGGATGCCAGTTACCAATGCTGTCTACGATCCGTTTCAGGGCCCATTACCTCCTCCGCCTGCTGCTGTTGCTGCTGCCACCTGCCAGTACTCCATTCCTAAATATGGTATTACAGACATCTAGGTGGCATTGATTATGCACTACACCCAGCTCTAGATGTCAGTCACCAATGCTCTCTCGCTCCGTCTCAGGGCCTACCAGCTCCTCCTCCCAGTACCCAGCTCTAGATGCCAGTTAACAATGCCATCCACACTTCTCAGGGCCCACGGCCTACTCTTCCTGCTCTTACTGCTGCCACATGACCACTGCCCAGTACCCAGCTCTAGATGCCAGACTAGACTCAAGCTCAACAGGGTCTTTTTTCCCCGCAGATTCCACCAAGCCCATTCCCTTTCATGTGCTTTCACTCGATAGCAGGCCCTGAGACGGAGTGTGGAAGGCATTAGTAACTGGCATCTAGATCTGGGTGTAGTGCATTTTTAATGACACCCTGAAGTGTGTACTGCAAGTGTGTTATCTGAAATTTGTGATTGAATGTAGAAGGCCACGTCTTCTGCTTCATCCATCTGTACCACGCTTTATCGGACTGAATTTCTGTGTATGTTACCCCGGAAGTGGGACAGCAGTCCCTCTGTATATGTCGGGGGATGAGATGGGAGACACCGGTATGTTTAATGGGAACCGAGAGGTCCTGGATGATCACATTGAGCCATAAAGTTATTGAGCGCAGCAGACGTCCAGGGACTTCTCCACAACAAGTATGTGCCCGTTCTAGGAGACTCCATTCAAAGATCCGTCAACAAGGATCTTGTGAAAATACTGCAGAATGATGAGTTTCGGACTGAGAAGCAGCTGTAAGGTAAGGGTGAGATGTCATTTGCAAACGACACGTTGGAGGATCTCTGGGTGAAATGCACAATGGCATAATTTACCGTGAAGTGCGTCATTACAGAATAGACCACCACCTTGTACGGTTCTATTTCCTGACCCGTGTCTCTTCGGAGTACATAGAGAGCGTGCAGTGGCCGGGTTTGGTGTGTCCCAATGCTAGGCTTGGTCTTCGGTAAGTTTCCATTTCTGATCATTAAAAGCTGTTTCCTGAGCATCAGTCCATACAATAGCCGTCTTATTTGAACCTTTTTTATTAGGCTGGCCTTTTAACAAGTCTTGCAAAGGGGCTGCAATCTTAGTAAAATCTTGAATAAATCAATGCAATAGGTGGCACTTGGATGGTTTTACTTTGAGTCCATGTTTTATGAGTATAGCAAATACTTCAGACAGGTGTTGTAAATGGTCTTCATAGAATTTAGAGTATATAGTAATATCATTCAGATACAATAGCACAGTCTCAAAGTTTTTGTGATCTAAGCAATACTTCATGAAATGCTAGAAAGTGGCTGGCGCATTACACAGGCCGAATGGCATATTATTGAACTCATAAAGTCCCATAGGTGTGGTAAAAGATGTCTTTTCCCAGTCTTTGGGTGCCATGGGCACCTGCCAGTACCCACTAGTTAAATCTAAAGTAGAGAAGAATGCTGCAGAGCCCAGGGCTGATAGGGACTCCTCTATTCTAGGCAGATGGTATGCGTTTTTTTGGGTGATGTTATTTAATTTGTGGTAGTCTACACAGAATCGTATTGTACTGTCCTTTTTACGCACAAGCACTAAGGGTGCGGCCCAAGGGCTATGACTGTCCTAATTACATTAGAGGCTTTCATGTCGTTCACTAGCTGTTTCACTTGCTGGTACATGGCTGGTGGTATGGGCCTGTATCTTTCTTTAATAGGTAGGTTGGACCCAGTAGGGATGGTGTGTTGGATCACTACTCTACTCACCCAAAATCTGTGGGGTGTTTCCTGAATGCAGCCTCACGCTCCTTAACAACCTTCAGGATGCCCTCCTTCTTCTCAGGGGGGGTGCTCTGATCCCCAAGGTACAGTTGCTCCCACCAGAGAGCCTCTGGACAGTTCTCCGCCAGGCTGGCAGACTGCGTGGCTGGACAGTCGAAGTGGACAATATTCAGTATTAGTATTAGTATTGGTAATTCAGTATTACCAATTTGCACAGTGGGCTCCCAGTATCCCTGGGATGCTATGGGCTTGCTATTGCTGGCGATTACATTTATCTTACTCTGAGTAGGATGGATAAGCTGGTCTAGCTCCCAATGCTGCTGATAGAATGGGAGTTGCATCGTAGTCACTTGTGACCCAGTGTCCACTAAAGCAAGGCAGGACACACCATTAATTCTGACAGTAATTGTAGGACATTCACCAATATATGCAGAAAAGTTTGGACCCAAGCAGTCTCCCCCTGAGGATTGGTCCATTGCCCCAGGAGACACAAGTTTAACTTCCCGCTCCACATGACAAACTTTTTGACATTTACAACATATCGGTTGGCCACTGGCATCAAACTGGTTAGTGGGTAATCGACCATAATTCCTAGGATTACCATTAGAACCATATCTTGGTCTCCCTCTAGGGTACCAAGTACCTCAATCAGGCTGGCGGCATTGTTTTTATGCCCTGTACCTGTTTTTGTAACACTTCAACATTTTTTGCAAGCTGCAACACCAACTCCTTCAAGTTAACTTCTGTATTTTCATCACATTTCTTAACATTAGACTCTACTGGTGTACTCCTTTGTTCAGACATAATGGCACAATTATAACCTGGGTTTGAATCAGAACCCAGTAACTTTACTGCAAGCTCCTTAGAGTCAAGGAATGGCATATCAGGGTGTTGTAATGCAAGAACTCTCAGCTGGGTTTTTACAGCATCTAGTCTGGCACCCTCTACAAACTGGTCTTTCAGAGTCCTGTCTGGATTAAGTACCTCATGTGGACCCATGTCCTGGATGGTACGCAGAGCTTCCTGGAGGCTTAGAGCAAAATCTTGCAGGTTTTCACCCATCCTTTGTTTGCGACTAAAGAAATGCATTTTTAACTCCGATAATGTGCGCCTGTCAAACATGCTGGCAAGTCTGTCTAAAATTTGGTCAGCAGTAAGCTTTTCAGTACTAGGCCATGACTTAACCTCCCTTAGGGCTGCTCCCTCCAATTGGCCAATCAACATAGCGACTTTCTGGTCATCATTAAGGGAAATCATCTTGTAAATGGCACTCATTTGATCCCTAAAATCTTTGAGGCCTGTAGGCTCTCCTCCATATTTCGGTAACCATGGTGCACCAAAAAAAATACTGACAAGTGTATTGTTGGAGAAGGGCTAGGGTCTTCAGGGTCTTCTTTACCCGCCAAGCCTGTTCCCTTTCATGTGGTTTCGCTACATAGTAGGTAAGGACAGATTGGAATCTCATTCATCCATTCATGTCTCCAATAGCTACAGCTTCTACACTGTCCATAGAGGTGATGGCCTCAACCTCTAATGCCATCCTTGCTCCTTCTCAGGGCCCACTGCCTCCTCCTCCTGCTGTTGCCACCTGTCTGTACTCCATTCCTAAATAATGCATTACAGACATCTAAGTGGCATTGATGATGCACTACACCCCGCTCTAGATGCCAGTTACCAATGTGGTCCCTGCTCCGTCTCAGTGCCCACCGCCTCCTCCAGCTGCTGCTGCCACCTGTCAGTTGTAACTTATAACAGAGCTGTGTAGCTGGCTAATTTTTTGACTGAAAGACCCCCCTCAGGGACCTCTGCCTGTACTCTCAAGCCTGTGTATGGCTTGTAACGGAGTGGTGAAACCTGGTGGCTAATTTTTGGACCGGAGGAACCCCCTCATGGCCCTCTCTGCCTCCAGCAACATAAAAAAGCCTTCCCTATTTTTTTTTTTACTTGTACAGTGTTGGGCAGAGCTGGGGGAGTCTTGATATTTCTTTCTAAATGTATTTATAGGCTGTAGAAGCTCTACACGGTCCCAAAAAACAACCCAAATTATTCCTCCATTGACTTTAATGGATTTCAAATTCGACGCTCGTTCACCCGAATAATTTAATATAAGTATCTCTTACAAATAATACTTTAGTTACAGATACAAATGTATCAATTGTAAGAGATACTTATATTACAATGTCAGGAGGTTCTCCTGTGCTGGGCATCTTCTCTATGATTGCAGCTGTGGCTGCATTCATTGAGAGGAGTGTGCGATCCCCGGGGCACTAGTGCCTGGGGATCACAGAGGATTTCCAGGTCTGCACGATGCAGCCCTGGAAATCCCCCTGTTTGACGAGAGCTCGACCTCTCGGCGAATCAGAAGGCTGTTCTCGCTTACATTTTCGGTAAGCGAGAAAGGCCCAATTCGCTTCAAGATCAAACTTAATATTCTCGCTCGCTCATACCTAATTAAGATATAAAGTGCAATAGTGCTGTGTTTGTGTCCTAACTCAATAAAAGGTCTCTGGTCGAAATGTAGGTGCAATCATGTAATGTATATAGGATTAATATCCATGACGTGCCACGTGCCCAATAGTTCTGCGTGATACTTAAAACTATATATTTACCCTCTTCATCAATATCAAATTTAGTTCATTGTAGCTGCATATATTCACCATGGGAAACGTCCCATCAATTTTAGTTCTTTAAAACTGCATATATTCACCATGGGAGACATCCCATTGACCTACCCATAAAATATGTGAATATTATTCAATTATACTGATGGTAGGGGAGGGGAGGGACAAAGCCCTTATGGCTCTAAAAACACCTACTTATCTTCATTTTGCACTCACAGTCCTCTGCAGCATCCATCTCCTAGGATGCCAATTTATACAGAGACTGCGCTTTTACTGATTCTCCTTACTCTGAAGTGACGCGCCACTCTGGACATCACATCCGGTTCCTAGGTTAATGCATATGAGTAAATGGAATGCATAACATTACACTTCAGGGGACATCATTTGGTGTCCCCATTAGGACAATATCAATATCTTATCAATTATATGATATATATTATACACATAACCGTATCAAGATATCCATTTCAGGATAAGGAAATTGCTTAATATCTTAATATCCATATTGGTCAATCATATTTACCAATACCATGAATCTTTAATATATCAACCATAACCCTTTAAAAACAATATTAATCTGAATCTCTGAAATTATTTTTTACATGGTTTTATTTATTTATACTTACTGCACTGTTTATATGACTTTGCCTTTTAAAAGGCTCTTAGATATGGCCCTATTTTATCACAGGAACTATTCACACTGTGCACCAATTAAAGAAATCATTGAATGCAATAAATAATGATGATTTATATATATATATATATTAGACCTCTGCAAATAATTGAATAAATAGCTGGAAAGACATCATATATTGCTGCTTCTGTCTGTTACTACCTACCATAGGTGAGATCTCATGTATGTCAAACATCGGGTACATTTACATCCAAATTGATCCAATATGTAAAGAATACATTGAATCAGGATTATGATTGATATTGGTAAATTGTCAATTGAAATATGAAAAATATGTATTGTTCTAATTATTGATATTCCTGTTTTTCCTGAAGAAGCGGAATTTGTCCATGAAACGTGTCAATATAAACAGGGAGCACCCTAATTAAGGGTGACCACAACAGGAATATCATTGGGTTTGCACATTTTTATTCTAAGTTTTTTGTTAGAAAACTAGCAAATTTGCACTTATTGCCCTATAAAGTCTCATACCCTGATTTTTTGATTCACAAATTGTTTGATGTTTTTTTGGGGATGTGGCCTGCAATCATAAGATAGGTTGGATACTTCTCTTTTGAAGATTGTATGGACAAATTTACTGCCCACTGGACATACTGGAAACACTAACGCCTCACCCGCATTAAATTGTAGATTAGATCCCCCCACTCCCCAACCCAGTTTACACTAGATTCAGTGTTCCCACAGGGTACTGGTTTCCTAGCCCTCCTCCCCCTTTCCACCCTCCCATTAAACCTCTTTTTCTGTGTTCCCAAACCCCATAAGGTATAAATCATGCTCGAGTCAGATGGTGTTTAATTATTTTATTTTTTCTTTAATATAAATTTAAATACAGAAATGTTGACAGATGTTCCACAAATATTGTTCAAACTATTGTATTTAAATGTTCATATTGTATTATTTTCTCCAAGTTTGCTGCTCCTTCAGTTTTATATAGTTAACTCTCCTGAATTGAGCCTAGGCAGTTTATAATCTTGTACTCCACCTCTTTAGTACATTGTATTTTCTATGCTAAAATTTAATAAACAAAAATGTACCCATAAATAATATTTTGGTAAATGTTGGCCAAATTGCATTCAAAGTATTTTTGAAAATCTGCAATATTTCATAAATCAGAGAAAAAACTTGGGTTATTACCTGTTTTTGCCATTTGTGTGAAAATCTGCCTAAATTTCTTTATCTTTCAAATATCAATAACAAAACCAATTTCCAGTTGATGCAACAATGATGGGTTTGGTACTCAGTACATCTACAGTAGCTTATAAAGCATTTCTAAAAGCATTATGAATGTCTGTACACTTTATGTTGCCTAATTATTTTATGTAAGAAACTCACCTACAAAATTTCATCTATATTCTACTATGTATTTTTTAAAAGTATAGTTCTTTTCTTTTTCAGTAAAGAATAATTTCTGTGGAGGTTAAAGAAACCTCTTTACAAACTGTGGATGCTGCCATTTGCGACCTTTACTTCTGAAAATGCTAGTACCTAAATGATTGTAATTTGAAAAGTAAAGGAAAATGTTATATGAAATATGTGGGTAAAAGAATGATTTTTAATACAGTTGTAAAAGTTTAAAGAGAGTTTAAGTGGACCATCCAAAATGCAAGATTTACATTTTTAGTGCCTCATCTCGCTTTCTGAATAGCAGACATGTCACTAAAAAATATCCTACAGGAGAGTAGAAAATGTTAAGATTTTCACCTAAATCTTCCTAAATTTTTACGCCCATGACACCAAGGTGAGGTGATGCAATCCTCCTTTCTACAAGAATCTAGGAAATGTATTCCAGACCTTGCTGAAAATAATTTTTTATCATTTTGCTCCAATGTCCTCTCTGATAATAACAAATGTTCAGCATTTCCCAGAATTTCTCAGTCAGCTGAAGACTAGTTCACCCTCTGCACTGTGGAAGCCACAGAAAAGTTTGGTATTAAATGATAATGCTGACTTTTATGGTCTTGCTGTGAAGTGCTTTTCCAATGTTTTGTGCAGGCCTATAGTTAAATACTTTGAGCCTGATTTATTAAAGCCCTTCAAGGTGGGAAAGGATACACTTTTCACAGTGAAGCTGGGTCATCCAGCAAACCTGGAATGGATTTCAAAGAAGTAATTTGCTATTTGCTAGCAAATGTTTTTAATCCTAGACCAGATCCGTTTCAGGTTTGCTGGATCACCCAGCCTCACTCATAAAAGTGTATCCTCTCCAGCCTTGGAGAGCTTTAATAAATCAGGCCCTATGCATGAGGCAATATTGAATAAATGTATTCATTCATTCATTTAATAATTTCTTCAGACATCTTTTTAATGCAAACTCAAAAATATATATCGAAGAAACAAAAATCCAAATTACAGTATGTAGAAACTCATGAATACTGCATCTTACAATAACTGAAAAAAATGAAAAATTGTAATTTACCCCTACAGCTTTGCAGTTTCATACATGCATGGAGAGTAACAGCACAAAATAAATAGCTCAGATTAGCAGCAAATCTGTCATCTTTTTCTGAGTATTTCCAGAACCTATAAGAAAAAAAAAATACAAATAATAAATGCTGACAAGAACAAGACTCAGATTTTTTTTTTTATAAAAGATCAGTGAACCTGGATATTCTTGTTAAAATTCAATGATTTTCATTTATTTGATGCATCCATTATGAGTTCCCATCTTTAAAGATAAAGGGGGATAGAAAAAGAACATCCAAACAGCAAACTGATTATTTAGGGTGAATACAACCCGCAGGGGTCAAAAGGGAGGAAGTGCAGCGTATTCAACATATATCACAGTGTAAAGGGAGGAGCAATATGATGTCCAGTTCAGGAAGCTGATATGTACACAGTAAAAACATGCCGTATTGTGTTAAGGGTGGAGCAATGTGGAGCCTAGAGCACATACTGATTCATGGCCTCTTTTGCACACAATTTAAAGAATTAAACCGTGTGGAATATGTCATTTATACTGCGAAGAACAGACAGATGAGCAGTACAAAACACACAGTGATAGGTCTGGTACTCAATGCTTTTGGATTTTTTTGCTTGTTTTGTATCTGGATGGATTCCACTGTTCCAATATTACAAAGGATATTGAGCATTAGCTTTGCATTTCTGTATATATTGGGATGTGGTTTAATATTGTTTAAACCAGGGGTCTATCCAAGTATTCAAATGAATTTTCCTGTTTTGAAAAACCCTTTCTGTATGGAAAGATTAAGGGATCCCTTTTATGAAATACATAGTGAAAGACAAACTGTCAGTGCCTTCACCTACCTCTTCTTCCTAAAGTTCTAGTTACCCAGCAGTCATGCTGACCCTCTAGGCCTGATTTGTTAAAGTTCTCCAAGGCTGGAGAACATACACTTTCATCAAGGATCCTGGCTTCATCAAGCCATTTGTTAGAAAAAGTTTGTAATCTTTGATCATATCTATTTCAGGTTTGCTGGATCACCCAGGTTTGCTGATGAAGGTGTATCTTCTCCAGCATAAGAGAGCTTTAATAAATCATATTATATATGTGCCCTAAATAGTTTCTTTGTGGACTTTCCACTAGATCTCATGGAATGAATACCAAGTGTATTTCAAAAATCACAATCAACCAGTGTGGAGATGTTCTTTTCTTTTGTACTAAAAACAAAATGCAATACTGTAGAATAACTGTCATACAGCGTATGTATAATTCAAAGTAAGTCTCACCAAAAATATCAATAGTTAGCCAGTATAGAGTTTTATTAAATTAACGTTTTGTCCCAAGGACATTAAAAAATAAACATTATGTAAGGCCCTGGTCAGCACCAGTCCTCACCAGACCCCAATCCCCCAGTCTAACACTGCAGTCTTTACCTATAGCAAGCCCCCGCTCAGCTTCGAGAGACTGATTGCGTCTCCCAGCACTCAGTTGTCCTAAGGACTTACTGCACAAGGGATGGTGTCTGGGAATGGGCTAGCAGCAAGCCAGGAGCCCACAAATAAAGCAGTACCAAGATTCCAACAGAGCCAAGCCCAGAATACAGAGCAGAGGTCAAACACAGTATATCCGTCCACTAAACAAAGTACATTTATATATTCAGTTCAATTGAATTACATAAAACTGTCATATATTTTAAAGCCAATTTCTTACTACTTCCAGTGTATTGGATGCAACTGCCTATATACTTATTGAATTTTGTATGATCCGTATGTAGTAAATCTATAGATGATAGACTGATAACATGAATATAATCTGCTATACTGATATGGTTTTACAACAATACATTTATAGTATGGTTTTCTATCTCCCCTTTGAACACTGTAGTTTGGGTCTAACTCTCTCTGGTATCCCCTGATGAAGCCAATCCAGGCGAAACGCGTCAGGTATGAGATCTGTTAACTGTCCTGTAAAATGTTCACTAAACCGTGTGTACATAAGAATAGTGTATAAGCTGACTTTATTTGGCTTGTTTTTAATCACCGTAAATGTACTGTAAATACACATACCTTGATTAAGTTTCTGATATGAATAATTGTAGATGAACATATTAATAAAAGACAATCCCTTTAACAGTACAAATCAGTGCCTTTAAAAGCCTGTTTCTTCCCCCCTTCTCCCCCCCCCCCCCGTAATTGATATCTTATTTTTTGCCATCTAAAAGGACCCTCGTTCTTCTCTATCTGTGAATGTATAACATAGTTTCCACTTAGATGCGGTGTGCACCTCCGCCTTCCCTATTCTTGTCTCCTCCTCCTTTTTTCTTCTTTCTATTATCCCTTTTCTATTTACATGTTAATTTTTTTTTGCAACTTTGTGACTTTTTTCTACAAAAGCACATCATGGAATTTCCTATGCTTTACCTGTTTGAATTTTGTAATCCTAAATTTATGTGAATTATAGACTGTTTGCATCATACAAATTCAATATCATCTTACCAGAACCATTACACCCTACTTATCCTGATTAAAACCTAGCAAACCCACAGTTGTTATATTCCTACCAATAACCTTTTAAGGTATTACTGTCCTTTTAGAATTTGTGCCTGTACAGTATATGACCACATTCTCTGCTCTACTACATTAATCTGTAAAGTTACCTACCTATGGTTCACCATTATTGTCCTGTAAAGCCTATCTATGTATTTTTTTTTTAATTGTATGTTTATTGATTTGTTTGTTTGCTGCTTTTCCAACAAATACAATTCAACGTGAACACGTAACATAAATATAAGGTAAAAAGAGACAGAAAAGAAGGGGACAGAAAACATTGAAAAAAACAATGAATAACATTTCGTACATCAGTAAGCTCAGTGTGCATTGGGGAACCATTTCAATACAGAGCATAGTTCTTGAACCAATTGTGGATAAGCTTACAATAAATCTAAAACAGTGGTAGCATAAGTGGCATAACACACATTCATGGGGGTGAGAGATGGACACTTGGGTGGGGGAGGCAGATCCTATTACCAGTAGTATTTTAGGAGAAATATCAGTTAGCTAAAGGAGGCGGGGAGCTGCTTTGCTGCCTCAATATATAAGAGGGGGATTGTAAATAATAATCCCATGGTTCCCATATAGCCGTAAATTTTTCAATGCAATCATGTAGTCTAGTTGTAAGGCGTTCCATTAGCTGGACATCTTTAATTTGGCCATAGAGGTCCGAAACCCCAGGAGGGGAAGTGGCCAACTTTTTACCAGGCTTAGAGAGACTTAATCGGGTAAAGTGTGTAACTACGTCTTGAGTTATCTGGGTATCGAACAGACCCTCAAGCAAGCTGATTATTTCCAATATGGGGCCAATACTTTGCAGATCCAAAAAATTGGATACGTTGTACCCCCATCAAGATATGGCTGGACATTTTTCCAGGCTTGGAGACTTAATAGGGATAGACCCAATAGGTGTCTAACTACATCTTGAGTTATCTGGGTTTCGAACAGACCCTTGAGAAGGTCAATAACTAAATTTCAAAAATGGGCCAATACTGGACAGGTCCAAAAAACGTGATACATCGTACCCTGTGCACGCTGACATCTCCAGGTTTGATCACTAGTGGTGTGAAATATGACATGAAGTCAGTCAGGTGTGAGGTACCAGTGCATATTAGGATCTTATTCACATTTTCCTTGTATAATGTACAGAGGGAGCTTTTCCGAGCATTATTCCAAATCATTTGCCAGATCTCCAGCGTAGTGCCTGATTTGCAGATACCTTGTAGTAGCTTCTAAGGTTATTTCAAACATCCCCTGGGGATCCGCGAGTACAGAGGATGGTGCTGAGAGCTTATACTTTTCTTTACACTGGGTCAAGATTTTTTTCTAAGGAATTCTGAAACACCCTAGCCCCCTTTCTCTTCCGAAGGGAGCAGAGTACAGGTTTCGGCAGTCTATGGGATTTGTGACCCAAAAAGAAATCGAGGGCAGCTGCCTGCTGTCGCCCAATGTCCGATCGTGGAACTAGAACTGGCAGGGTAGCAAAAAAGTACAACATTTTGGGACGTATGGATATTTTGACCACGGCAATCCAACCAAAAAAAGCATATTGGGAGTGCTCCTCATTCACTGAGAAGTGAGTGGGGTTCTTAGAAAAGGGTTATATAGTTGGAATTGTATAAAGAGTCATGCCCATTAGTCTGCAAGGGGATAGGTCGAGGAGAACTCCACAGAGATGTCCAGGGTTTTTCAAAAGCCTTTCCAAAAGTGAGAGGTAAATTGCACCCTACGATCAGATTCTATATTGGTGGGCATACAGTGAAACCTAAAAATTTCAGGAATGAAAATTGGCACCAACGCAGCTGCTGATGGTAAAACAGGAAGGGATACAAAAGAGGACATTTTGGAAAAAGCAATCCATGACCACCCAAATGACCGTACACCCATCAGAAGGGGGAAGATCCGTAATAAAAACCATTGACAGGTGACACCAAGGCTCCTTGGTAATGGGCAGTGGAGAAATTGGTCCGGCTGGGGCAAAGGTACCTGACTTGGCCTGAACAGAGACAGCACAGGCCTTTACATAGTCAGTCACATCCTTATGAAGGTTGAGCTACCAGTAGAGATGGGAGAAAAAAAAAGTGCTGTGAACACCTGGCTGACCAGAAAGTTTAGAGTCATGTAGAGTCAGTAATATTTTGGTGCAGAGTTGAGGAGGCACCAAGGTTTTACCTGGGGGAAAAGCAGATTCCTGAACCGAGGTCAAGGCCAGTGGGATGATAAATTCTGGTCTTGGAATCCTGTGGATCGAAGAAGCAGGAGAGTGCTTTAGCTCAGGAATTAGCAGAACGGAGTTTAAAGGTGATTACAAAATCAAAACGGGAAAAGAACAAAGACCAACATGGAGGTTTTTGTTGTCTGTGGAAATAGTGACCTTGTGAGGAGAACCCTCCAAAAGATAGCGACATTCTTCTAGAGCGAGCCTGATGGTGAGGAGCTCCCTGTCCCTGATGGAGTAATTTTTTCTGCTGTTGTAAATTTCCTCAAAAAGAAATGCACATGGGCATCAAGCTTCGGTAGGGGTCTGGTAGAGAATAGCTCCAACAGAGGCATCAACTTGAATTGAAATGGGTTTGGAAACATCTGTCCAAACATCTGGCCTAGTGCTAGGCCAAAAATAAAAGCTCACTTTAAGGCATGAAGGGCCTCAATAGCCTCAGAGGGCCAGTTAGCATCAGCATCTTTCCGAGTCAGTGCAATGATGGGAGCTACCAGTGTGGAGTAATTTTTGATGAATTGCTGGTAATAGTGAACCCCAGAAAACGCTGAGTAGCCTTAAGGCCACAGGGTAGTGCTAGTTGGAGACAGCCGTAACCTTCTTGGGATCCATAGAGAGACCCTCCTTGGAAACAATGTAGCCCAGGAAGGGCACCTGTGGGCATTCAAACAGGCACTTTGCATAGAGTTGATTGTCTCTGAGCCGTTGTAAAACAAAGTGGTCATGCTGTCTGTGGGTGGACAAGTGGGGAGAGAAAATCAAAATGTTGTCCACATAAACAACAATGCAGATGTATAACAGGTCACGAAATAGATCATTTATAAAGTGTTAAACAGTCGTGGCTGTCCATTTGTCCCCCTCCTTGATCCGAATAAGTGTATAGGCACCTCGGAGGTCTAGTTTGGTGAAGACCTGTGCTCCAGGAAGGCGGCCAAAAAGCTCAAAGATAAGTGGCAGCAGGTATCGATTCTTAATTGTGATGGCATTCTGTCCACGATAATCAGTACATGGTCGGAAAGATCCACCTTTCTTTTGAACGAAGAAAAACCCTACTTCAGTGGGGGAACAGGACTTGCATATACATCTGCAGATTTTCTTAATGTATTTGCTTATGGCCTTGGTCTCAGGGAGGCTGAGGGGGTATACCCGACCTCTGGGTCGGTAGAATTCGATATGAGGTCTATAGCACAGTCATAGGATCGATGGGGAGGAAGTTGCTCAGCCTTGCATTTGAAGAAGACATCTTGGAAGTCCATGTACTTGGTAGGGATGGATGGGGACACCTCTGAGATGGAGAGAGCAAGAGGCTTGAGAGGTGTGAGCTTAAACACAGGGAGTGGCAGGATAGGCCCCAATTCAATACCTCTCGAAAAGACCAATCCTATACTGAAGTGTTGTTGAAGCCATGGGAGTCCTGGGATTACTGCAGTTGAGGCCTGAGGGAGAACAAGGAAGATTATGGTATCACGATGAAGAACACCTACATACATTTGCATGGACAAAGTTTGGAAGCGAATAAGTTCACAGGACAGAATGGTACTATTCACTGCAGGGATATGCAGTGGTTGAGATAAAGGCTCTATAAGCCAAGCTCAATCCTTGACAAGAGAACCTGAAATGAAATTTCCCACTGCCCCAGAAGGCCTTAAGGGCAAGTGTGGACTTATTGCGGTGAAGCTGAAGGTTGTGAACGAGTGGAAGGGAGAAAAGATTGACCTAGCATGTCCCCCACGGAGCATACTAGGGTCCATACTAAAGAAAGCACGTAATCAACAAACTGAACAAAAATTTAAAGAATACCACGACATCCAACAAAAGCATAAGGCAACCCTCCTACAGTTTCTAGGGAGCAACTAGAACAAGGTCGCACAGAGCTTAACTTGCTACTCGAGCTGAAAAGTCTCGGAAGTGGGCAAAACACACATTTTACAGGTGGAGTGACAAACCAGGTAAACTGCAAGTTAATAAGTTGAACCTCAAGCCCAAAAATTATTCCTTTCCCAGAGTTGAATTAAAAAATGGGAAGTTGTCTTAAAACCCTGAAAAAGTCATGTCGACCTTCCAAAAGTTTTATAACAAAGGTCGCATTACCCAAGCTGAAAGAAAGACAGAGAGATTTTAGAAAAGCCCTTCACGATGAAAGAAATACTCTGATTCTTTAAATTACTGAAATCAGGGAGCTCACTAGGTCCGGATGGCTTTTCCAACAAATATTACAAAAATATTTGGCCTCTTTGACACCTCACTTAGTGGAAAATTTCAACTTTATTAGAGAAGGGAATCCAGTGCCACCATGAGGTAACTCGGCCTACATTAACGTAATCCCAAAGCCAGGGAAAGACACTATGAAGGTATAGAATTACAGACATATATCCCTCATAAATTGCAATCCTAAAATATGACAAAAAAAGAAAATCATCTCCACTTTTTTTTGGGTGTGAATATACATCTGGACCAGGTGGGCTTCCTACTCCATAGGCAGGCCCCAGACCAAACGAGGAGGTCTATTTACCTAATTCCGGCGGTACAGTCAAATTGGGACCAGGAGCCAAAAAGGGAGGCAATGCTACTATCTCTGGATGTGCAGAAAGCACATTTGATAGCTTGTCATTGCATTATCTATTTATAATAGAAATGGCCTTTGACCCTATTTTATCAAGCTACTTGAATCCCTCCATGACAGCCCAACAGCGAAAATATCTTTAGCGGGCTTTGTCTTCTTCCATACTAATCAAAAAAGGTACCAGGCAAGGCTGCCCCCTTTTATCTCGAAAATTTGCGCTAGATAAAGAACCGCTAGCCAGTGCCATATGATCTAATCCAAACAATAAAGATATTGTATTTGGTCAAAGGGAACATAAGTGTGAATTGTTTCTGGATGATGTGTTGATTTACATTGCCTCTCCGTTAACAACCTTACCGAACCTATTTAAAGTATTGGGAGATTTTGCAAAACTATGGGCCCTCCATGTTAAGAGGACGAAGTCTCAGGCGCTTAACATAAATATTATGGTCCAACAAATTGAGGCCTTTAAATGTAACTATAATTTCCAGTGGGGAGAGACATCACTTCAAAAACTAGGAATACAATTGACCCCAACTTACCAAAAGCTTTAGCAGGCTAACTATAACCTGCTAATCAAGACTATCCTTTCAGATGTAGTAAGATGGGCCAAGTCACCTCCCTTATGGGCGTAAAGCCACCATAAAAATGAATGTTCTACCAAAAATCCTCTATCTGTTCCATACTTTACCGATCCCGACACCAGGGCCAATCATTATTCACTTGCAATCGAAAATTATGCAGTTTATATGGGGGGTTAGAAAAGGAGCAAAATACAAAAAATGCCCGGCCCTAGCCTTTACACTATCAGTCTGGGATAGACTTAAAACTAACCCGAAAATCCTACCCCAAATTCACAGGAAGGGACCGTAAACCGTTCAGTAGGAGGATTGACAAAGGTTTTCTAAAAATCAAGGATGTAATAGAAGTGCATGCAATGTTTAGTTTTGAGTATCTAGTAAGCAAAAGAGAACTCCCTCTCACAGAATACTTTAGATACAGAGAACTCAAATCTTTTGTATGCACTAAACAAAGATTAGCGACATCTCTATACCGATCCACCCTCTTTGAAAGCACATGTCGCTTGACAGAATAAAATTAAAAGTATATGTTGCATAGGTTGATGAAGCCACGGCAGGTTTTGGGATCCCCAGAGAATTGTTTTGGAGGTGGCAGATTAGGCACAGAGACGATTGGTATAGCAGGAGACTGAGTCAAGGCTGAAGGCTCAGTAGGTGCACTGGAGGGGGACAGAAACTGATCCAGGCAAGTAGTGAGCACATGAAGCTGGCAAAAAATGGGATTTCAGTAGCTTCCTGGGTGTCTGGGCTTTAAAAGAGTGGTTGGTTGGGGTCTGCTGAGGCCTGGGAGGGTGTGGACATGGTTCATGCAAACTGTCACACTTGGGGACACAGCCTCTACGGGGTGATACGGCTTGCAAAAAATTATGTGAGCCCGTGGAAGGGCCAAGGCAAGTCTAAACAGTACCCAGGTCTTCTCCAGAGCCTCTAGCGGTGAGAATGTTGCACTGCTGGTTACTGCCAGGTCGCAGTCTTTGGGCACACCAGACTGGGCAGGATGATACGCGGTACCATTGTCAAGGAAGGGCGGGGTTAAGGCATGCAGCAATCAAGAGAGGTCAGGTCACAAGTCAGGGGTCAAATACCAGGGATCCAGGAAATAGACACCTGTAACACAGGGGCCACTACAGACACAGGGAACACAGGAGACCTTGAAAGTGACAGGAGGCACAGGTGACACGGGGATAATTACAGACACAGAGGAACACTGGAACAGCACAAGGGTACTGGCTGGGAAACAACAGACTTGGCCACAAGAGGTTAACACAGGAACTGGACAGGGAATGAACCGAATTCCCATCACTTGTGGAGACACATTGCACGAGTGCTGTTTCTGGGCCAAGTAGCCAGGGATGATTAAGAGGCTATTTCCTGATTGGTCAGCGGAATGAGCAATGCTGATAAAATCAGGAAGAGCAGGTGTACCCGGGCTCAGAACTGCCCACATGCGCAGGAGAGAGACGCTTGTGCTTTAGCTAGGAAGAGGTAGGTGTGACATAGGGCCTGAATTGCTTTGAAGAAAGGGCCATTGAGCCCAATCCAGCACAGGGTTTGGGTAAGGAATGGCCAGCTAAGCTGGTCAAATATTTTCTTGGCATCCAGACTAAGTAGCAGTACTCGCTTTTGGTTTTGTTAAAAACGTCCATAATATCGTCTGCCTGGTGTTATCTCCTGCTTGTCGATATGCCAGAAAACTGACCTGATCTTTGTTGAATATACTGGTCAGGTAAGTACCTAAACGAGTGGCTGGGATCCTGGTATGGGTTGGTAGCTGATAGGACTCTGTGGGTCTTTACCCGGCTTGGGAAACACAGATATGTAAAGATGCAGCATGATTCGTGGAATAGGGGCACCCTCCAGGAAGTTGTTGTAGAGTGAGGTTAAATGTGGTGCTAGGGTAGGTAAGGTAAGAAGGTTTTTTAATAGGCGTATGGGAATTCATCTGGTCCTGGGGCCTTCTGGAATAGTAAGTTTTTAATGGTAGATGTTACTTCTTCAACAGTGATGGCTTTATTAAGGGCATCCACTGCTGAGGTTTCTAGGGTAGGCAGGGAGCAGCTATGTAGATACTCATCTATGCGTGAGGCAAGCGTGGCCTGATTCTGCAATTGTGAACCAAAGAGTACAAGGATATATAATAATTGCCAAAGATCTCGGCAATGGTCCCAGGATCATATTGGAGGGTGCCCTGGTTATCTCACACTGCCATGGGTGTGTTTTTGGTAGCCTGGTCTATAACATAACGAGCCATGAGGGAACCTGCTTTGTTCTCTTTGCCACAGTATCGCTGGCGCAAGTACCTCAAGGATTGCTCCACTCTGCCCATGGCCAGTTCTTTATGGTGACTTCTAATATTGGTTAACCTGCGAAGTCTGGCCACAGACGGGCCATCTCTGCTAGCAAGGTCTCTAACTGAGATCTCAGGGCAATTTTGTCTATTTTGAGTTTAACTAATTCGGCAATACACTGGTCGTAGATGACTGCTTTATGAGCGTCCCATTAAGTAGAAACCTGTGATACCGATTGGGTATTTTCCAGGAAGTAATCATCCAGGGAACTTTGAAGTGCTATTTTTGTAGGACTTCAATAGGAACTCATTTAATCTCCAATGGCATTTCTTGAAAGAGATGCTACCCAAATCAGTGGACATTATTAAATATGAGGCGTGTTCAGACCATGTTATTGGTTCAATTGAGGTAGAGGTGGTTGACCTAAAAGCCGGGGTCTGGTGTGAGTGTTGTGAGGATTGGAGTAAAAGATATATTGCCTGTCGGTAGGGTGCTGTATGGGCCAAACATCTAACAGACCGCCTTGACGAAGTAAATGCCGTAGACCACAAGAAGAGTGGTAAGTAGGAGGAGGACAGTTAGAGACATCCAAGGAGAGGCAGTCTAGCTGGAGGGTATGGGGCAAGTTAAAGTCCCCTCCCATTAGTATAGGACAGCGATGGTATGTGAGGCATGATCCCCTCCAGAAATTGATTCTGAGCAGAGTTGGGGGCATGGATATTATATAGTACCACTTCCATTGCATTGATCCTACCTTATTTTATCCACCTTCAGGATCTAGGATGGAATTGGTGGGGTAAATTGGGTGTGGATGGCAACCCCTGCGGATTTACCTGGGGCAGAATATACCATTGTATAGTAACGCCTAAGGAACTTAAAGGTTCCCGTGTGATCAAGGTGTGTCTCTAGCAAAATGACTATATCCATTTTATGGTGTTTGAGCTTCTGGGACAGAAGCCTTCGTTGGTGGGGGAGTTAGGTCCCTTGACATTTAAGGACATTACCTAACCATGGGTATTCAAATTGGAGGCTAAAGTCTCTATAGTAACTAGCATACCAGGCAATTAAGGTAGTGTATGGGAATTGAGGCACCGCAATTGCACAAGCAAGGGGGATAAGGGGGGATAAGACAAAGGACCATCAAAATACATTTACATATACAAACAATAGCCACATAACTTGAAATACCCCAACCTAGATCGGGGAGGATCTCCCTCATGCTCCTAGGTTCATCAGAATGTAGCCATATCTGAGGACTAAGAAAAGAGCAGGAGAAAGATCTTCATGGGGAACATGTTCGGAGGGCCAGTGATACGCTAGGCATGTCTACAACCAAAACCAACTAATTCCTAACCCAGCCTACACTTCCAGCTAGCAGGGAAAATCTAGATAGTATAATAAGCAGCATATGAATAAACATATCAACTTAACACATTAGTAGCAATCAAGCAAAATAATGGCTTGTTTAAAATGGTAGTATGCAGTAAAACACTTTGAGAGGCAAAAGAAGGATAAACAAAAGGTTATTGTGTTGAGGTGATGCAGTTCCTTCACGAGTGGTGGCCGCCCAGGCCAGAGGAGATCCGTAGTGAAGTAGAGCTATCTTGCTGTGGAGATCGTCGTTGTTTGCAGACTGCCTACCAGCTACCAGCGGGCGTTGTAGGTAGGGGTTCCCAACCTGGACTGCTGAGGCACTGAATGCCAAGGTCCAAACAAAATCTGGATAAGTCCTCTGGGTATTTAAGAGTAGTTGTTCTGCCATCCTTCCTGGCCATCAGGCTGAAGGGGAATCCCCATATATAGGAAATAGAGTCACAAAGGAAGGTGAGTAGAGGTTGCAGCACGACGTTGGAGGGTAGCCCATGAGATATAGGGAAACGGCTGGATAGAGGCGCCATCAAAATCAAAAGACCTCGTATTCCTTGCAGATCGCATGATGTCTTCCTTAAAGGGAAAGTAATGCACCCTGCACAGCACATCATGTGGTCTAGATCGGGGGTCCATTGGCTCTGCGGGACCAATTCAGCTTAAGGGGCTCCACAAACGGTCAGCCCAAAACATTGTTAAATATAGTCCTGAGGACCAGCGAGGTCTGAGTAGCCTCTGGTAGGCCTCTAACTTTGATATTGCTGCGGCATTCCCTGTTGTCCAAATCTTCAGCTTGTAGCTGCATATCCCGAATTGTGGCTGCTTGGCAAGTAATTTGTACGTGTAATTTTGTAACCAGAGTCTTGGCAAATTGTATGTCCTCACTGAGTCCACGCTGCCTGCCAAATTATGTTGATTAGTGCGTAAAGTGTGGATCTCGGGCCTGCATGTTTTTTTGACCTCTTGAACAAGGGTATAAAAATCCTCTTTCCTGGGGATGTGCTGGATATAATCCCGCCATGACAGTTGCCATCCTGGTGTTATTGCCATAGGGGGGGAGTGGGTGCAGCCAAGTAGTGACCCAGGGAATTGCTCTCACTAGAGTGGGCATTTTGCCTTGCTGGCATAAAGAATCATGGTACACTGGGGGGACCATTTTGTGTGATTTGGCTGACTGGTTGTGGTTCAGCTTGCTGTAGGGGTCCATGTGATTGGGATGAGGGTTGAACATTTGGGAGATTGTTGCTGGCAGTAGAAGGTCTGGGCTGCTGTTATGAGTGTGCCACAGATGGATGCCCCAGAGATGATGTTGGTAAGAGCAGCGCATAGCTTGGTGGCTGTGATGCTCAGAGGGGGAGAGCACTCCAGCTGCTGACTCACAGCTGCGCTGTAGAAGAGGCCCCCATCCCAATATGCAGGGTGTGCTGAGGAACTCATCCTTCCACACACTGCTACAATGTTGCAGTTCTGTAAGAGGCTGTGGAGGGCTTGCAGATTGTTGCAGCCTGGAGGGGATCTGATCAGGAGTGCCCCAAGGCTGTAATGAAGACGCCGCTGCTGACCACATGGGAGCCGGCGCCATCTTTGCAGACCCGGTCGCGTCGGGGGATTCAGGGGCTAGGTACCTGTGTAGCGTGGTCTTCAGGGTCGGTGGGGGCCAGGATCGGGATCCAGACATTGAGGGGTCCTTCTGCCTCTGCTTGCTGTTCATAGCAAGAATGGATTTGTGCTGCAGGATCCACTAAGTGCAAGCCAGTGGAGGGGAGTTCTTAATGTGTGGCCATACATGTCACTGTCCAAGCCATGGCCCCTTATTTGCAAATTTATGATACACCTATTGAGCCTACCTTGTTTTCATCTCATCATCCCCTGAAGAAGCCTCACAGCAAAATGCATCAGGTGGAGACCTTACAACTTTTGTGTCATCTGCTGAACGCACACCCTGGCCAAGTTTTATACATCAGCTGAACTTGTGTATTAGCTGAGATTTACCTAGCCTTCATTATTTCTGCACTTCCTGATTATATTTAATTTGGTTTGCCAAAAAAAAAACTTTTTTCTGGTTCCATCCTTCCCAACCCTAGTGGGGATTGAAACAAGATGTATATTTTTGGTTTCGTCATTATTGGGCTGGCAATTTATTGAGCCATTAAACACTTATTGCAACCAAGGGGAACCGTACACAACTGATAAAGAAAATTAATTAATATATGTATTCTATTGATTTTACTGTTGATTTAGGTTGAATATATGATTTAGCTAACGGATGACTGATTCTCTTATTAGAGTGGTTTGAGGGGGCGCTGGTACTGCCAGGATTTTATCAGCTACAAGTTATCTAAACATATTCCATTCCATTAGAAGGTGACCTGTTTCCTCATCTCTATTACTGAAGAATACAGAAGAGTAATAATATTAGTATCTCCTGGCTAATTATACTGTATGTGATTTTTTGAACAATTCTCAAAAAATATACCTTAATTGCAAAGACC
Organism: Pyxicephalus adspersus; assembly: GCF_032062135.1. Taxonomy (NCBI): domain Eukaryota; kingdom Metazoa; phylum Chordata; class Amphibia; order Anura; family Pyxicephalidae; genus Pyxicephalus; species Pyxicephalus adspersus. The sequence goes on from NC_092860.1 coordinate 62,979,386, forward strand.
CTGAACATGACATTATCAACAAATGTATTGATAGTCGTGAAGTAGTGATCAGGGGGACCTGTAGGAACATAAGAACAAAAGGAACAAAACTTTGAAGCCCCTGATGGTTTGTAGAGTTAAATACAAAGTCCCCGAACACAGTATTTTCACCAGAATTTGTGCGTGTGTGTGTGTGGATGGGTAGCTATAATGTTATGTTACAGGAAATAAATTAAAGGGATTGTCGGTAAAACATAATTTTTAAAAATGCCTATAGAATTTTTCAGTTAAATGTAAAGCTCTCAACATACTGTCACCAATATTTATGGGGCTCCAGGGGACATATGGTACATTTAGGAATATGTCCAATGTTTGAAAATGTGGTCCATGCTGGCTTTTACAACACATTTCCTTACCATTTTCCCTTCTCTGGGGGTTTATTCTAATTTGTGTGGAAATAAGGAAAAATAAAAAAACAAACAAGCAAGTTATCCTTTTTTTCAAATAATTGTAACTAATTTTAAAAAATGTTAACTAGAGCCTTTCGTCCATAAAAACTTTTTGACAGGAATACATCTTAAGGCAGACTTCATATACAAAAATGTAAGAATACTACTGGGAGTGTTGGTCAAATAGCTTGCTATTCGGTCGAATAGAGCAAAATTATTTGGGTGAACGAATGTCCAATTCGAACCCCAATAAAGTCAATTGGAGAAAAATTTGGGTTGTTTTTTGGGACTGTGTAGAGCTGCTACAGCCTATAAATACATTTAAAAAGACATATCAAGACTCCCTTAGCTCTGCACATCACTGTACAAGTAAAAAAAAAATGAAAGTTTTTTTATGTTGCTGGCAAGGCCATTTTTTGGGGCAGTCAAGGGAACATGCCGGATTTTATACAGACCTCCGAGTAGAGGCAGAGCGGGCCCCGAGGGGGTTCCTCCGGTCCAAAAAGTGGCCACCAGGTTTCACACTCCATTACAAGCTATACACAGGCTTGAGAGTACAGGCAGAGGTCCCTAGCAGCAGAGGGAGGGAGCAGCAGCAGCAGCAGGATGAGTAACAATGCCATCCACACTCTCAGGGCCCACTTCCACTGTAGGGACAGTGGGAATTTCTATTCATGTCTCCAATAGCTACAGCTTCTACACTGTCCATAAGGATGATGGCCTCAACCTCTAATCTCGTCCCTGCTCCGTCTCAGGGCCCACCGCCTCCTCCCCATTCTGTTACTGATGCCGCCTGCCCAGTACCCAGCTCTAGATGCCAGTTACCAGTGCTGCCCACACTCCGTCTCAGAGCCCACCGCCTCCTCATCCTGCTGTTCCTGCTGCATGCCCCAGGCTTGAGCAAGCTGCTAGCTGTACCTTTGTAAAATGCGGCATGGACAGCATTGTTAACTGGCATCTACAGCTGGGTACTGGGCAGGCGGAGCAGTAACAGCAGGAGGAAGAAGCGGTAGGCTCTGAGACCAAGTGTGGATGGCATTAGTATCTTGCATCTAGAGTTGGGTACTGGGCAGGCGGCAGCATCAGTTACAGCAGGAGATGGAGGCAGTGAGCTCTGAGACCAAGGGAGGACGGCATTAGTATTTTGCATCTAGAGTTGGGTACTGGGCGAGCAGCAGCAGTAACAGCAGAAGGAGGAGGCGGTGGGCTCTGAGACGGAGTGTGGATGACATTAGTAACTGGCATCTAGGGCTGGGTACTGGGCAGGCAGCAGCAGTGACTGCAGGAGGAGGAGGCGGTGGGCCCTGAGACAGAGCAAGGACCACATTAGAGGTTGAGGCCATCACCTCTATGGACAGTGTAAAAGCTGTAGCTATTGGAGACATGAATGGAAGAACAAAATTCACACTGTCAATATCTACTATCTAGTAAAACCACATAAAAGGGAACAGGCTTGGCGGAATCAGCGGGGAAATACAGACATTTTTCATCATTTGTGGATACCTAGCAAGTGCACAGTTAAATAACTGTATTTGTTTTAGAGAAATACATACATTCTTAAGGGTTTTAGGATAGATACCAAGTGCTATCAGATTTAAATATCTGTATTTTTTTGGAAAGAAATACATACATTTTTATGGCTTTGGGGATATATAACAAAGTGGGATCAGAATAAAATATCTGTATTTTTTTAAAAAGAAACACAGAAATTTTTATGGCTTTGGGGATAAACAGCAAAGTGGGATCAGAAAAAAAATCTCAATTTTTTTGAGAGAAATACCAACGTTTTTATGGGTTTTAGGATAGATGCAAAGTGCTTTCATAATTAAAAATCTGAGACCAAGTGTGGATGGCATTAGTATCTGGCAACTAGAGCTGGGTACTGAGCAGGCGGCAGCATCAGTAACAGCAGGAGGAGGAGGCGGTGGGCTCTGAGACAAAGTGTGGACAGCATTAGTATCTGGCATCTAGAGTTGGGTACTGGGCAGGTGGCAGCATCAGTTACAGCAGGAGGTGGAGGCGGTGGGCTCTGAGACGAAGTGTGGATGGCATTAGTATCTGGCGTGTAGAGTTGGGTACTGGGCAGGCAGCAACAGTAACAGCATGAGGAGGAGGCGTTAGGCCCTGAGACGGAGCAAGGACCGCATTAGAGGTTGAGGCCATCACCTCTATGAACAGTGTGGAAGCTGTAGCTATTGGAGGCATGAATGGATGAACGAAATTCACACTGTCCATACCTAATATCTAGTGAAACCACATAAAAGGGAACTGGCTTGGCAAAATCAATGGGGAAATACAGACATTTTTCATCATTTGTGGATATCTAGCAAGTGCTATCACTGTTAAATATCTGTATTTGTTTTAGAGAAGAACATACATTTTTAGAGTTTTAGGATAGATACCAAGTGCTATCAGAATTAAATATCTGTATTTTTTAGAAAGAAATACATACATTTTTATGGCTTTGGGGATATATAGCAAAGTGGGATCACAATAAAATATCTATTTTTTGAGAGAAATACTGAAATTTTTATGGGGTTTATCTTAAATTATGATACCTCTTGCAATTTATCACAAATGCCCAAAAAATGTCTATATTTATCCATAAAAAATACAGACATTTCATTCTGATAGCACTTAGTATCCAAAACCCATAAAATCTTCTGTATTTCTGTAAAAAAATAAAAAATAAAAATAAAAAACATTTCACCCACTTGCTATTTATCAAAATAGCAATAAAAATTTCTGTATTTCTCTCCAAAAAATACAGATGTTTTATTCTGATCCCAGTTGCTATCTATCAAAAAAGCCAGAAAATTTCTTTATTTCTCTCCAAAAAATACAGATATTGCATTCTAATACCTCTTGCTATCTATAAAAAAAAAACAGAAAAATTTCTGTATTCATTTATAAAAAATACAGATTTTTAATTCTGATCCCACTTGCTATCTATCAAAAAAGCCAGAAAAATTTCTATATTTCTCTAAAAAATATATAGATATTTCATTCGGATCCCACTTACTATCAAAAAATCCAGAAAAATGTCCGTATTTCTGTAAAAAAAACATACAGATATATTTCATTCTGATCCCACTTGCTATCTATAAAAAAAGACATAAAAACTATTGTATTTTTTTCAAAAACTACAGATATTTATTTATGATACCTCTTCCAATCTATCACAAAAAAACAGAAAAATGTCTGTATTTATCTATAAAAATACAGATATTTAATTCTGATCTCACTTGCTATCAAAAAAGCCAGAAACATTTCTGTATTTCTCTAAAAAAAATACAGATATTTTCATTCTGATCCTACTTGCTATCTATCAAAAAGGCAGAAAAGTTTCTGTATTTCTCTAAAAAAATACAAACATTTCCTTATGATACCATTTGCTATCTATCAAAACATCCAGAAAAAAAATCTGTATTTCTGTTAAAAAAATACAGATATTTCATTCTGATCTCACTTGCTATCAAAAAAGCCATATAAATTTCTGTATTTTTTGGAGATTTAACTATGATCTCTTGCAATCTATCACAAAAGCCATAAAAATTTCTGTATTTGTCTATAAAAAAATACAAATATTTCATTCTGATCCCACTTGCTATCTATCAAAAAAAGGCAGAAACATTTCTGTATTTCTCTCCAAAAAATGCAGATCTTTAATTCTGATACATCTTCTAATATGTCAAAAAATCCAAAAAAAAAGTCTGTATTTCTGTAAAAAAAATACAGATATTTGATTCAGATACTACTTGCTATCTATCCAAAAAGACAGAAACATTGCTGTATTTCTCTACAAAAAATACAAAAATTTAATTATGAATCAGCTGTGAATCTGTTACAAGCCGTTACAAGTCATAGTAGATAGAGGCAAAGGGCCCTGAGGGAGGTCCTCCGTAAAAAAAATTAGCCAGTTACACAGCTACATTGCAAGTTATAGGCCTCAGAGACAGAGAGGAGGAAGAGGGCCACGCAGGGGAGGAGTAGAAGAAGATGCAGAAGGCTGTGAAAGTGCTCTTCCCATCAAGGTGTCAGCAGGCTGTGCAGCAGTTGACGACTAAACAGTTCACTCTGCAGAGGGGGTGTTGAAGTCATTGCCGATCCAAGCTTTATTCATTTTAATAAAAGTGATTCAGTAGAAATTTTCTGCAGAGAACCGAATCTGCTTGTCACTCACTAAGCCCCCAGCTGCACTGAACGCTCTTTCAGGTAACACTAGCTAGGCGGGCAAGGATCTGAATGGTATGTTCTGCCAACTCCAGGCACTGCTCAAGCTTGGATACCCAGTTGCCCAGTGGGTCCTGGCTTTGCAGGTTGCAGATGTCCCATGTGGAGCTCAGGTATTCCTACACCATGACTAAGTAGCGCTTCTGAGTGTCATTGAAAATAGCTGAACGACTGGCAGCTTGCTTCTGCTGAAAAAAAGCCTGCATAGTTTGGCTTAGAGGACCTCTACTGCTGCTGCCACCCATGCTTAAGGTAGTTGTTTGGCTCCCATGGCTGGTGGAACTGCCGTAGGGATCCCTGCTGCTGTTGCTGCTGGCAGCCCTTACAAGAACTTCTTGGTAGTGCTGCATTTTAGGTCCCCTGTATTGGGGTAACATTAGTTGTTAGGCTCAGGCTCATAACGTGGATCAAGTAATGTAGCAATCCAATAGTCGTCAGTCTTTGTCTTTATGTGTTGTATGCGAGGATCTTTGACTATGCACTCCTGCATGAAGGCTGTCATGTGGCTCAAAGTTCCCACAGCTGAGGTAATTCTGGACCCACACTCTTGTGGGTCGAACAGCAGTACAGAGTCGTCATCCTCCTCCTCCTTTGGTCTTGCCATCCACGGAACATGCTGCCTTGTGTTTGGGTGGATGGATGCCATGTACCCTCAATATCCTCCTCTGCCCCATGCCTGCAATGTCCTCCTCATCCTGGATTTGGGGTGCACTATGCCTAGTAGGCACGCATGTCCAAGATAATGTTTGAAACGTCATCTCTTGATGCAGGTGTGAATTTCCCACGCAGGGCTGCCAGCAGATTGGCCCTATTGTCACACATGACCTTGCCAGGCTGGAGTCTGTTTGGAGTTAGCCATACGTCCTCCTGCTCCCGCAGGGCACTTAGGATAGTTGTGCCTGTGTGGCTGAGGGAACCCAGGCTTCGCAACGTCAGGACTGCGTGGCAACGTCTGAATTGTGCACCGAAATAGCAAACTGCAGGTTGTTGCTGGCGGTGAACAGATGCTGCCAAATGGGAGGTGCTGGGTCTCTACAGCAAAGTGTCCCTGGAGGAAGAGGTTGAGGCACAAGAGTCAAAGGGAGGAGGTCGAAGTGGAGGTCGAGGAGGGGATTGCATTGCGAAGTGCTCTGGGCGGAGGTAGGTATGCAGGCCTTGCTGCAGCTGCATCTTCCCCTGTTGACAAAGTTACCCAGTGAGCTGTATAGGAAATATATCTTCCCACTCCATGCATGCTCAACCGTCAGTTGTCAGGTTCACCTTGCCAGAAACTGAGTGTTGCAGGGCCATTGACACATTGATCTGCACGTGTTCATGCAAAGCAGGAACACATTTTTATGCAAAAAAACTGTGGCTTAGGCATAACGTACTGTGGGTTTGCGCAGAGGAATGTGTAACAGAACGCATTCGAGTCCACCAGCCGGTAAGGGAGGAGCCGTAACGTAATCAGCTGTGCAATTGCTGCATTGATTAGCATTGTTTTGGGGTCATTTGGGCCATATTGTTCTCGGGTCTGCAGCTAAAAACAAACTCATACTGCTTTGCTTGCCACCCTTGCCAAAGCTGCCCCTTCCTCTTTGGCCAGACATTGTACAAATTTTTGTGTGGCTTGACACCCTGCAAAATACTTTGGAGCTAATATGCTTCACAAAGTGTAAATTTTTACAGTAAGTGGATTTTGACACCAAAAATGCAAGTGCTCTGTGTGTGTTGTATGCAACACTTTCCTTCAGTGGTGATGCTTGTATTATGCAGCACAGTATACAAACTATATACTGCAGTATACATTGCGTCTGTGTGACTGTCTTTCAGTACTCTCAAGTGTGATTCTGTGCACGCAGTCAGGAAGGGTACCCTGGCTTTGGCTGCGTGTATGTAACACAATATCTATCTATCTATCTATCTATCTATCTATCTATCTATCTATCTATCTATCTATCTATCTAACAGTGAAACACTATCTGAGTACAGTAGATTTCAGGACTGCACCAATACAGTACAATCCAACTATCTATCTGATAAATAGTGTGAGTGTGACACAGTCTAACTAAGTAAAGCACTTTTTTTCAATTTGACAAAGCAAGTAAAGCAGCACAGAAAGGTTGTGATGCTAGCAAATCTCTGTCAGGAGTGGTAAATGCAGGCACACCCTTGCCTTAAATTGGCCAATGGTTGCCTTTGTGGCATGCAGTGACAGACAGCCAATCGGCTGCCTGCCACAACAAACATGGAGGAGAGCATCCCTGCTGTTATTGGAGGGCCCTAGGCATTATGGGGAAGTCCCTATGCATTGCGAGAGGGCCGAATTCGGGGCTTCGAATCCAAGAAAAGTCGAAAAATTCCTGTCAACCTGAATTTGAACAGCCATATTCGGGTCAAACATTAGGAGAACCCCAATTCGAACAACAACACTAACTTCTGGTCCCCTTCTCTGCTGTTTGAATTGATAAAGAAAATAATTAATTATATGTTTCCTAGTTATATTATTTGTGTGAGTTCTTTATATAATACTGGTTTGCTTGCTAGCATGAATTGTATAAGATTTTGGAGAACAAATTGTAATTCTCTAGGTCTTTGGAATGTCTTGGTGACCATGGGATGTGGTTGGTGACCATGAGAATAGTTTGGACTTCTTGGTAAAGCATTGTGAGATTCTGAAGGGCAGTCAATTGATAAGTTGTTCCAGGATAACCACAACTAGTGTCTTTTATTTTATGTTGTAATGTCTAATGTACAGTTTGTGCAACTTCTTAAGTGAATGACTTGATGGGCCTTATTTACTAACCCCCTCCAAGATTGGAGAGGATCCACTTTCAGTGAACCTGGGTGATCCAGCAAACCTGGAATGAATCTGATCAAGGATTGAAAACATTTGCTAACAAAAAGCAAATGACTTTTAGGAAATCCATTCAAGGTTTTCTGGATCACCCAGGTTCACTGATGAAAGTGTTCTTCTTCAGTCTTGGAGAGCTTTAATAAATCAGGCCAAATATGTCAGCTGTTATTGTTTGGGAGCTTCTTGATGGCACTTGTCCAGAATTTGAGCCTAAATAGGTCTTCAATATGGCTGAAAAAATGCAAAGTAGTGAACCCAAAGAATATATAATAGTTTAAACTCTATAAAGAAAGGGTGGTGCAGAGTCTTGATCATATAAACAAATAAAGTCCAAACATATGAGAAGAAAGGAGGAAAAGAGGAAGGATGGCTCTTTTTAGGCATCAATGTGAATACTTTAATAATTTAAGATAAAAAATACACTTTATTAAATTCAAGATATCAATTAAAAGGGTCAACAATAACATAGTTACATGATTCCCATACAAAAAAACAACTACTTAGCGGTTGTTTGTTATTTAAAGAGTCCCACTCGTTGATAAATTTAGTAAGAAGAGGTGTTGTAGTGTGTTTTATTCCAAATGCGTTTCGCCCACAAAGGGCTTCATCAGGGAATTTTTTTATAATAAACGCCAACTCTTGGGACTATAAAAGACAATACAGCATTAAATAATCCAGTCCAATGATAGTAGAAAATACATGCTCCAACGCTGATTGATAAACAATACATAATAGTCATATGCATAATAAATGCACTTCTTCATATATTATTTATTATAAGGGTACAAAAGGATAATTGATATAGATAGCTTCATAAAGATATTAGAAGAATAGGTTTCCAAGTGCAGATGATAATACATAAATAGTATTCTGGGAAACCAAAATTAATGGAGAAAAAGAGTAAAGGATTATAAATGATAACAAATTTAAATGGCTGTACTTACATCTAGGACACAACTTTCAGCATTACCAGGTATGGTGGTAAGGATAGAAAAGGAGCTGCCTCAGGTAATCTGTCAAGTAAATTATACTTCTCAAAAAACTGGTAAAAATGACCAGTAAGAGGTATGAAAACAAGACAAAAGGAAGGAAAACAGGATTAACACTTTAACACGTTGAGCATGCATTAGCAAGAGCTAGGAAGAGTATATGTTTATGATATTCAAAAGGCCAAGAGGGATGAAATATACCTTAATAATAATAATTCCAACAAAAGTTCAAAGGTAGGGTTAATACTAAAAATAAACGTAGGAGTAATGGAAAAATGACTGAAAAAAAAAATATTTTTTTTAATTAAAAGTTTATAATTATAAAGTTTTATAAATTTATTATTATTGGACATATTTCGGTGAGTTATACTTAAGAATTATAGGCCTACAATGTATCGCTTTTTGCATGGAAATACGGACTGAATTAGAATGCTAGGAGGGTTAAAGGGATAAGCACAATCCACTTAAGAAATAAACTTACAGATATGGTAAGAAAGAGACCAGTCAAAAGCAGATGTTAGTGGTAATGTATTCGTGTTGGTCTCCTCTAGATCCCCAAAAACATTTAAAAAAGGGGGTCAGTAATCAGTTAGAGAAAAGGTGATAAAAAAAACACAAGATAGAAAATATATATATATATCAGATCAAGAATCAAACAAAAATTTCTATACCTTAGTACCAGCTCTCAAGGGTTGAACAAAGGTAACCTGTCAGCAAGCAACCACACACTACTTGTGGTGTTGCTCACAGATAATCCTTATAAAGGAAAAAACTATAATGAATTGATTAATTACCAAGGAGCACCTGCTGCGCATGTCCGGAGTAATAAATAAACCTGTAAACTAAAGAGAGAGAAAGTGCCCTTCACTGGGGGAAAATCGTAACTATAAGGGCAGAAGTGACACATCGCATAGAAAGTTGCAATATGTCACTTCAGCCCATACTCTTGCAGAAGTGAGGGATAGAAACAACATTAATCAGAATGTTTTATAGTCTACAGTACCTGGTGTTCCCAGGAGGTCTCCCATCCAAGTACTAACCAGGCTCAAGCTTGCTTAGCTTCAGAGAGCAGACAAAGTAGGGCACTTTCAGGCTGATATGGTCATATATATCTCAAGGGGCGGAAGTGGGGTAGAATAAAGTAAATAGGATGATGAAAAACATCACCTCCGCCTACCGCATGGCGGAAGTGGAAGCGGGAGGGACAAAACAAAACAGTGATGCATTACTTCTGCCCTCCGTATGGCGGAAGTGATATGCGGAAATTCCTGGCAAAAAACGGAGCCAAAACACAATGGGAAAAGAATAAATAATCATAATGTTAACCGCCCATAGTGGGAATGTTTTAAATAAGGTAGACAATGTTTTGCTTTTTACTAGAAAATAGAGGGGAAATACAGGAAATACATAAATTATTAATCAAAATTCTAGAGGTATAATTGCATATAATACACTCAATGAATTTACCATAATATTCATATCTTAATATCATTCAAGGTTGATCAACTATAAAAACACAGATGTAAATGGTAACATGTTTAAATATATCACAAAAGGTGTCAATGAAGTGATTTGTACAGTCATAAGGTTATTAATATCATACAATTGTCTAACTTTAGGTCAATCCCATAAATATACAGACATAAGTCACCAGAAATATCAGTATCGTGTTGGATATAACAGAAACAATGTGTAAACAATTAGTTCTAAATCATTGTTATTTTGGTTATAGATGAACATGACAACATTGGTTCTTACCAAAGGAAGCCAAAAATACTTCATGAAATAGCATAGAGATAGCATGAAAAGAATCATGGTGAAAATAGAAGAATCAAAGAGTAGAATCATATACGTTGATTAGAGAAATGGTTTGAATGACATCATGTCATTCAAACCAGGGGGAGTCAAGACATTTAAAGTATAGATCCATTTTGATTCCGCTTTCAAAAGAGCCTTATTAAAATCACCTCCCCTTGGGTTGGGGAATACCCTTTCCAAAGCTGAAAATAAAATTACATGTGTATTAAAGCTATGTTGGGTGCCTACGTGGTGGCTAATCGGTGTGGTCATCTTGCTGGTATTGATGGAATAAACGTGTTCGTATATGCGTTTACGAAACACACTCTTGGTTTTTCGGACATAAAACCTGCCACATACACATGAAATCAAATATATTATACCTATATTGGTACAGTCAATCTGATGTCTAATCCAATGCCACTGATTGTTTGGTAAGGCAAACCTCTTTTGCTGATTTAACCAGGGACACAGAGCGCAGTGACCTCATCTCTTAGTAGCTGGAACGGCTATGTTGGCTTCTCAAGTGGAGTGGTGGCTGTGTATATGTAACTTTAGGATGGTAACTGTGGAACTTTGAGGTTTTTGGATCCCGTAGAAGAGCTTGATGGTAAGCATACTTTAGGACTTTTTTTACTGTACCCTCTCGCAGAAAGCCTCTCTTCAAGAGCTTTTGCCTCTATTTTAAAATCATCCATATTGGTATAGTTTCGTCCTAATCTAATATATTGGCTTATAAGAATACTTCTTTTCAGGGGGTGAGGATGGGCACTCTGCATATGCAGGATGGTATTGCCCATTGTATCCTTCCAAAATAAGGTGGCACTGATATCACCCTGATCATTCATTCGAATGTAGGTGTCCAAAAATGGTACCTGTTGGTAATTATAAAACATAGTAAATTTCCAAGTGTATTCATTTATTTGTAAGGTGTGAAGAAAAGTAGGTAGTTCTGATTCTGAACCAGTCTAGATAATAAAGATATTTTCTATTTACCTATTCCATGAGAATATAGATAACTGATATCTTTAAGAATTATTCAATATTGCCATACAGATTTGTTCATAATGGGTTTTATCTATTACGACAATATTTTCTCCCTTATCTGAGGGTTTAACTCCCCTAGCGGTATTCCCGAGTGTGACTCAGGGTGGATTTTCTAGGCAAAAATCAGTATTGCAAAGTGAGAGAGTAGCTTTAAACTAAAAAAAAACAACTTACCTTGTTCTGTCGTGGTCCCCGGCGTCTTGCTGGTCCCCGCAGGTCCTGGGGACACGTCCTCCTCCTCCAATCTCCAGCCGCGAAGTGCAGAGAAGAGATCTATGGGGTTTCCCGGTGTCGTCGGTGCAGGCGCCGGTTCGTGCGGGAGGATCGGCGGGAAATTCAAATAATTTTGTATTGGATTCAAAACAAAGAAATATTCATATATCATATATATAATTATAATATATATGCTACTCTACACTTACATTACATGTTTAAATATTTTTTCATTTTTTTTTAACAGATTTTTGTGTTTTGTTAAAGTTTATTATTAAATTAATAAATTTATTAAATATTGGTGAGTTATGCCTAAGAATTATAGCCTACAATAAAAAATACATTTCCATGCAAAAAATTGTACCGCTTTTTGCGTGGAAATTTGGACTGAATGAAACCCCTAGGGAGGTTAATAACCAAATCTCTATTAGATTTTAGTTGATGAAGAGCTCTACGTAAATTGGATGCAAAATTGTCTGAAGGTTAAGAGGTAGGTATCTGTAGGTATCTGTACCTAAGAGATATAGTTCACTAAAATTACATTTTGAAAGATTTAACATAGACATTTATCATAAGAAAGAAACCAAATTTCAAAAAGATAAGTGGGCCTTCACTAAGAAGAAAGCCTATAAATGAACTCCTACTCCATCTGAACAGGTTCAGAATCAGAACTACTTACTTTTCTTGACACATTACAATCAAAAATATACAATTTAAAATTTACCATGTTTTATAATTACCAACAGGTACCATTTTTGGAAACCTACATTCAAAAGAATGATCAGGGTGATATCAGTACCACCTTATTTAGGAAGGAAACGGCGGGCAATACCATCCTGCATATGCAGAGTGCCCATCCTCACCCCCTGAAAAAAAGTATTCCTATAAGCCAATATCTTAGATTAGGGTGAAACTGTACCAATATGGATGATTTTAAAAAGGCAAAAGCTCTTAGAAGAGGCTCTCAGCAAAAGGGTACAGTAAGAAAGTCTTAAAATTTTGCCTACCAACAAGCTCTTCTACAGGATCACCTTCTAAGGCACTAATTTTACAACCTAAGCCCCAAGCTACTGATTAAAATGCCAGGGTAATACCTACATTCTGTAATCAACACCAAGAGGTTCATATTATTTTTAAAAAACATTGGCATCCAAACAAGTGATCCAAAAACATCAAAGTTCCTCAGTTACCATCCTAATATTACATATAAGAAAGCAGCTTTATTAAAAGATTCTTTGGTACACAGTCACCACTCTACTTCAGAAGCAAACATAGCTGTTCCAGGTACTAAGAGATGCGGTCACTGCGCTCTGTGTTCCTGGATAAATAAGCAAAAGGGGTTTGTCCTACCAAACAATCAGTGGCATCGGATTAAACATAACAGATTGACTGTACCACTATATGTATAATATATTTGATTTCATGTGTATGTGACAGGTTTTATGTTGGAAAAACCAAGAGGGTGTTCTGTAAACGCATATAGAACACGTTTATTCCGTCAATACCGGCAAGATGACCAAACCGATTAGCCACCACGTAGGCACCCAACATAGCTTTAATACACAAGAATTTTAATTTCCGCTTTGGAAAGGGTATTCCCCAATCCAAGAGCAGGTGATTTTGATAAGGCTCTTTTGAAAGCGGAATCAAAATGGATCTATACTTTAAATGCCTTGACTCCCCCTGGTTTGAATGACATGATGTCATTCAAACCATTTCTCTAATCAACTTATTTGATTCTACTCTTTGACTCTTCTATTTTCACCTTGATTTTTTTATGCTATCTCTATGCTATTTCATGAAGTATTTTTGGCTTCCTTTGGTAAGAACCAATGTTGTCATGTTCATCTATAACCAAAATAACAATGATTTGGAACTAATTGATTACACATTGTTTCTGTTATATTGATACTGATATTTCTAGGGACTTATGTCTGTATATTTATGGGATTGACCTAAAGTTAGACAATTCTATGATATTAATAACCTTATGACTGTAAAAATCGCTGCATTGACACCTATTGTGATGTATTTAAACATGTTACCATTTACATCTGTGTTTTTATAGTTGATCAAGCTTGAATGATATTAGGATACGTGAATAATATGGTAAATTCAATGTATTACAGTATATGCAATTATACCTTTAGAATTTTGATTAATACGTTATGTATTTCCTGTTGTTATTTATTAGTGTTTGTGACACACTGCTATTTATAGGGTAAATAGGAAGCACTGGTTTCCTTTAATAAGGATTAATTATCTATTAAGCTACTCTCTGACTATTATGTGTTGAATATTTACTATCACTATCACTATCATCTCTAAACATATCCATCCATTACAAGCCTTTCTCTCCTTTACCCCTACATTATTAATATTTCCACCCTGGTTTCAAACAATTTTTATGTCTCTAAAAGCTTTAAATTCTTTCCACATGTCTGCATGGGTTAGGAGGGACAGGAGGCCTCCATATTGTTGGATGCCACCTTCACCAAAGCATGGACTACGGTTTATGCCTATGGTGTATTACTCCCTCGTTTGGGTCACCAAAAAGTTTTTTGGTCACCAAGGATCCGGTGTTTGGGAAGATTTCTCCTATTATTATGCCGGGTGAATCCATGCAAGTTCTGCAATTTGTTTCCCCTCTATTTTCTAGTAAAAAGCGAAACATTGTCTACCTTATTTAAAACATTCCCGCCCCATTATGGGTGCCTCACTATTCTCACCCCACTATGGGTGGGTAACATTATGCATAATTATTATTTTCCCCTTGTCTAATGGTTCCGTTTTTTTTTTTGCCAGGATTTCCGCATAACACTTCCACCATACGGAGGGCGCAAGTAGCGCATCACTGTTTTTTCCCTCCCACTTCCACCATGCAGTAGGTGGAGGTGATGTTTTTCATCCACCTATTTACTTTGTTCTACCCCACTTCCGCCATCTTAAGACACCTATGACCAAATCAGCCTGCATGTACCATATCTCATCTGATCTCTGAAGCTAAGCAAGCTTGTGCCTGGTTAGTATTTGGATGGGAGACCTCCTAGGAACACCAGATGCTATAGGCTATATAACACTCTGATTAATGTGGTTTCTTTCCCTTACTTCTGTGAGAGTATGGGTGGAAGTGACTTATCGCAACTTTCTATGCGATGTGTCATTTCTGCCCTTATAGTTACGATATTCCCCCAGAGAAGGGCACTTTCTCTTTTTTTTTACGGCTTTATTTAATACTCCTGACATCCGCAGCAGGTGCTCCTTGTTAAATATTCAATTCATCATTTTTTTTTTCCTTTATAAGGATTATCTGTGAGCAACACCACCTTTGTTCATCCCTTGAGAGCTGGTACTAAGGTATAGAAATTTTTGTTTGATTATTGATCTGATATATATATTTTTTCTATCTTGTGTTTTTTGATCACCTTTTCTATAATTGATTACTGACCTCCTTTTTTTGAGGATCTAGAGAAGACCAACATGAATACTATCACAGATCAGCAGCACTGCTGATCTGGTACTTGTTGTCCTCCTGCTAGTGTCTGATTTGCAGCAGCTGTTCCCACCTTGCTCTAGCTGCTCTGCACTTAGGGGCGTTGCCGAGCCATTTCTACCATTTTATTCTCACCTGTCCTCCTAGTCCCCACCCAGCTAGCCTGTCAGTCTCCCTATATATGCTGAGGCAATAGGTCAGACACCTATTGCCTCAGACACCTATTGCCTCAGCAGTAGGTGGTACAACCTGAGGTTCCCGTGTAGTATTCAGTTTCCAGTCCTGGTTTCCTGTTTCTGACCTTGGATTGTCCTGACCGTGCTTGTTCTCTGCCTGCCCTGACCCGGTCCTGTTTTCGCTTTTGAATCTGCCGATTTTTTTACTGCGCCTTTGGTTATTACCAGCTGTCAGCTGCTACCTGCACGGGTGAGTCTGAGGGCCGCAACCTGGGTGCCGTTCGCAGCAAAGCCCAACATCCCTTCAGGGGTGCTCTGGTGAAGACCGGGCGGTACCTTAGACCCTGCGCCTCTGATATCACCTTGGCCAAACGTGCTGGTAGCACAGATGGTCCACCTCCTGTCAAGTGTCCTGTTCGTGACAATTACCACTAACATCTGCTTTGACTGGTCTCTTTCTTACCATATCTGTAAGTTTTTTTCTTACGCGGATTGTGCTTATTCCTTTAATATCTCAGATATCCATTAATGCTTTAACCAATAAGTTAGTGTGAGTCATGAATTGTACTCTCTGTCTCAATGTAGAATACTCGCATGGATCATGTAGTTGACCTTTGCTTTCAATCTGCACCATTGGTGAGCTTGCGATAAGATGTACCCCACCCTACCTTTGAACTTTTGTTGGGTTTATTATTATTAATATTTAGGTATATTTCGTCCCTCTTGACCTTTTGAGTATCATCAACTTATGCTCTTCCCAGCTTCTGCTAATGCAAACTCAACTTGTAGGTGTTAATCCTGTTTTCCTCTCTTTTGTCTTGTTTTCATACCTCTTACTGGTCATTTTTACCATTGTTTTGAGAATTTCCTTGACAGATTACCTGAGGCAGCTCCTTTTCTATCCTTACCACTATACCTGGTAATGCTGAAGGTTGTGTCCTAGATGTAACTACAGCCATTTAAATGTATTATCATTTATAATCCTTTCCTCTTTTCCTCCATTCATTTTGGTTTCCAAGAATACTATTTATGTATAATCATCTGCACTTGGAAACTTATGCTTCTTATATCCTTATGATGCTATCTATATCAATTATTCTTTTGTACCCTTATAATAAACAATGTATGAAGAAGTGCATTTGTTATGCATATGACTATTATGTATTGTTTTTCAATCAGTGTAAAGCATGTATTTTATACTATCATTGGACTCTAATTTAATGCTGTTTTGTCTTTTATATTTCCAAGAGTTGGTGTTTATTATAAAAAAAAAACCCTGATGAAGACCTTTGTGGGCAAAAAGCATTTGAAATAAAACATACTACAACATCTCTTCTTCCTAAATTTATCAACGAGTGGGACTCTGCAAATAACAAACAACGGCTAAGTATTTGTTTTTTTGTATGGGAATTATGTAAGTATGTTATTGTTGACCTTTTTAATCGATATCTTGAATTTAATAAAGTGTATTATTTATCTGAATTTAGTTAAGGTATTACATTGGTGCCTAAAAAGAGCCTTCCTTTTTTTTTTCTACCTTTCTTCTCTTCAATATGGCTATCAATGTAGATCCTTTATAAACTCTCTTTTTGTTTCTAAATAAACTTTCAAAACTTTCATTGTGAGCAGAGGTTTTCCTTGTCAGAGTTATTTTCTGCAGTTATCAGTTTATTTGCAAGCCCCTCTTTAAACTAAATTTTACTATGCTTTAAAAAAAGAAATGTAAAAAGTGTACCTGAAGTGCTGGTAGCATCAGAAAGTTCTTTCTCACTGGAAGTGAAACATTTAGAGATTTAGAAGCATAATCTTTCTACATATAAGCAAATGTAACACACATTACCAGTTATTCATAGATAATATTGATTGAAAATTTCTTGTTGTGTAGATTTTCTAAAAAAAGTAAACTTTTGTAATTTAAACCCAGAATTAGATAGAAAAATGTAAAAGAAGTTACCTTCAGTAAATGTAACATGACAAAATTAGCAGATTTTTAGTTAGTTTGCAAGCACAATTGCAACCTTTACCAACATTTGACCACTATTGGTGTCGATTTAAAGCAGTGAATCTGACATCACTGAAACATTCGCTTGTAGAGAATCAATTACTGCCACTGAAACACATAAACCTGGTAGGGTGTCTACCAGGGAATGTTTCTGTGAATGTAAAATTCCCTGCTTTATAAATAGACCTTATTATATCTTATTGAATCCACAGAATGGAAGTGGAAGAATAAAGCTCAAATTTAAAAAAAATCAGGAGTGAAGAATTACAGTTTTAGCTGCTGATATTTTTCAACATGCATCTTTCACATTTACAAATAATTTATGCAGATTTTCATCCTGTGATAATCATTTCTAAATACTAAATAAAAAAGGCCAAAAACTGAACCAGTTATATTAATATATACATAATTAGGGTTTGGAGGGTGAATATTTAAGATAGGGAAGCCTCTTTAATCCATGATGATTAGTGGGGATAAGCGAGTGAGTTTTTACAACTCAATCTCGCGGCGAATTTGGCCGTTCTCGCTTACCGAAATTGTAAGCTAGAATGGCCAGTGTAAATTCGCAGATCGAGCTCGAATAAAAAAAAATTGCGGGCTGCACTGATCAATGAATTTAACTCCGGCTGCATTCATTGATCAGCAGGATGAATGAATGCAACCTTGAGAATCCACTGTAATCCCGGGGCACTAGGGGTTATTAACCTTTAGTGCCCAGGGATCGCAGTGGAACTGCAGATGAACTCTCAATGGAGTTTCTCTATTGAAAGTTCATCTGCAGTTCAGTTCCCACGGTCACCAGGCTGATAAGTATAGCCCGGTGACCGTGGAAACTTTGCAGTCACAGCTGATTGGAGGCATGCAAGTGCCTCCAATTAGCTGTGACTGCAGGCGAACTCTCGATGGAGTTTCTCCATTGAGAGTTTATCTGCAGTTCCACTGCAATCCCCGGGCACTAGAGGTTAAGTAACCTCTACTGCTGGGGATCGCAAACAGGAGGAATCCCAGGGTTGCAAGAATGAATGCAGGCCTGAGAATCCTCCTGTAATGACTTCCTCCATCTTCCGATGGTTTTGCCAAATCAGTATGCCAAAATTTCGCGGACCCATCTGATGTTTGAGGATTTATCGCGAGAATGCCAGAGGCTCATCCCTAATGATTAGCCTAAACCCATTTTATGGAGTAAAATGTATATCATCTCAATAGAAAATATTCATAAATTTCACATTTTTCTTTCATCGGCCCTCCTGGGAAATTATTTTGTGTAAAATTCAGAAACAATAAAACTCATATCAGAAAATTATTGTGTTGGTAATTATATGCATTATGCAGGTATCTGTGTAATTTTGTTATTTTGCATTTTAATGAGTATGGATGTCCTACCTACCTCTTCCTCGTTAAAGCACAGATGCCTCTCTCCTGCACATGCAGGCAGTTCTGGCTCTGAGCGTGCCTATGCTAGCAAGCTTTATCAGCTTCACTGGCCAATCAGGAAATAGCCTCTTAACCATCCCTATCTCAGACACAGCACTCAGCGTTCGTGCAACATGTCTCCACTGGTGCCGATCCCCTAGTTCCGTTGAGCTAAATCCTGTACATCTGTTGGCTAATTCAGTGCTTCCTGTGTTAACCCCTCGTTGTCCAGTCTGTGGGTTCCCAGCCAACTTCCCTGTGCTGTTCCAGTGTTCCTGTCTGTCTGTGTGTTTTCCTGTGCCACCTGTGCCTCCTGTTGCTTTCAGTATCTCCTGTGTTCCCTGTGTCTGCAGTGGCCCCTGTGTCACTGGTGTCTGTCCCCTGGTTACCTGGTATTTGACCCCTGGCTTGTGACCTGACCTTTCTTGCTTGCTGCCTGCCTTGACCCTGGCCTTCCTCGACTATCCTTATGCTTTGTGATTTGGTACCATGTTTCATATTGCCCACCTTGTTGTGCCCAAGGACCACAACCTGGCAAACAATTTGAAGTCAATCAGACTTTACAGGTCTCATTTAGCATGGTAATTGTTAAAGTCAATGACAGTACATTTAGAAGGACTGGAAAAATATGGTTTGTTTGGAAGGGTTGCCAGGACAAAGCCTTTTATCTCTAAAAATAACATGGCAACATATCTTAGTTTTGCAAAATTCCATCTGAACAATCTACAAGACTTTTGGATAGTCGAGACCAGCACGGAGATGTTTGGCCATAATGCACAGCATTATTTTTGGCAAAAAAACAAATGTTTTAATTAATTAAAAATTGTTTTTTAGCTTCTCAAAGTCCCTATTTTTTGAATAATAAAATAAAAATATTATATCCTGATAAATAAACCTTTAGAACTGAAAAAAGCTATACTTTCTATTTCTTAAAACTGAATATATCTATAACAACCAGTATTTGAAGTCACTGGTAGTGAAAATAATGAATCTACGTTAATCTATTCACTAGGAAAAGGTGACAGAAATCAGTCTTTATTTAGGTATCATTTAGAAAAGGAAAAGCTCTTTTCATCTGTGGTCAAAATTACAGCAGATAACCAGCAGTTATGTGCTGTAATTATTTTTTGGTGCATTAGGAGTGCTTTGTATAGTGCCATTTTGGCTTGAAAAATTATTGTTCAAAATGATATTGCTATTTGATTGTTACTACAGTTACTTTTCTGTGATTTCCCAAGGTTGGCATCATAATATTTTTTTCATAAGTGGCAGTGAAGAAATTTTATAACCCTCAAATTATCTTGAAAATTGAAAAGTAACCAATTCATTACTTACAGTTGTAAAACATATCTTCTTTTGACATATCCATCTAAAAAAGTAAAATAATTAAATTACCGTTCTCATTTAAAAACTGATCTCAGTTATCCAATTTTTATATTATAACACTAGCTGATTATCCAGCATTGCCTGGGTATTTATTTATTGCAATCCTTTATTATACAGAAAAAGGAATAAAAAAAAGCTATAGTGTTAAGCAAAAGGCACACGGTCACTGAGCAATACATACATACATACATGCAAATATACCTCTGACATATACCACAGCGCTGTACAAAAATCAGCGGTGCACTCACATGAGTCTGAGTCATTTGTGTACCAAGTTTAGTTTAAATGTCTCGATGCGTTTTGGAGTAATGGTGGAACATAACAAGTTTGGTTTAAATGTCTCCATGCGTTTCCTAGTGATCACATATAGGGATGAGCGGGAAGGCCTCTGACAGTCTCGCAAAAATTTCCTTGAACTTCCAATGGGTCCGCAAAATTTCGGCGAATGATTTCGCAAATTCCATTGAAGTCAATAGGCTGACTTTAAACATTAATAGCCCTATACATGTTAGAACCACCAAATTTGCTAGGTATGTGTAGGAGAACAGTATCAACAAGGGACAAATACAAATGTTCCAAAAGACTTTGTGGATTTCCAAAAATAGGCAGGCGAAATGACAGCAGGCAAATAGGATTTTTGCGTGATGGACAGCGTCCAGAAGGCAGCATAAACATTAAGACATTGAGAATAGGGTGAACTTAACCCACTACCAACAGTCTCTGCTGTCAAAACAGCAAAAAAATGCATTGATATTTAATGTATGCACCCCTATTTAATTTATATGCTTCATAATTTGTTTAATCCATATAAATCCTGTTTATTATTAATATTAATTGCTAGCTGGCATCATAACCTGGATGACATGTGTTAGGAATGCCACCCATAAAATTGTAGACAAGTAGCTCAGTGACATTAGGCAAAAAGATGGAGGACCAGAGACGGAGTGGGGGTCAGTGAGAGCAGTAGCAATGTGTGGCCTCTGGTCAGCAATCACCAGGAAAACCGCATTGGTAAGTGTCATGGAGAGCTGGGTGTAGTGCATAGTCAATGCTACCCAGAAGTGTGTAATACAGTTTTTGTGAACGGAGTACTGACAGGCGGCAGCAGCAGGAGGAGGCGGTGGGTCCTGATACAGAGCATGGATCACATTGGTAACTGGCATCTAGAACTGCGTGTAGAGCATCGTCAATGCCACCCAGAAGCGTACAATTTTAGTTAATGGAGTACTGACAGGCGGCAGCAGTACAATTTTAGTGAATGGAGAACTGACAGGCGGGAGCAGCAACAGCAGGAGGAGGAGGCGGTGGTCCCTGAGACCGAGCAGGGACCCCATTGGTAACTGGCATATAGAGCTGGGTGTAGTGTATCATCAATGCCACCCAGAAGTGTACAATTTTAGTGAATGGAGTACTGACAGGCGACAGCAACAGCAGAAGGAGGAGGCGGTGAGCCCTGAGACAGAGCAGGGACCGTATTGGTAACTGGGATCTAGAGCTGGGTGTAGTGCATTGACAATGTTACACACCCAGAATTGTGTAATAGAATTTTAGTGAATGGAGTACTGACAGGCGGCAGCAGCAGCAGCAGGAGGAGGAGGCGGTGGTCCCCAAGACTGAGCGGGGACCGCATTGATAACTGGCTTTTAGAGCTGGGTGTAGTGCATCAATACTGACAGGGGGGCACAGCAACAGCAGAAGGAGGCTGTGGGCCCTGAGAAGGGGCAGGGACCGCATTCGTAAGAAGCATCTTGAGCTGGGTGTAGTGCTTCATCAATGCCACCCAGAAGTGTACAGTTTTAGTGAATAGAGCACTGACAGGCGGCAGCAGCAGAAGGAGGAGGCGGTGGGCCATGAGATGGAGCGTGGACTGCATTGGTAACTGGTATCTAGAGCTGGGTGTAGTGCATCATCCATGCCACCCATAAGTGTACAGTTGTAGTGAATGGAGTACTGACAGTGGGCAGCAGCAGCAGGAGGAGGCGGTGGGCCCTGAGACGGAGCGGGGACCACATTGGTAACTGGCATCTGGAGCTGGGTGTAGTGCATCATTAATGCCACCCAGAAGTGTACAATTTTAGTGAATGGAGTACTGACAGGCGGCAGCAGAAGCAACAGGAGGAGGCAGTGTGCCCTGAGACGGAGCGTGGACTGCATTAATAACCGACATCTAGAGCTGGGTGTAGTGCATTGACAATGCCACCCAGAAGTGTATAATTTTAGTGAATGGAGTACTGACTGGCGGCGGCCGCAGCAGCAGCTACGGGAGGAGGTGGTGGGCCCTGAAACAGCATAGACCGCATTGGTAACTGGCATCTGGAGCTGGGTGTAGTGCATTGACAATGCCACCTACCCAGAAGTGTGTAATACAATTTTAGTGATGGAGTAGTAACAGGTGGTGGCGGCAGCAACAAGAGGAGGAGGCGGTGGGCCCTGAGACGGATCGGGTACCGCATTGATAACTGGCATGTAGAGCCGGGTGTAGTCAATCGTCAATTCCAGGGCAAATATTGTAATGCAAATATCTGAAATTTGTAAAGGGCCCGACCAAGATTTTTTGTGTGCCAGCACTGTTACTGTGTCTGTGGTGCCGGAAGCGGTGGGAAGGTAGGCGAAGGTTTGCGCAGACGTAGTTAGAGGGTCTAGAGTGTCCTCCAGCTGCCGGACGTGTGGCGCGAGTTTGTGCTTGATGAGCCCGTGCGAAAGTTCGCGCAAATACATTGGGGGAATTAGCTCAGATAAAGCCCACACTGTGTGCATTGGTGATAGATCAGTCTCTCCATTCTTGGGGCACTTGGGGTTGAGTAATTAGAGGATAAAAGAGGATGTGAAGGATGAATGGCTCCGAATAGGTTGAGTCGGGTGATTCCTTATTATATGAGATAACATACCAAAATCATAACTATTAAATAATAATTTATCATTTAAATAATAAATTAAATATCATAATCAGAGATGACAAAAAATGGGTTATAATAAAATCGTATTCATAGATAGGGATATCATACATATGTAATATTCAATATTATACATATTGTTACATAATTCACATTGATCATGATTACCGTTGGTCATGATTACTACAACTTAAAGATTGTTGTTGTAGGTATGAGATAATATACCAAAAGTTTATTTATGTGTAAAAATTACTGATATGGTGATAGATAATAAGGGTAAGTAGTCAGGTTTGGGAAATATATAGTGTTATGGTATTTTAAGCAAATAAATGAGAGTTAATGAGGTTTAATGCATTAGATATAACTATATGTATTGATGAATACGTAATTAACTACTCAAAAGTTTGGGTACATAGCTAAGAGGGAGGGGAGAGGGGGGAAGGTTGGGGAGCTGTAAAGAGGAGCTATAATTGTGTACCCGTAATGTGTGTTATAATTTTGGTAGGAAGGGTTTATAGCTTAATTCATCATTTAGTCTTGGATATTTTGCTGCTGGTAGGTTTACAATCCATCTTCATTCCAATTGTAGTAGGTGTGTGTCGATGCCCCCTCCTCTTGGGTTGAGGGGGATATGTTCTAGGCCAAAGAAGTTTATCCCTTAGGAAATTCAATTTATGTTTCATAGTTACGTGGTAGCTAACTGGAGTGGAGATTTTTCCATTCGTAATGGCATATATATGCTCATATTTCGTTTACGTAAGGGCCTCTTGGTCTTACCTATATAGAAGGCCCCACATGGGCAGAGAAGTAAGTAGATGACCCCAGGTGTGGCACAGTCAATATAATGTCTAGGTCTGTGTGTGGTGCCATTTGGGAGAGTGATGTTCATGGCTTCGTATATCCACTTGCATTATGGGCATCGGCCACACTTGAATGTTCCTCTTGTATCCCGAATAGTAGTAGGATTGCTGGAGAAATGTCTGGAAACTATTCTATTCTTAAGCGATGGAGCTTTCCTGTAGACCATTGATGGTTTTGGTCCTATAAACTTGGCTGCTATCGGATCAGGTCTAAGGATATGCTAATTTTTGTAGTAGATGTCCTGGATGGATTTATGTTGTTGGCTGTATGTTGTGATGATTCTGGTCACCGGGGTTGTTTCCCTTGGTGGTTTGTGGATATTGGATAGAAGATTGTCTCATGATAAATTCCAGGCTCTTTTTTCCTCCTTGTAGAAGGATGAGTTGTTAGAACAGTTGCGTTTTAAAGGTTTTGACTGTAGGGGATGCTTTTCACTAGAGGTCTGGGATGGAAGCTTTTAGCATGTAATATTGTGTTGCCGGCCATAGGTTTTCTAAACAGGGAGGTTGAGATTTTTAAACACTGGAAACACTGGTGACACTGGAAACAGCAGGAGGCACAGGAGAAGCAGGGATATCCAC
Source organism: Pyxicephalus adspersus (assembly GCF_032062135.1). Taxonomy (NCBI): domain Eukaryota; kingdom Metazoa; phylum Chordata; class Amphibia; order Anura; family Pyxicephalidae; genus Pyxicephalus; species Pyxicephalus adspersus. Next base: position 63,003,735 of record NC_092860.1, read on the forward strand.
ATTCAGACAGGAACACAGGAAGAGCACAGGGAAGTTGGCTGGGAACCATCAGACTGGACAATGCAGGGTAACACAGGAGCTGGACACAGAAAACACTGGATTAGGCAGCAGGTGTACAGGAACTATTTCACGGAACTAAGGGTTCGGCACAATGGAGACACAAAGGAGACACGACTAGGGATGTCTCGCAAAAATTTCCTCAAACTTCTGATGTTCTGCTAAATTTCGGCGAATCAAATTTGCGAAACCATCTGAAGATCGAGGAAATTATAACAGGAGGATTCACAGGATTCCCTGGGAATCTTCCTGTTTGCGATCCCCGGGGCACTAGAGATTAATTACCTCCAGTGCCCCGGGGATCGCACACTGTTCTCAATAAATGTGGCCACGGCCGCATTCATTGAGAAGATCCCCAGGCACTACAGGTTTTTATTTATTTATTTATTTTTAAATTCAAGCTTGATCAGGGAATTTACACCGACCATTCTCGCTTACAATTTCGGTAAGCAAGAACGGCCAAATTCGCTGTGAGATCGAGTTTTAAAAACTCGCTTGCTCATCCCTAGACATGAACACAAAGTGCAATCTGAGAGCCAGCTAAATAGCCAGGGCTGATCAAGAGGCTATCTTTTGATTGGCCAGCGGATTGGACGGAATTTATAAAGCTTTGAAACAGAGGCACGCCCAGCTTCAGAACTGCAAGCATGCACAGGAGAGGGATGCCTGTACTTTAGTGAGGAAGAGGTATGTGTGACAACTACCTAAGATAACTAGTCAAAAATATCTAGTATTATAGAAGGCCTCAAGATGTGATATTTGACAGTTGTTTGTAGGAGTCTGAACAATAAAACATTGCCCATGATGCCCAAGTTTGCATAAATTGATCAGGTCTATCCAGAGAGATGGATTTGGATTCCACCATCAGGTAAGTGTTTTAGACTTTAGTGAGCCATGCCTAGATCGAGAGGGATGTCAAGGATTTCCAGAATACAGGCCACATGTACAAGGATGTAAAGTTAATTAAGATTTATAGGAGCCCAAGGACCTGTCTCAATCATGTAGTAGACATACAGAAAAAGTAGAGGGTAACAAAGTCCCAACTGTCTGTTGGCCAATGTTACAGATTTGCTGCAAATTGGTTTGAATAAATGGCAGGTCCAACAAATATGCAGCATCATGCCTGCAGCCTAATGACATCTCTAACACAAGTCTGAAGACTCAAAATACCATTTGTTAATCTGATCCTGTTTGGGGTGCCATTGGGTCTTGATCTTAAAAGATGTTTCTTGCTAATTAGTACGGATAGAGCATTTATGTTTCATAGTACACATATTCTGTCACTAAAGGTCAAATAATCCAACCTTCAAGGCCCAAGCATTCTTAGACCCAATGTGAGGGGGACAGGACCCCTCTTCATGCACATCTGTTCAAAAGTTGTGGGGGCATTCACTAAGGCAAACACTCTTCCTATATCAGCAATGTAATGTTTATTCAGTAAGTAGGACCATCAGGGGAAAGTTCTTCTGTCAACTTGGCCAGCTCACTCCTGGTCAATACCTGCTATTAGGGGGTCTGCAACCTGAGGTGATGACTTTGCCTTCTGGTTATGCAAGAAGGATTTTACTATGCTGAAGCGAGGGGACCCTGGATGGTCTATTAGTGGGTGTCAGTATTGCCAGGGATGCAGAAGGTCAATAATGGTGTGCCACAGTATGAAACGGTTATAGGTATATATTTTTACAGGATACAAGGGTATAGTACCGCTAGTATTTTGCTAACTGAGGTTTCCAACAGGATCTATTGCTTCAAATGTGCATGACAATTCAGTCTAAAATTATTGCTGGACTTTTTGCCTATGAGTACAATTGGACTTTAGTAAAGTCCTTTCTGCCCAGGTTATTAGGTCTAGTGACCGGCCTGAGCAGAATACTATGCGACCAACTGTGTGAGGAGTTCCGTGCAGCACATTCCACAAAGGGAGATCGGGCAGACCCTGCCTCCACTGTGACTTCCTGTAGCGATGGCAGCAGCAGTAGTGACACTAGGCCGCACACATCCAAAAGTCTAGGCCAAGGCAGGGGGGATTTTCTGGATGCCTGGCGAAACCTGATGCGGCCACGTCAAGCAAATGAAGTGCAGGGGCATAACTATCGAGAACAGATGAAGCGCATGGTGCACAATTACGTTAGGTCTTTTCTGGCTGGTGGTGGTGGTGTTGACAACAGCAGTTATGGGGAAGATGCCTGTCCTGACAGTAGTGACGCCATTAATTTTTGGGTCAACAGGCTTGAAATCTGCCTGGAGTTGGCACAGTATGCCATCAAGCTTCTTTCATGCCCGGCATCCAGTGTTGTGTCCAAAAGAACCTTCAGTGCTGCTGGCGGAGTGACCACGAACAACCGATCATGACTGTTGCCAGAAAATGTCAATCAACTCACCTTTTTAAAAATGAACAAAAGGTGGGTTACTAACAAGTATCATATCCCCACTGCAGATGTCACTGATTGACTGACACTGGCCAACCAAGATGCCTCTGTGAACCCACACTGCTCCTGTGCTGAGTCTGTGGCTGCCTATCACCAACACCCTGTCAGCTGAGCCTGCCTCAGTTGAATTTTTCCGCTAGTTATCGCAACGTCCAGGGGTGGCATTCATCGCCAGTGTCATGCCTGCCATTGTGCTAGCTAGCAATATACTTTACATTTCTGCTGCTTTCGGGAGGCCAGCTCTAGATGTCAGTTACCAATGTGGTCTACGCTCCTTCTCAGAGCCCACCGCCTCCTCCTCCTGCTGTTGCCGCCACCTGTCAGTACTCCATTCAGTTAAATTGTATTACACACTTCTGGGTGGCATTGACAATGCACTACACCCAGCTCTAGATGTCAGTAACCAATACGGTCCACGCTCCGTCTTAGGGCCCACCGCTTTCTCCGCCTGCGGTTGCTGCTGCCACCTGTCAGTACTCTATTAACTAAAATTGTACACTTCTGGGTGGCATTGATGATGCACTACACCTAGTTCTAGATGTCAGTTACCAATGCGATCCACGCTTCATCTCAGAGCCCACCACCTCCTCCTGCTGCTGTTGCTGCCACCTGTCAGTACTCCATTCACTTAAATTGTATTACACACTTTGGGGTGGCATTGATAATGCACTACACCCAGCTCTAGATGCCACTTGTGTAGGGGATAGACAGACGCAGGGAGAGATGTGTAGCGTGACAGGGACAATGTAGAAGCCTTCTCAGTTCATTGTTAGCTGCATAGTTCAGTGTTTTTTTAGGGCATTTTCTTTTACATGAGCAACTAGCTAGTCAGGTTTGTAAATTGTCAGCAGTCACCACATTTAGTGCAAGTTGTATTGTGTGTATTACACTCTTAGGTGCTGTTCACTAACTGCACATGCAGTGAAGGTAAAATTGTGGTTGCTTCTACTTGTAGTGCCAAGCATAACTTTGTTAAATTGCCGAGTTTTGTTAAATTGTCAGCAGTCAGCACATTTAGTGTAATCTATATTATGTATTTGTGAAGACACTGTTAGTAATCATTTTTTCACACTGTACATTCACTAAAGCTAAATAAAGTCAATTGCAGTTCCTATTTACCAAAGAAGACTGTTTGGTACAGTTCAATTTCTGGCCTACTGTAAAATACAGAGATTTCAGTGTTTGATACCTGTTCCTATTTACTAAAGAAGACTGGAACAGTTAAATTTCTGGTCTACTGTAAAATAAATACAGATATTTTAGTGTTTACTTGTTCCTATTTTTATTACACAGTATTTATATAGCGCCATCATATTACGCAGCACTGTACAAAGTCCATAGTCGTGTCACTAACTGTTCCTCAAAGGAGCTCACAATCTAATGTCCTTACTATAGTCATATGTCATTAATGTAGTCTAGGATCATTTTCTTTTTTTTTAACTGCATGTTTTTTTGGGATGTGGGAGGAAACTGGAGTACCCGGAGGAAACCCAAACAGACACGGGGAGAACCTGCAAACTCCATGCAGATAGTGTCCTGGCTGGGATTCGAACCTGGGACCTAGTGCTGCAAATTATACAATAAATGTATATAAATAAATGTACAGTATTGTACAATATGCCCAATATTTTAAACAGTTGTATTAAACCAGGGGTCAGCAAACTCCGGTCTTTAGGCCAGATACGGCCTAGCCAGTAGTTCATCGTGCCAGGCGGCAACGGGCAGATCGGCCGGGGGCATTAAGAACTACCAGAGCCGCTGAAGCTCTGGGGCCGCCCCCTTGCAGTGGCCCCCCTATTTACTGCGGCCAGTGTTGATACTTCCGCCTGCGCGGTAAATAGGGAAGGCTCCCTGAAGGGAAATCCCTCTCCTCCTCAATGCATACGGAGGAGAGGGATTTCACTTCAGGGGGCGTTCCCTGGTAGTGTGCGGAGCTATTAGGGTGGGTCCGGCCTAGTGTGCTCCTGCCCACCCCATAAACAGCCTAGTGGCCATAAAATTTTGCCGACCCCTGTATTAAACAAACCAAAGTAGCTATAATTTTTACAATGATACATTTTAACAGACTATGCTGAAACCCAAAAATAGTAGATGCACATTGAGTTGCTCTGTGCCTAATTTTCCCCACATATAAATGTACTAATAAAACAAATGACAAATAAACTCTAGCCAAGACTTTCTGAAGTATTTAAGCAGACATACAACTGTATCATTATTAGAGTAGTTCTCCTCCTTTCAAATGTTAATTATTTGTTATTAATCCTACCAGTAAGCTGATGCATGAGAGAACCAAATATTATATTGTTCTGTGGTTCTCAAAACAAAGAGGACAAAGTGTGTATATGCTAAGGCATCTCCTAATACTAATCTTATTTTAGGAATGACCCATTTAGTGATCATGGCTTTGTTTTCTCTTATCTCACAAGGAATCCATGGCTGGTAACATCATATTCCTTTAAAGCCTTTTCTTTTCTCTTTTGCTGTAGGGCACAAAACTGCTGAAGTTCTTTGGGAAGTTTAGAGCAAAAGTTCGCAGTCACATCTAAAGCATCTGCTTTTGCTAGGCGAGGAGCATTAAGATAGTTGTCAACTAACAATGTTAAGTCAGCAAGCATGCCATCCAACATAGCTTGACACAAATCTAGGAAATGCGATACTTCCAGAGCCAACACTTTCAGCAAAGTAGCAGACAATGGACGGTCGGAACACATATTAGGATTTTGCTCCATCAATGTTTGTTTTATATTCAAGAAATGTACTTGTGCAGACGGCATATTTAGATACCGAGTCAAACATTACTTCACAGTAGATGTTCAATGAGGAAGAAAACCACCAGACTCCATGGAAAACAATTACACATCACCCACCTGTGTATTAAAAACATTATTAAAAAAAAACACGATATTGGTGGGACAAAATATCTCCTAGCCAACGACAGTCGTGGGTGACCTTTAGAATGCCTTTGTCCTCAAGCACCAACAGGAGACAATTTTTAAAGACCCCTGGTTCCATGGTGAGGATGTCAAAGAGGTAAACATGATTTCTTGTGCCCACCTGCAGCCAACAGTTTTCCATTGCGACATATGTTTAGGCCAGAAGCTCCCAAGCTCAAGACCTTTTGGTGCTAGAGATGCAGAACCTTTCTTCTATTGTCTCTCTTTCAACCTCTTGGCCTCTTGAGTAGTGTTGGTGTTCGAATTTGGGTTGTCTTTATATTCCACCTGAATATGGCTGTTCGAATTCGGATAGACCCGACCCGAAAAACACAGGATTCGACTTTGAAAATTCGTGTGTAAAAAATGTGTTAAAAAACAAAAGTAATTTATTAAATGTGTGTGATTTGTAAAAAATAACTTATTTTTTAGGTTATCCCACAATGACAGGATGATTCCCACGGCTGCACAGCCGTGGAAATCCTCCTGTCAGTGTGGATGTCCCGGGCACTAGAGGTTAAATGAGGAAAAATCTCCCCATTCATCACCTCTAGTGCTCTGTGGTTGGCTGAGGAAAGTTAAACCCTGATGACAGCTAAAGCGAGGTGAATGAGTGGGGAGACTTGTCCCCATTTAGCCTCTAGTGCCCGGGGATCCCATGGGACTTTTGTGTTCTTGGATAGAGAATCTCTATCTAAGCACACATACTATAGTTACGCTAGGGCTGCAAGAGCAATCAGGGGAGCGGAGCTGTCAGCCTACACAGTCCCGAAAAATAATCAGAATTTTCCCCCAATTGATCGAATAGCTGTCGAATCGAATAGTGAGATATTCAACCAACAATATTCTTCTACTTCAAGTCTTCTACTGGTTCCACATTTAGAAAATTTTGCCAAAAAAACAGCCTTGCTCCTCGCACAGCTTCACCAGTCTTCAATTCCTTGACTTGAATCAGGAGAACAGTGTGATCTACATGAACACCAAGTAAAACTCCTTGAAATCCTCCATTAATGGTTGTAGTTTTGATAGTCTTCCCAATAATACAGCTCAAAAAATGTTCACCAGAAGTGGACTCCATACAGAATTAGTAATGAAGTTATTGCAAATAAATGTCAGCCTACTGCAGCTTCTGCTGTGTGAGTTAGGCGGGATTGCAAACATCTGGGAGCCCCAATACAGATATTTTAGTGTTTGATACATGTTCCTGTTTACCAAAGTAGACCGCTTGGTACAGTGAAATTTCTGTTCTACTATAAAATAAATAGATATTTTAGTGCTTGATACCTGTTCCTATTTACCAAAGAAGACTGTTTGGTACAGTTAAATTTCTGACGATGGACTACACCCAGCTCTAGTTACCAATGCAGTCCCCACTCCTTTTCGGGGCCCACCGCCTTCTCCTGCTGTTGCTGCCGCCTGTCAGTACTCATTCACTAAAATTGTATTACACACTTCTGGGTGGCATTGACGATGCACTACACCCAGCTCTAGATGCCAGTTATCAATGCGGTCCACACTCCGTCTCAGGGCCAACCGCCTCCTGCTGCTGCTGCTGCCTGTCAGTACTCCATTCACAAAAATTGTTTTACACACTTCTGGGTGGCATTGATGATGCACTACACCCAGCTCTCCATGACACTTACCAATGTGGTCTTCCTGGCTATAGCTGACCATAGGCTACACACTGCTACACACTCGCTGACCCACGCTCTGTCCCTGGTTCTCCATCGTTTTGCCTAATGTCACTGAGCTACTTGTCCACAAACTTTGTGGGTGGCATTCCTAACACATGTCGTCCAGATCATGATGCCAGCTAGCAATGCGGTCTCCTGCTATTTTGATGACAGAGACTGCTGCTAGTAGACTGAGTTCACACGTAGCGCCACCCTTTCTCAATCTCCTAATGTTTATGCTGCCTTCTGTACGCTGTCTTTCACGCAAAAATCCTATTTGCCTGCTGTCAATTTGCCTGCCATTTTCTGGAAAACCACAAGGTCTTTTAGAATCTTTGTATTTTTCCCTTGTTGCCACTGTTCTCCCGCACATACCTAGCCAATTTGGTGGTTCTAACATGTATAGGGGGCTTTGCTAATTATGTTTAAAGTCGGCCTGTTGACTTTAATTGAATTAGCGAAATAATTTTGCCGAAATTTCGCGGACCCATCGGAAGTTCAAGGAAATTTGCGCGAGAATGTCAGAGGCCTTCTCGCTCATCCCTATTAAACACTAAAAAAAGTATAAGGTGAATGTCTGAATGCTCCAAGTAGAAGTAGTGTAACTTGCTAATCTAAAAACGCTACTATAAACATTCTGATTTCTGTGGCTTCCCTGTCTGGAGTGGCAGTGGGTGGGACAGACAGTACTAAAACGTGTTTGGCAAGGGTTAACAGATGGGTTTACCTTGTCCCATGATGGCCCTTCTCAGCCTGCTTGTGCTTAGATTGTTGCTGAGCATGCTGAAAAGTCTATGCCGAGGGTGAAAGCTGAGAGGACATTTGTCACATTGAGGAAATAAATCCTTAGGGTCTGGTAGTAGAGTTATGCCTAAGTGCTTCAGCCCTTTAGTCTCTCATTAAAAGAGAAAAGTAGTACTCAACTCTTGAGTTTGCTGGTTGGTAAGGTTCACCTCAAGTGTTGCAAATTTTGAACAGTTTATTTTAAAATTAGATATGAAGTTGAAAAATTAAAATTCCTACAAAAAATTGGGTAAAGAGCTAAAGGTAAATCAGTAAATCATCTGCATACTCCCCCTCCAAGCAAAGCCAGTGATTAACAGTTTAATGGTTCTGATCATTATTGACGAGCACCTTTATGAATTTGAAATTTCTTTCTAACAATGCAGAGCTTAGAAAGTTCTTTCTAACAATGCAGAGCCTATAACAAATGTGCATATAAAGGAAAATCTGGTTACCAGTGACTATGCTATGATTTTATTTAATGTAGTTGTAAACTGGAAACAAAAACAGGAAAGTTAAAAACATTTATTTTAGGAGGGCAAATTTTCCATTATTAAGGGCGGCTCTCTGGTTTGGTTTGGACTAGTGGACAATATTGTCCTCAAAGAACACCGAACAGAAATGGGAATGTTTCAAGTCTGTTCTACAAAAGCACACTGAGAAATATATTCCAATGAGTAATAAGTTTAAGAGGCTAAAATTAAAACCTTTGTGGCTCACAGCTAATGTTAAAAAAAAGCAATAAGAAAAGGGCATTTCAAAAAATATAAAAATTAAGGATCACCTTTATCATTTGAAACCTATGGAATATAACAAACGATGTAAAAAGGAGATAAAATGTGCAAAACTTCAAAATGAAAGACAGACAAAGGATAGTAAGGCAAACCCCAAATATATTAATAGCAAAAAGATCAGATCTGAGCATGTGGACCCCTTAAAGGATGTCTCTAGGTTGGTAACTGGTGATAAATAAAAGGTAGATTTACTAAACACTTGTTTTTAGCTATGTGTACACAAAGGAAAATGGCAGAGCTGAAGTCCAAATTCATAATAGCAATGTCACTGCCTTAAATGAGTCACAATGGCTCATTATTTAATAACTATTTATAAATTAATATGATTGTGAAACAGTTGGACAAAATTAAGGCTGACAAAACACCAGGACCAGATGAATTACACCCACGTGTACTCAAAGAGCTGAGCTTGGTTATTTCAAAGCCATTTTGTCTAATTTTTAGAGACTCTTTAGTCACTGTCATGGTACCAATAGATTGGCGTAAGGCCCAAGTGGTTCCTATCTTCAAAAAGGGAGCAATATCATTACCAGGCAACTACATCGGTTAGTTTAACGTCCATAGTTGGAAAGGTCCTAGAGAGTTTGATAAAGAACTACATGGAGGAGTTTCTGCCAATAAATATTATTATAAGTGATAGTCAACATGGCAGAATGAAGTTGTCAAACAAATTTACTCTCTTTTCATTAGGAAATAGGTAAACAGGTAGACAGTGGAATAGCAGTTGATATAGTGTACTTGGCTTTGCTAAAGCATTTGACACAGTACCCTACAGACGGGTAATATGCAAGTTGGGGTCATTAGGTTTAGAAACATCAATTAGTAAATGGATAGAGGACTGGCTTAACCCCCCTAGCATTCTAATTCTGTCATTTTTTGATGCAAAAAGTGATCCTATTTTTTTTGCGTAGAAATTTTTGTTTATATTGTGGGCCTGTAATTCTTAGGATTAACTCCCGGGTATAATTATTATATTTATTTATTATATTAGAATGGCGGTGCCGCCTGGTCCGCATCAAGGTCAATAGGACACCATGTGCGCACAGCACTGACCTCAGGTCCAGAATCGTCGCTCAGTTCACTTTCGCTGTCCGATGACAAATTTCCTGGTGAATCGCTATCGCTCGATTTCACAAAGGACTCCAAATCGATATCGCTGCGTTCGAATTCCTCCAAAACAGCCCTTGCGCCGGCGAGATGCCTTTTGGATGCCATGTGGTCTCCAGCAATCAGTCAGGAACAATCAAGGTCAAGGACAAAGTGATGAAATGATACATTCAGGAAGTGATCAAAAAGTAATCAAAAGGTCAGATCAAGGTCAGGACTAATAGTGGGCAAAATGTAAATCCGGGCACTGGACAATGATGCTTGGTGCACTACAATGTGTATTTATACATTTATTATATGTTTTGATGTGTTTTTACTGTAAAAAAAAAAAATTTAAAAGCAGATTACTTAGTAATCAGCCTCCGGGAGTAGGGGATGTCCCCGCTGCTCACTCTCCTGCTAGCATCACCCGGAGATCAGCCTCCGGGAGATGGGAGCAGGACAGCAGTAGATTCGGGGGGTGCTGCCAGCGGGAAATCTCCGCTGGCATCATCCTCTGGATTTACTATTGGTGATCGCATCTGCAGTTAGATGCGATGCACCAAGCAGAACTCCTGCATGGTGCATCGCATCTAACTGCAGATGCGTGCATCGGGGTGGTGGGGACCCGGGCGGTATTTAAAAGCAGATTACTCCATAATCTGGCCACGCCCCCCGACGGAGAAGCGCCCCGCCATCACAGCGGGATCGTGAGATCGCCGCTGGAGCACGGGGATAAGGTAAGGGGGACCCTCAAAGGTACCCCAAATGTGATTCGGGGTTACCGCTTTTTGCAATTTTTTCCACCCCGAGTCACACTCGGGAATACCGCTAGGGGGGTTAAAGACTGCATCCAGAGAGTTTTAATAAATGATTCAAACTCTGAATGGTCTAAGGTTATTAGTGGTGTACCCCAGGGTTCAGTGTTGGAACCTTTACTGTTTAACATCTTTCTAAATGATATAGAGTTTGGGATCAAAAGTACCATTTCTGTGTTTGCAGATGACACCAAGCTATGTAATAGAATTAAATCCCTGCAGGATGGTCTAAAATCTACAAGCAGACCTGGATGTACTGTTTGATTGGACAGCCGAGTGGCAAATGACATTTAATATAGATAAATGTAAAGTTATGCACTTTGGGGCTAACAACATGCATGCTTCATACTATCTAGGGGGAATACATTTGGGGGAGTTAGAAATGGAAAAGGATCTGGGAAATCTGGTAGATCATAGACTTAACAACAGCATGCAATGCCAAGCTGCAATATCTAAAGCTAGTAAAGTACTTTCTTGTAATAAAAGAGGAATAGACTGCAGGGATGGAGACATAATCCTGCCCATGTACAAAGCATTGGTCAGACCACATCTGGAATATGAAGTCCAGTTTTGGGTACCAGTTCACAAAAAGGACATTGTGGAATTGGAGAGAGTGCAGAGAGAGAAGGGCAACTAAATGAATAAAAAAAATTGAGGAGCTCAGATATGAGGGAGATTAGCTGAACTGAATCTTTTCTCCCTTGGGAGAAGACTTATAAGGGGAATATGATAACCCTTTATAAATATATAAATGGTCCATATTAAAAACTCTCTTCCCAACTATTAGCTTTAGGATCGCTACAAAGAACAAGAGGGCACTCTTTGCGTCTGGAGGAAATGAAGTTTAAGCTCCAGATAAGTAAGGGATTGTTCACTATAAGGTTTGTGAAAATGTGGAATAGGCTCCTTCAGGAAGTAGTTTCAGCAACTACTCTAGATTGCTTTAAGAAAAAGCTGGATGCTTTTCTAGAAGCACAGAAGCACCTCTGTATTAAAGCTTTAAAGTAAAGATAACAGACTGTTGATCCAGGGAACATCCAATTGTCTCATGGAATCAGGAAGGAATTTTTTTTACAGAGTTGGAGCAAATTGTACCAGTTTTTTTTTCTTTTGAGTTTCTCTGGATTAACTATCCTCAAAGGGTTTTATATCTGGAAAATGTTTATTTCCCTAGTGATTGAACTTGATGGACTTCCATTACACTTGTTATGACAATTGTGATTCATCCAAATAAATTAAAAAGCTTGTTTATCTGTCAAGATAGCGACTTGACAGATAAACAAATTCAGACTGTTATGATGAAACCTGTGTTGAAACAGAGCAGGAGAATAAGGCTTCATTTTCACTATGCTTGGTTCACTGTGCTTCACATTGTTACAGATAAATGTCTGATGTACCCACTTATGTGTCGTACTGTAGTCTATGTTTTACTATGCACTGCTTCATGCATTGCTGTCTGTTTTTGTGCACTGCTCCAATTCAGTGTAATAAATTGGATCAACATAGCAACAAACAGCCACGTAAGCGGCTGTGCAGTACACTACATTGAGGTATAACATCCGGCTATGCACTTTCTTATAAAGTGAATGACATCTAAGCTCCAAACCTGAAAAAAAGATTAACAAAACTGGTAACGTAGGCAGGCATCCCTAGAAATGGCATAGTTTGTTTTAAAACTTTGCATTGTCACTTTTAGCCTAAATGTATAGAAGAATAAAAAAAAGTAAAAAAAAAACAAGTTATAAACTGGGATTCATATATAGAATACTAAAATCATGTGTAATAACTGCATATACATAGGAGATTTTTGTTTAAAAATTGTCATGTAAAGGAATCATGTACATGTGCACCCTACACACACAGCAGTATTTACTAAGAAATGTGCTTTAACCTCTCTAGCGGTAACCCCGAGTGGGACTCAGGGTAGAAAAAAGTTGCTGGAAGCGGTAACCCCGAGTCTCACTCATGGTAGGTAAACCTATGGGAAGTAATAGTAAATACATGGTAGTAAATAGTAAATATATGGTAGGTAAACCTATGGGAAGTAATAGTAAATACAGCCTTACCCAAACCGCCGGCGTACCGCATCGTCCATCACTGTGATCCGTATTCTTTCTTCTTTCTCCGGTGTCTTCTGCACACAGTCAGTCACCGGGGGAGTTCCTGTTGACGTTGGTGTGTGCGTACATTGCCTGCGGGGCGGGAAACTCAAAATCTATTTGTATTGCATTGAACACAAAATAACTGTATTGAATGCAATACATTGGATTTATATGTGTAAAAGCAGTACATTGTTTTCAAGAACATTTCTTTTACAGTATAATATAATAGTATGAATATAATATTTATTTATTTTAAATATATCTTTTTTTAATTTATTTAATTTAAATATTTTTACATGATTTTGTGTTTCAAGCTTTATTATAATCATACTATTATATTATACTGTAAAATAAATTTTCATGAACCGCTTTTAGACATATAAAACTGGAAAGAAATGTACTGCTAGGGAGGTTAATATGGATTATAATCTGGTGTCTAAGTATATGGGACAGTAAAAATGCAAAGTGACTGTAAAAGAACAAGCACAGTAAAAACACCACTGTGCACATTGCGCTTAAGATTGATTTTATATTTGGATAACTTTGCATATGCGGTAATCTCGGTCAGCAGGTTTAGCATGGGGATCCTGGGTGAGGTGATATAAAAAAGTAAATCATCTGCATAAACTGCCACCTTATTCTCCTGCCCCCCCCCCCCCCCCCCCCCCTGTATATTGGCATTACCTCACACTTGGCGAAGAAAAGGTTCAAGTATCAAAAAAAAGAAGTGACAAAGGACACTTCTGCTCAAAAATGACGGTGAAAGAAAACCGTTGACTTTAATTTGGGCTGTGGGGGTGGAGTACAGGGATAGGATCCACTGAACAAATGGGAGAGGAAGTCCTATGTGAACCAAAGTGAGCGACAAGAATTCCCAGTCTGTCAAACACTTTTCCGGTGGCAGCCGACAGAAGCATCGCAGGAATTTGGTAAGTGCGAGTGTAGTCAATCAAATTTAATGTCCTAATGGTGTTGTCTCGTGCTTCATGACCAGGGAGGAACCCTCTTTGATCAGGATGAATAATGGTTTGGAGAACGGGTGCGAGACAGCTAGCTAATATACTGCTGAACAATTTGAGGTCGCAGTTGAGAAGGGAGATCAGCTGGTAGCTACCACAGGAGTTTGGGTCTTTCCCCGGTTTAAAGAGCACAGATACATGAGCTGCAAGTGTATATCTCTGCAATTCCGTCCCCTGGGCCAGGGCATTGAATTGAAAATGATTGGATAGACTAGGAAAAAAAACTCCTATAATATTTAAATGGTTGACCATCTGGCCCAGTAGCCTTCCCAGGAGCCGCTCCAGAGATGGCCCTGGACAGTTCCTCTGCCGTAATAGGGGCGCTAAGAGATTACACTAACTCCTCAGAAAGAGAAGGCAAACCTGAGGATTGTAAATAAGCACAAATCAAATCTTTCTTATCGGGTACAGACCCAGGAGGGTGTCCTCTATCTAAATTGTACAGGTTTTCATAAAAAGTTGGAAAGGTCCCCGCAATGTCTGGGGTGCAAGACACCAACTGACCAGCTGTGGGTGTGACACCTGAAATAAATGCCCTGGCTATTTTTTCCCTCAAGGCTCTGGCCAGCGCTTTACCACATTTGTTTGAGTGTTTATAGTTAAAACCCCTGCACTTAGTGATCAAGTGCTTCAGTTTTTGACGGTAAAATTCCGTAATTCATTCTCTAGTAAGTGTGATCTGCTGTTCTATGTCAGGGGTCTGATGTCGCTTTTGGGAGACCTCTTAATTATGCAGTTTCTAAAAATAATCATAATGAGAATACGATTTAGGCATTGCTGAGTAAAACGTGTAATCATACGGAGGATCCGCCAGATGTCTACTAGCTGATGGGAATGCAATAATCGTTTAACTCTGCAGAGGGCAGCAAAGGACATCGCTGAGGTACCTCTAGACACATCTAGTGCAGGAGAAAGAGCCAAATTAAAGTTACTTCCCATAAATAAAGTGCCTTATAATTCAAGAACAGTTACTAAAAAAACAATCTGGTTAGTATTCAAAGAATATACATTCACGAAAGTGAATTTTTGAGCACCGATCAATCCTTTTACTAGCAATTATCTACCCTCTGGGTCGGATCGGTATGCAATAAGAGACCATTGTACAGATTTGTCCAGAAGAATGCTTACACTTTTAGATTTGGAGTCTGCTGAGGTGCCATGATATACTGTGTGAAAACGGTGATCTGTCAGTTTCTGAAACTGGTCATGCCGAAAGTGCGTCTCTTGTAAAAACGCCAGCTGGCATTTATATCTATGAAGTTCAGGAAGAATAATTGCTCTTTTAATTGGGGAATTTAAACCCTTGTTGTTCAGAGACATAACTTGTAATGCCATGTATAGAGTACAAAAACAATTGTTGAGGGGCAAGAAACACTCCAAAAACAAAAAAACAGTAAACAAAATAGAGATCTTTATCAGGAAAGTAGAAAAAAACTCCTCCAATAAAAGGGGGAGGAAGAAGTGAATATAACAAAATACTCTTTGCAAGGGTCTACAAAAGTCAAACCTCCAATGGAGGTGAGTTACCCCTATGTGGGGTAACTTGCTCACCGAAGGGCCCTAACAATATATATTAAAATTATAATAATTTTCAAGTGCGTCCTGCATAGTTGTACAAAATATGCAAAAAAGATCCCTCTAGGTTAAATAAAACATAAACACTTTAACAAGGGACACTGATACAGACCAGTGTACATGTTCCCCTCTCTTGTGCTGGGCTCAGCTTGCCTGGGTGAAGGGAAGGGAGAGGATAAGCCCACACCCCCTTCTTCTATTGAAAACAAACTTCCAACCACTAGCTGTGAGCACTATAAGCTGAGTCACAGCCAACGAAATGCAGGCACCCTGAGCATTGAAAAACAATTAAAATACAGTTTCCAACTATCGCGGTCAGTCTCTACAGAAATAGTTCCTAATAGTAAAAAAGCATACCGTCAACGCCGTAGTAATCACAAAAATTATGTAACCAAGGAGGAAATCCCCCAAAGAACCACTAGGACAATAGCAGTAATTCCTAATAGGATCCTTTCCAAATAGGAATCAGCATCAATCGGATACACCCAGTATATATTAACAGGAATCCTAATATGGTAGTTCCAAGTCTTTCCATTGGAAATGAAGAGTAAATAACATACGAACCTCTACTGGTGGGATCTGAAGAAAATCAAATAAAGCTGGTAACTGTGTCTATGGAGCGCAAAAATAGTATCACCTATAGACACCAGCAGGTGAAAGGGGTAGCCCCATTATGGGTTGCTTGTGCTGAGCAAATGGCATCCAATAGTGGGCGAAAAATGCGCCTCATCCTCAAAGTATGGCTTAAAAGATCGGGCAAAATTTGTATTTGGGCCCCATCAAAATTAATTGGACCATGCCTCCATGCTTGCCTCATAACCTCCTCCTTAACATTATAAAAATGGATTCTGCACAACACATCCATTGGAGGAGCTCCAGGGATCGCACGCAGTCTGCTCACTCTATAGATTCTGTCCATCTCTTTGGCTGTGTTTGGAGGTCCATCCAGGAACAAATTCAGGATCGCAGTGACCGTTGCCCTCAGATCTAGACCTCCCATCTCCTCAGGAATGCCCGCGCTATTCCTACGGTTCCTATTTTCGTTGTTTTCAGTGCGCAAGAAAAGTGAGGTAAGTTGAGCTTGCATGTGGAATGCCGCATCTTCCAGGGCAGTTAGTCGAGTTGGAGTCGCCGAGGAATCAGATTCCAGGACTGAAACCCGTGTGTCCACTGACAAAATTTGTTTTAAAGATTCCAGCTCTCGTTTGAGGGAGTTCTGAATTCTAGTGGCCATGTCATTGAGATCATCCTTGAAAGGGAGCTGGCGCAATGTGGCTTCCAGCTGCATGTGTGAGCAGACTGGAGCCTGGGATCAGGGATCAAGGCTATCTCGGTGATCTGCAGGAGTGTCTATGCTGCCCTGGGAAAAACTTAGTTGGTCCTGACTGTCATTCGGGGGGACATGCTGTGACGCCATGTTCACTCCAGCGTAGGCTTCAGGAGAGTCCGCTGATGAGGCAAAAAACTGACTGATTTTTATTTTACTGTGTCCTCACAGACTGTGGAGTCCTCCGGCGCTGGAACATGAGAAAAGGGGGTCAAGATTCTGTGGAGTGACCAGGTTGCAAAAAGTCCTATCGGTGGCAGAGAGTTCCGGGAAAGTACTAGCTCACGGCGCCATTGTGTGACCACCACCCCTCATAAATATGGTTCTGAATATCTTTAGCTTTTTGATGCATTCAGAAAAAAGTAAGTAAGCAAATACTTACATTTGCCTTTACTGTTTCTGCACAGAATTTTTTCTTGATTGGTGAACTGAATCACTTCAAAGATTTCTCCTTTACTGATTGACAGATCTTTTCCTCCACCTCTCTTGTTTCCAGCACTTGGGACTACCATCATACGAGTCAGCACTTTAATTTCACCTTCAAACTGAAGAAGGAAGAAGATCAAAAAAACGTGTACACAAAATATTGAAAACTATTACATTATAGAGAATAGTTTACTTTGTAATTTTGCTTTTTGGTTTAGATGTTTTTAAATGTTCTGGTTTGTGTTCAGAATGATTTGAGAGCAACATTACAAACATAAAGGTGAACTTAGTCGGCACTTTAAAATATCCTTAAACTACCCTTTTCTCCCCCTGTGTAGTGTAATTTACAGGAAATACTGTCATTACAAAAAAATACATAAGATCTATTCATAAGAACTGACACAGTCATTAAAAAAAATATAATTATGTCATGTCTGTGTCCAAAATGTATGTAAGTTAAAGCGGGCATGACCACATATACAGTAGGTGTATGTGATAGTAGTAGGAGTTTTCTACCAAGGGTGGAATTAGTAGAAAGAGAAATAATCAGCAGGGATCATGCAAGGATGGGTTGTGAGGAATGTGAGGAGCAGAGATGATCTTAAGGGATCTATAAGGGAATTCCATGTGAGAAGCAGGGCTGAACTAGTTAGCATTAGGTATTAGTAAAGCAGAGAATATGTATGCACTGTGCAGGTCTGTATGTTTAGAATCCCTCGGCATAAGTTTTTTTATTGGTGTCTGTATCAAGTGTTACATGATTTTGAGTATTGTGGACAGGAATATTTTTATAACTTTTTACAGTTATGCACAATCCATTTGTCAACTCGGGGATCGATTTTTTTCCCCTATTCTTCTTTCTCTTCCCAATCTGAATCTGTGACACAGTCATAACGGGTAGTAGCACAAACAGGTGGAGACTTGATTCGGAGAGACAGAAATTAGGGTAGAAACCTGGAGTTACTGGCCAAGTTCCAACTTATGACTATAATAATAACAGTTACTAAAATTTTTGTTCATAAACAAGCTCTGTCCACCTATATGATGAAGTGTAACTCTTTTCCCATTTAATGGCACATTACACATGTAAGGCACACACTGATTAATTAGTGATTGTCACCATCTCAACCTGTACTTTTGAGTTAACTTGCAGTTTATTAGCAAGAGTGCTAAAGTTTGCTTCACAGGGACCCTATAGGACTAAGGGTCCATCTATATTAGCTGTGCAAAGCAGATGTTTGCTGTCTGACCCCAACTGTATGTCAGAGAATGCAAAATCTTTATCTATCTCAGGTCATTTGCTTTCCATCTGACCTCCCTTCAGCATACTCAGTGTGCCCAGTCTACTGATCATGCTTTGTGCCTCTTCAAATGCCCTCTAAACAGCGTCCAATGTTTTTTTGTTTTTTTTTTTATCTGGGAAATGTTTTTTTTTCCTGTTGAATGAACATGATGGACTTATGTCTTTTTTCAACCTGACTAACTGTGTAACTATGTAAAATTCAATTTGACCTGGCTGTATATGAGCCAGCCAAGTAAATACCATATGCCATCTAGAAGCACACTAAATGCTGCTTTTTGTGAAATAGCTTTAGTAGAATATTTGAATATAGTGGTACTAATCCGGGACCATTCCATTGCTCCATTGATCTTTCTCCCAATTCATGATATAGAAGTGAGTAAAAGGGTTGGTTATATATGACAGGTCAGAGAAAACCAAAGAAATAATTTGCGTGAGAGAGGTGTACAAAGGCAGAATTACAGGGAACCCTATTCCTGATGATGGTCATTAGCCATTGTTGAAACTGCATATAAATAAAAAAAAAATCTTTAGTGGTGTCCTGATAAGTCTCCCAAATAGTATACCAATAAATGGGATTGGGTGTTGATCAAAAAGAAATGAACATGAGAATGTGCCAATCACCAAGATAAGAGACTGTTGATCCAGGGAACATCCGATTGCCTCATGGAATCTAAAAGGATTTTTTTTCCCCTGTTGGAGCAAATTGTACCAGGGTTTTTTTCTTTGACTTCCTCTGGATCATTTATGTCTATAGGGTTTTATATCTGGGTGTTACAGTGCACAACATTAGTTGTAAAAAAAACAGCACTTATGCATTTTCCATTTGATATGATCTGTTTAATATGACTGTTAGTGAGCCTTGATGGGGGTTGCCTTTGAAATGCCAATGAGAATAAAGCTGCGTACACACTTCCAATTTTTATCGTTCAAAATGAACGACGAACGATCGATTGGGCAAAAATCGTTCGTAAAAAAAGTAACCAACGACGCCGACGAACGAGGAAAGTCGTTGGAAATGAACGACCGGACCGGCGGATCGGATTGGACAACGATCGTTGACCATCGTTCGTGTGTACGATCGTTCATTGATCGTCCATGGTCTGAGCATGCGTGATGAACGAACGTTCGTTCACTTCCTGTCATGCACGTCACTTCTTGTATCGCTCAAACGATCGCATCTATTGTGTGTACAATATCTACGAACGATCGTGTCGTTATCTGTATGTACAGGATCGGTGCTATACGATCGTTCGCAGATATCGTGCAGGATCGTTCGTCGTTCGTTTACCAACGATAATAATTGGAAGTGTGTACGTAGCTTAAATCTAGCAGGATGATTACAGCTGGAGATTGGAGCCAAGCAACCATAAGGGAAGATAACACTTATTTGAGCAGGAAGATGGGGGTTGTGTATGAAAGGATCAACTTCAAGAACTTCTCCAATCATCCTGCTTGGTTTATAAACATCACTGCTAACTGATGGATGAGTCTGAGGACTTGCCACCAGTGCAACAGTGACATCTACTAGAGAATACCTCTAGGCACATATGAACAGTGTATTTCCAGATGTGGGGTTCGGAGGACAACTGTCACGGCTCCACAGAGCAGAGTGGTGGACCCTCTGTGTCACTAGCCCAGTGGGTGGAGACGTGCATGGGAGGCAGAGTCTAAGCAACAGCTCAGTCTTCTCCAAAACCTCTAGAGGTGAGGATGTTGTGCGTCGACCTGCTGCCAAGTTGCTGCCCCCGTGCCCACCAAGGCAGGTGACTGGTAACTAGCAGGTACAAAGCATGGTGCCAGAACGAGAGCAAGAGAATGGTCAGGCAAGCCAAAGGTCCGGGCAGGGCAATGAATCATTTTACTTGGCTTTATAACTATTCTTTAGTTTCTCTTAAATTATTTTATATGTGTTAATTCTTTTCCTCTGTTGATAAATATCTTGTAAATTAAGATCTGTATGATTATTTACCCCCTAACGGTAATCCCGAGTGTGACTCGGGGGGATTTTAGATACCAAAAGCGGTAATCCCGAGTCACACTCACAAAGCTAAAAAAAAACCCCCACTTACCTTGCTCTGTTGTCGTCCCCCATAGTCCTTCTGGTTCCTGCAGGTCCTGGGGACATGTTTTCTCCCTCAGATCTCCAGCCGTGAAGTGAAGAGCCAAGATAACAGGGCTTCCCATGATGTTTGCGTGGGCGGAGCGGCGGGAAATTCAAATAATTTTGTATTGGATTCGATACAAAATAGCTGTATTGAATCAATACAAAGACATCTTTATATATATATATATATATATATATATATATATATATATACTATAAATGCTACTGTACACTTGTATTACATTTTAACTATTTTTTATTTAACAGATTTTTTTTAAGTTTATTATTAAATTAAATACAATTATTACTATTGGACATATTTTGGGGAGTTATGCCAAAAATTATATTCTACAATGTAAAATAAATTTCCATGCAAAAATATTTAATGCTTTTTGCTCGGAAATTTTGAGGGAATTAGAGCGCTAGGGGGTAAGTTATTAGAGGCTTAGGAAAGATACTGCTCTCAAGAAAGGGGATAACATAGGGGAAACAGAAATGTTTCTTTCATTATTGGCACCCTCAGAAGTTTTTCTTTCATTGGAATATGTTTATTTCCTTAGTGGTTGAACCTGATGTATGTATGTATGTATGTATTTATGGATTTTTTTTCAGCCTGACTTACTATCCAACAATATGTGACTATGTAAACCTTTCAGGAGGTCAAAAGCCCAGGAACCAGGGAAAAGGGAAAAGAGAGGTATTTGGTATGGAAAGAAAAGGTTAGTATGCTGATAGTAGACCGACCAAATATTTTAGGCTATCCTAAATCCTAAAATTATGTGTGAGGAGAGATAGCAGCCAGGAGATAGCAGTAATATCTACAAACTCACAATAATAGGATTCAAGACAAACCCACAAAGGCAAAGCTGGGCCAGCAAACAGTGATAATAGTGGGACAATATGAGCTAAATGATATTATTTTTGAAAATTCAAAACCCTGAAGTCTCAGATGAGGTCTTCCATGGTTTCGAGTTGACGTAGAGATCAATACTGAAAAAGGGATTGATATGATTGTTTTACGCTGGGCTGATATCTGCTTTTTTTCTTTCCTAGGCCAGCCATCTTGTGCTGCATCCTGGCCTTTTCTGACCAATAACATCCAAATGCACACACCATAGGATATTTTCCACACGAAGAAAATAATCACAAACACCTAAATTAAGCAAAACCTTTACTGAAAAAATATTTCCCAAATAGTACAAGTAAAATATATTAAATGACCACAATGCTCCATGGAGAACAGGCCCTCCACTGGTGCTGTAATGGCTTCACACCACATGCAAACTCAGCCGCCTACAATCATTTAGTCACTTTGTCCATAGCAGTGTGTACAGGTCATTGGTTAGAAAGTGAGTATAAAAGACAACTACCATCTGCTTGTTTTTGTCTTCTATTTGTCCTTATTGGTGTGGTCTACCTTTACTTCCTGTCCAATACATGCAAAAAGAAGTGAAAGGAAATTTCTCTAAAGTGAGAATTCCAGTTCAAACTACTGATACTAAAACAGGTTATTGTAACCCATCACCACTGAAAAAAGAAAATGGGTTATGCCATTGCAGGCACACTGCCTTGGGTGCCATTTAAAATTATGTATATTACCACAATAGACTGCAGAATCCTTTTGTTTTCGGGTTGTACAAGACTGCAGGGATTGTTTTTGGATGGGAGATATATTTCTCCAGGATATAGAGCATAGACTCCAGGGTGTTAACTTGGGAAAATAGTCCAGCATAGTGGAAAGCAATGCTGCAAAGGGTTGCTGTGTTTGAGCAAATTTTAGGGCCCAGACTCTAGAATGGAAAGGAAGGTACTACTAAAACCCTAGAATCCTGTTCTCGTTGTGCATATACCTACAAAAACGACTTTCTTTCTATCACATATAACAGTAAGGTGCATTACACCCCAATGATTTTTATCTGGTGAGCTCAACTATAAGGTACTGAAGTTCTTTGGTTCTTCCAAGTAGTTCTATCAGTTGCTATCAAAGTACCTGCCAAGTCAAACCACCTGCTGTATGACCTTGTTTTGCTGGGGCTTTTGAGAGACAACAGAGGAGCAATAATTCGCAGGATAACCATGATGAGATTAGGGCAACATCTTCTATAGGAGTACTGAGGATGCTTTGAGGCTGTGGGCACAAGGGTGCCCCAAGCAACACTGAACAAGACAAAGTAGATAGCATGCTGTCCCTGAGCTGTGTCATCATATACCCCCCCCCCCCCTTCTAATTCTTTCTTTTTTGATTCTTTCTTTTTTGTCTGCAGCATTTTCTCTGTACAGTCTGTACAAGCCATTAGGGCTACTGACTGCACCCTGCTGTGAATTCTGCTGACATCTGCTAACCAATGTGCTAGCTGCTGCCTGGGCACAGGATGCAACATGAGATGCTGTGCTGTGCTTAGTTTAGTAGGCCATCTGTCATTTTAACAGGTGCTATGGCGCCCTAGGCCACAGACTTTGTAGGTTATTATTATTATTATTATTAAACAGGATTTATATAGCGCCAACATATTACACAGCGCTGTACATTAAATAGGGATTGCAAATGACAGACTAATACTTGCAGAGTATAATTATATGTCCAAATCTGTTCCAATTCCTGTGTCAATTCCCTGGATTAATTCCCATTGCACTTATAATTTGGGCACTTGAGATTTGGGCACGTGACCAGGGTCCCAACGTGACCTTGCCTGTTGTTTAAATAGGTTAGCCAGAAATCAAGCCTTTTTTTAGAGGGTGTGGTAATTTTAATAGAGGTAATAGGACCCAACCAAGAAAAAGGATGACGATGCCAACTCGAAATTTGGCACTTACGATGTTAAAATATTAGAGGGTAATTGGCCGAATAAAGCAATCATAGGTTCCAAGTAAGGTTTAAATAGATGAGGTGATGGGTGGCCCAAGAAAAAATGTTACTGAAGAAAATGTACGATGTTAGAAGAAAGAAATCAACTGATTCATTTTGGTAATAGTTAGACCAGAGATTTTAGAAAAGTGGGATAAGATGGAAACAAGGTTAGGAAGGGGGGAAAATAGGTTGATTGAGAGTTCAGCGTATTTCATTATTAAACAATTTTATGAGTCACCCCCACCTCTATACTAAGTACATAAACATTAGGCTGAATAAAGTGAGTCCACCCTCAAAAACCAATATAAAGGGTAACGGTGAAAGCAGACAGCTCTTTCTAGTGCCGTGGGCAATGGAAAAGCTACTAAAACAATAAATAGGATATTTACCTTGTGCCTTTTAACTAGAGTGATTTATTCCATGCAGGAACATTATCCAAAAAGCCCTATTTAGTGTCAATATAAAAAAAAATACTACCACAAAATGCCATGTATATCTAAAGCCAGTAATATACTCATTTGGTGATTTTGCTGTAAAATATAGAAAAGGTGAATAACATTTGGGGTGATTCCAGATGCTTACCTACCAGAGACAAAGCATACTTGATCTTTAAGGTTTAGAACACTCAAATATGAAATAGTGGCAAAAATCTTAGCTAGTAATTTATTATCAATGTTAAGAGGAGATATTAGCCTATATTTGTGAGGGTTAAGCTGATCCTTTCCTTGTTTGGGCAGCATTACAATGTGAGTGACACACTTACCCTCTCCTACCTAAACAGCCGGCTCCTCTCTTTTGCATATGCTGAGAGACCTGATCCCGAGTGCCTGCTTTTCCAGGTTTGATCACCCCTCCCGCTGGCCAATCAGGTTGGCTCAGACACGTTGCTCGAGGAACATGTTTCCACATTAGTGAGAAGCCCCTAGCTATGCCGAATACAGTTCCTGTTTCGCTGCTCCTGGTGTCCCCAGCATCTTCCTGTGTGCCCCGCTATCCCTTGTGTTCTTTTTTTTATTGAAAGGGTTTTTAAATATTTATCAAACAATAATAAACATATAATAACCTCATATAAACATCAGAGAAAGTTAGCAGAAAGATTGAATATAGGAAGAGGAAAAGGGGTGGTGTAATAAAAAATAGTCTGAAAAATCTCCAATGATCAGTCCATTTTGCTGGGGAGAAAGTACTTATACAATTCAAATACATTAAGAGCCACATTTTATTATATGTAAAGCAATATTATAAGTTAGGGTCCAGGCGGCATTTTAATTCTGCAGTGTCTCTATAGTATATCCAGCTATGCCAGATAGCATTGTATTTTTCAGACTTGCTGGAAGGTCTTCCATTAACATGATGCCATTACCTTATGAATGCATAACTTTACTGTTGTTGGTAAAGTGCATGTCCAATAGGTAGATATGGGAAATGGGAATGTTTCAAATCTGTTCTACATAAACACACTGCAAAATATATTCCCATGGGCAATAAGTTTAAAAGGCAAAAATTAAAACCTATGGGACTCACAGCTAAGCGTTACAAAAAACATGAATAAGAAAAGGGCATTCCAAAATATAAAAATGAAAGAATATAACAAAAGATGTAAAGAAAAAACAAATGTGCAAAACTTTAAACTTCAAAAAGAAAGACAGATTGTAAACCCCCACACTTTTTTTTTATTTTAAAGATTTTATTGAAATTTTCAAATAAAGTAAACAATAAAATTACACAGCAAATTTGCATAGAATAACAGGAAGAAAAACAAAAGGAGGGTGAAAGGCCAAATATGGGGTTCAAAACAAAAGAAGAAGAGTGACAATCAGTACCAGACATCAGTAGAATAAACATATGAGGTCAAACATAGTTTAATACCTCTTAGGTAACAAAGTCTAAATACAGCAGGCAATAAAGTAGTTTTCCATATTCACAATAAAAAATATAATACAAATAAGTACAACAGTACAAAAATAGCGTTATTCACAGATTTAAAACTTGTGAGGTATACAGGCATATCAAGTTTAGAGTGAGATCATAAAGGTTGGCAGGTAGAGGTACCTTTTAATCAAACACCCCTTTTGTAAAGATTTAAAATTTAAATTGAAAAAAAAGAAAATAAGAGAAAAATGGGGGGGGGGGATAAAGTAATGTTAAGGGTTACACAATGATTGCTCTGTAAAATTAGCTTGAATTAAACATGATTATAATCTAACCACGGGTCTCATATGTTGTAGAACTTGTTAAGGTTGTTTTTAAGTGTACAGTACAATTTGTCATTGACCATTATCCAGTTGAGTTTGTTAATGGTGAACTTAGGTGCATAATGGAAGCTTTCCAGTAACAAGCAATGGTAATATGAGCAGCTAACAGGATATATTTAATTAGCTTAGTTAACTGATTTGGAGCTTTATCCTCTAATTGGGGAAAAAAGAGCACACTCTATTTTCCTTGATGTTTACCTGGGTGACAGAGCGTATTAGGTGAAAATGCGGATCCAAAATCTCTGAACCCTAGGACATCTCTACCAAGCACGGAGTAAAGTGCCAGTCTGACCACATCCTCAGGAGAGACAGAGGGATTGGCTTTATGGATCCTAAACGGGACCATGTACCATCTCATCAAAACCTTATAATTGGCCTCTTTTATCGAAGTGTTTACAGATGTTTTGGAAATGGACACTGAAAAATCCTACTATTCCTGGGCACTCCACTCCACCTCCAAATCTGACTCCCATTGTTTCAAATGGGAAAGTTTATTATGGGGTGAGAAAAAAATGTTATATACTACCGACATCCTTCCTTTGCATTCAGTTGTAAAACTAACAGTGTTACAGTGTACCCAATCCTCCCAATTTTATAGGAGCATAGAATGTAGTTGCAATAATGCGGTGAAGTTTGTCTCCCAAAACAAATTTTTTGGGTTTGTTTTGGATATACCCAGACCAGCCTGGGTAAAGCATTAGGGAAGGTGCGGAAAATATAAAGCTATCTGGGTAAAGTGATCATTTTAATTGCAGCTATTCTACCGAACCAGGGGTAGGGGGGCTAGAACGTCATCTATTCAAATCTCTAGCTATTGCACAAAACAGGGGTGGGTAATTAGTACAGATCATGATGAGAAGATGTAATCTGAATGCCTAGATAGGTGATTGCTTTGGGTTTCCATGTGAAGTCAAAATTATCTTTGAGTTGGGTGACTATGTTTGGGGGCAGTGAAATATTTAGGGCCTCTGCTTTGGCTCATTGAGTTTTAGACCTGACACCAAGTCAACAATTATGTTCTATAGGACCACATCAGATGCCCTTGATGTCAGGATTAAGCTACATTGCTAAGGGTTATTAGCAATGTAGAACAGCTATTGCTAAGGGTTCAATAGCTAAAGCGAAAAGTAAAGGGGAGAGAGGGCAGCCTTGTCTGGTGCCTCTGAGGATATTAATCAAGGGTGAATAGTGCCCTTTAATTGCTATTTTGGTGTGTGTGTGTGT
>NC_092860.1:63030515-63069213 GCF_032062135.1 Pyxicephalus adspersus
ATAGAGAGGATATAATCCGGCAAAACGCTGGATTTTAAGGGTTTTCAGATAATCCTATGATAAGATGTCAAAAGCTTTGTGTAGATCTAATGAGAGTAACATCACTTCTCCTTTTGCCCCACCGTCCCAATTACCATTTACAACTGAAATCAGGTCTAATGTACGGCTAGTATGGTCCGGGGAATGTGGATGGTTAAGAAATCCCACCTGGTCTGGATGGATGTACTGGTCTAGGAAGTAACCTGGGTGCAGGGATAGGATTTTCGTCATAATTTTAAGATCGCAATTTATTAGGGAGATGGGTCTATAATTAGAGACTTCAGCAGGGTCTTTTAGGTTTGGGGATAACACTTAATAGGGCTTTATTAACTTCCACAGGTACTTCTTTTTCTTTGCAAAGAAAATTGAAATAGTCTGAAAGGTGATTTGCTAATATCTTGCTAAAAGTCTTATAATAAAGGTTGGGTAAGCCATCTGGACCAGGGGAACTATTAGTTTTAAGATTTTTAATGACTCCCATGACTTCCTCATAAATTCTTTATCTAAGATTTTAGCATGGGATTAATGTAATCTCGGAGTTGGGAGCCTAGTAGAAAATGTTTCAATTTTAGAATTATTTTGACCTATGTTCTTCATAGTGTAACAACGTGTAATTGAGCCCTTTAGCACATTGAGCCCTTGAGCACATTATGAGTGAGAAAAAGAAAATCTTCGATTAGCCACTGTCATTACAGAGACATGTTGAAAAGCTGAAACCTGAACTCAAGTGTAGACTCCATAAATGACCTGTTTTAAACTTGAATGACCTATCCACTATCAGATGGACCGAGGAGGGAACCACACAGAAAGACATGGGGAGGGGAATAGGGTGGGTTTTAGGGGGAGGGGAATGCTTCAGAAAGCATAATAATATTTCTAAAAAAAACTCTTGACAAAAAACAAAACAATAGGGGCAAAAATTCAGACCAAAATGGGAGCGGGATCTGCATAACTAGCATACCACCACTCCAGGGAAGGCCATGTTTGCCCCCTCCAGTGTTTCAACTAGTATAACAGGTTGAATTTGAATTACTCAAACCAGAATAGCAAACCAATAAAGTAAACAAATCAACCAAAGGTCAAAATCAAAATAAACATTTTAGCATTTGCACAGCTGAATATAAACTCAATGGAAATGGATATGCTCTACATTAATTTTGGCGAAGAAACCAAATCTTCTGAGAATGAGGACTTCTTAACACTGGTGAATGATGATAGACCAGAAGTTCACAAACTCTTCTTTCTTGGTTTAGGGGAAGATTGCACTTGGGACCAGATGGGAGAAACTGATGACGGAGCTCCACCTGCTGGTGATTTGTTGGTAGGATCTACAGAAATAGTTCCCCAGTCTTTTACTAGATTTTCCCCTTCAGCAAAAGTTGAAAATGCATAAAATTTATTTTGGTAGTTGAAACATAGTCTGAAGGGAAAAGCCCAGCGGTATCTAACATTGTGAGAAAGAAATGCCTGAAGAAGAGGTTTAACGGTCCTCCTTTTTTGTATTGTGGCTGGTGAGATATCCGCACAGATCTGTATCGGGTAAGCTTCAATAGCCAAATGTGAAGTGGACCGGGATGCTTTCATTAAGGCATCTTTGGTATGAAAATAGTGAAGCTTTACTATAATGTCTCTGGGGGAGCCATCTGCCCTTGGTGCTGCTGCGGCTCTATGTAGCTGATCAAATTCCAAATGAAAGTCATTAGATGATGGTAGGAGTAATTTTATGAATGCTTTTAATGTACCCTCAAGAGAGACCTTGAATTCTGAAGTTGTCACGCCAGAAGGGGGTTTCCAGATCCTCTATTTTTTTCCTGTGCTATTTCCTATCTTTCTTTTAAGGAGGAGATAGCTGTGGTACTTTGGGTGACCCGACGGGTAGTTTCTTCTGATTTTTGTTGAAATAAATCTAGCTGTTGGCCCAGGGATTGGAAGTCCTGTTTTAGGTCTGAAGTGATTTTAACTATAGCTTTGTCCAACTCTCTTTCAAGCAGGGCTGCAAATCTGGCTATAAGATAGGCATCGCCAAAATATTCAGCAGAGTGAAGTTGAGTGTAGGGATACTAGCAGGGCTGAAAGGGACTTGATCTATATTTGCAGGGAGGCTTAAAACTTCTTGTTGTATCTGGGTCTTGTGATGAAGAGGGGGAGGAAATGTCCCTGGCGTGATCCCTGTGCATAGGAGAGCACATGGCAGCCTGCTTATTTTCTGGGCAAGAGGGGGTGTTCTTTCCTCCTTCCCTGATGTCTGCACAGTCAGAGAGCTCCACAGATGCAGAGGTGCAGGATTCCTTGGATACTTTTTTAGATTCTGATTCTGCAGAGGGAACTGCTGTCTTGCGTGCCATCTTACTTGAGCTGGGCCTCTCCCAGGATTTCTGGGTCTGCTTGCTTTTTATTTTTTAACCCTTGAGGATGTCTGCTGCTGTGGGAATGAAGGAGCCATGGGAAGAGGAATGAAACACCGGAGGGACACTAAGCTAACTAGAGATGCTTGCTCAAACATTTTTTAATGATATTAGGAGCAAAAAAGATTAGGTCATGCAGGCTCCTTAAAGTATGTATTAGGGTTGATATTTTGGAATAAAGAAAAGGCACATTTACTAAACACTTTTGTTTAAGCTCTGTGTACACAAAGGAAAAAATTAGCTTAGCTCTTTAAGAACACGTGGGTATATTACATAAGGTCTTGGTGCTTTAGCAATCTTAATTTTATTCAACTGTTTCTCAGTCATATCAATTTGGAGCCATTGTAGCTTGTTTAAGGCTGTGACATTGCTATTTGCAATTTGAACTTTGCCATTTACCCTTTGCGTATACAGGGCTAAAAATAAAAAGTGTTTGGTAAACCTGCCTTTTCCTTATCCCCAGTTACCAACCCTGAGACATCCTTTAAGGAGTCTATATTTTTGGGGTTTGCTATACCTTTGCAATCTGTCTTTCATTTTGAAGTTTTGCACATTTTATTTCCTATTTACATATTTTGTTATTTTCTTTATACATTTCAAATGATAACGGTGATGTTTCATTTTTATATTTTTGAAATGCCCCTATACTTTGTCTTTTTTATGTAATTTTTTATTGAAGAATTTTATAATTTTACAGAGGCAAGTAAATAAATAACTTAAAAGGAAAAATACAGGAAAAGACACAAAAAACCCTACAAATTCCCAGTTTAATAGTTCAATAACATTGGACATAACTGTAATATTCTCTTTGTACAAAGTGCATATGAAACTTTTTGTCGCTTGACTCTAGATTACTTTCCAAAAAAAACCTACTGCATATATAAATGGCTGAATGACCCTGTGCTATCTGTATGCATTTCATAGTAAAAAAAACAATTTCTGCGTTGTGACTTTTACACTCTTGTAGCACTAAGCTTCACTTAGCAGGGTAGTTAAGCCCCTTAGCATTAAGAGAAAGACAGCAAATCATAGCTCAACAAGTAAAAGTGGATAAAGAGCTTGTCACCCAGCCTAGTCAGTTCCATTGGCTTGAATTCCCAGCTATTAGTGTGCAGCAAGTGTATGTCAAGTGTAATGTCTTTAATAACTGGGGAAAGGGCAAGGATACAGAGAAGAGAGAAGAAAATAGGGGATAAGTGTAAAACAAATAACAGACAAAACAGACAGGAACCAGTAACCTATGGCAAGGTAAACCACATTTGTTGGTGGAAGCATCCAACCGACCCACTTGGAGCCTGTGGGTGGTACCACCCAGAGCCCTATAAGTAGGGGTGAGGAAGAGGCCTCAAGGGGGTTCATTCTGAATGTCCAACTACCATTTTCGTCATGTCCCGCATTCCAGCAATCAAAAATATTACATCTTACAGTTATTACCTTGAGTACTAACGCAAATCCAAGCATATTTTTGATTGCTTTGCATTTCAGTAATCAACACAAATATAAAAAAAAATAAATAAAAAACATGCACCTTGACTTCTGTAGGCGGAGCTGAATGAGGCAGACGCGACATACCTCGGCTCCTCAGGAGAATAGCTTTACTGGCTTGCAGTGTTCTTCTTTGGCTCTTCTGAGACACAGAAGTGCCTCCTATATCCCCTGGGGACCGAGCAGGGGCAGTGGAGAGTGAGGAGACTGCCGTTCACCACACACCCGGAGCAGGGGACCCGTGCACATGCTGCTGGCCACGTGGCAGGAGCCATCTTGCTTGCCTAGCTGCAGCGTGCTATATGCTATTGGAGAAAAAAGAGCCATAATTTCACATACAGAGGACCACACTTTAAAAGAGTCTTCTTATAATCCTGGGACACAGATGGAGGGGTGAGTGCTGGAGATTTCCCTTACACCTGAGTGGCATTGTGGCTGTGGAGAGCTCTAGTTACTATCAGAGACCTCATAGATGTTTTCCATGGAAACTTCACTTTCAACTTAGAGCGTTGAGCTTGTAAACATGGGAAGCCTGTCTTGAAGCCTTGTGCTAGATTGAATCGGATTTAATAGTGTTGTAATTGCAAGTGATGGATACTCGCATTCGTGTTGTATCAAGCCGATTGGACCCTCATACTGTGATTGCTGCTACTGAAATTGGCATCTGTATCCTGTACCAAGCTTAATTGGCCTATACATCACTGTGCTTAAAAATACTTAAGAATCTATATCTGTATCCAGTATAAAGTCGCATGGGCCTATACACCACTGTGCTAGCAAATATTCTTTAAAATCTGCATCTGTATCCTGTGGTAGGTTGAATCGGCCTGCACACCACTGTGCCTGCAAGTTATTGAGATCAGCAATTGCTGCAAGCGACGGAAACTCGCATTTGTGTTGTTGGACTGGCCATCCCTGCAATATTTATACTATGGATAAATACATGAGGAAACACTTAGCCACAGCACTTCGCAAGCAACAATCTAAATCAAAATCGAAGGGTCTCCAGAAATATAGTGTGTCCTCTTTAACGCTTTCCCCACTATCACCTGAATTAATGCCTTTGCAACACTCACAAGACCTGTCTACCTCTGATCTTGAGGCATCCATGTCTTCACCAGTGCCCAATGCCACAGCAGCAGAGGTGAAAAATCTCTTACACCATACTTTGACAAAAAGTTCTCTATCCTCCAGGCCACATTTGAAACAGCATTGGCGACCATTGCTTCCAATACTACACGTATAGTGGAACTGGAACAGAGGGTGAGTGATCTTGAGGAACAAGCACTGGAAACATAAGGCAAACTTATCACTCACACAAAGCAGAAGATCTAGAAAATAAAAACAGGCGTGCCAATCTACGCATAATTGGCATTCCGGAATCATGGAAAGGGGAGGATCTAATTAAATATATCACGGTTAATACGCCATTGATGTTTAACCTTATACCTATGACCCTGCAGGCTTCAGAAAGGGTTAATCGAGTGGGTCCTGAGCGCCCCACATACAACCAGAGGCCTAGGCCAGTGATTGCAAAGTTTTTTCACGCTCTGGACGCTCAAGCACCATGACTTAAAAGTGGGTGAGAACAAACTTTTATTATTTCAGGACTTCTCCCCATCTGTAGCCCAAAGACTACCGCAACTCCCAGGAAACGTAAGATATGTGATGGACACTAAATGCTGGTATTTTTCTTTTTTTTTTTTCTTATGTTTAACGTTATGGCTCTTGATGGCTATTTAAGCATGTTGGAAGCCCAGTATAGCATGCTTTTGATTCATACTATTTTGACCTGCATAACTGTGTTTCATCTAAAAGACTATTTTAATGTTGAATATAAATGATGTGTATTTTAATGTTGAATATAAAAAGTTTTGGAAATTTTGTTACATAGTTCACCCTTCTACCTGGAATAGATGGCAGAGGTTTGAGTTTATATATTTAAAACAGGGGAATTGGAATATAAGTAAATGTGATTAATGCACTTCAGGTGTTTGTTATGTTAGGAGATACAGATTTTGTAATTTTGTTATATTTGTGCAGAACTACTACTGATTTTTAGACCAGCGGTCCCCAACCACCGGGCCGCGGCCCACTACCGGTCCGCGGCGGTGTTTTCAGTGGGCCGCGAGTACATGATCCATTATTGAAAACGAAGCGGCACCCAACCACCATCCGCGGACCGGAAGTGGTCCGCAGCGGTGTTTGTATCCGGTCCTCAGAGAAATTTCCTTCCGTGAAACCGGTCCCTGGGGCCAAAAAGGTTGGGGACCGCTGTGTTAGACGATTTGAGTGACCCCTACTGGCTGGGATTGGGATTGCTCTTTTTTGAGAAAGATCTGCTGGTTGTTTTCTGTTTTGATTACCACCATGACATTCCCGCTATGTATTTCTCCCCACATAGTCACCAGTTCTCAAAGTAATTTACGCTTGATATCCTGGAATGTAGCTGGTCTTACCAGTCCCCAAAAGTGTAAAAAAGTACTGACACATTTAAAATGCAGAAAACCTGATATTGTGTTTCTGCAGGAAACTCACTGGGAAACAGGTGACACTGCAACTTTGCGTGTCACTTGGATTGGGGACACCATTGCCACCACTTATGTCACTAAGAAAACAGGAGTGGCTATTTTCCTGAACAAAAATCTCCCCTATAAGGTTATTACTATGCTATTGGACGAAGAGAGTAGATATGTGATAGTAGTGTTGGAACTGGCAGGACAAAGGTACACATTATGTTCCATTTATGCCCCTACAGGCAATTCAAATTCATTTTATGCATCTCTCACACAAATATTTCTTGAAGAAAACTATCCGAATTTGATAGAGGCCAGGTATTTTAATGCCATAGTGGACCCTGCCTTAGACCGCTCCAGTCTAGCTCATAGTACACCAGGGACTACTTCAGGGGGACTCCAGCATTTATTGACTCAGACTACCTTGGTGGATGCTTGGTGGCTCCTTAACCCTGATGAAAAAAGCTACACCTGTTATTCTAAATCCCATATGTCTTTTTCAAGAATTGATTATATTCTAATTGATGAATCTCTCTATTCTAGAGTTTCTGACGCGTTAATGGCGGATATTACTATATCCGACCATGCTCCTGTTGTGTTGATCTTCCCCAAGGCATTAATAGGACATTTCAATGGAGGTTCCCAACATATTTAATAGGATCACCGGATTTCACAAATTATGTGAAAATCCACTAGGCCCATAGCTTTGATGACAATCTTGAACATTGGGATACGCCCATACTGCTCTGGCGCACTTTGAAAGCGGTCATGAGAGGCTATCTCATGAATGATACTAGGCGTAAACCTGGAGACCACCTCAAGGTAAATGAGGAGTTAGAGAGCAAGGTAACTAGGGCTTATAGGGATTTTTTAGGAACTGGTTCATATGCTGCAAAATTGAAATGGCGGAAGGCGGTCACTTGTTTTAATACTTATGTAGACTCCAGAGTAGAAACACAACTTAGATACCAAAAGCACAAGTTTTACAGGTGAGGTAATAAGGTTGGCTCATTGTTGGCAAAGTTAACTAAACCCCAGGGACCCAAACGTCATATTTTAAAGATAGTTGATCCCATGTCTGGAGTAATTCACAATTCTTCAAGGGAAATTTTTGAAAACTACTATAAACAACTTTATTCAGCTCAAAAGCACAGCCGGTGTTATTAGATGATTTGCTGACTAAGGCTAGGCTCCCTAAACTAGGCCCAGAGGATAGGGAAGCTCTTAATAAACCAATTTCACTGGAAGAGGTTCAGAAGACAATTAAGTCTATGGCCAATCATAAAACCCCTGGCCCAGACAGCTATGCAGCTGAATTTTATAAATTACTCTAGGAGGAAGTAACACCCCTTCTGACCGAGGTTTATAACACTATCCTCCTAACTAAGCCAACACGATACTTATTCCCAAAGAAGGTAGGGATCCAACCTCGTTCTCATCCTATAGGCTGATATCGCTTTTGAATTGCGATTATAAGATTTTGGTGAAGGTAATGGCCAATAGGCTCCAAAATTTTTTGCCCTCCCAGCTTACTAAGCACCAACTGGGATTTGTCTGGGGCAAACATTCTACTAGAGGTGTTCGCACAGCAATAGCAGCAACAGTCGCAGCATCCGCTCCCAATTCCCCTAAAACAATGGTATTAGGTTTGGATGCTGGAAAGGCATTTGATAAGGTAGAATGGCCACTTTTGCATGCAGTTTTTGCTCAACGGGCGTTTGGCTATACCTTTTCAACCTTTATCCAATATCTCTATAGTCTACCGCAAACCCGACTGTTTATTAATGGTTTCCTGTCTTCCCCAGTGGAGATGAGCAGAGGTACCTGCCAGGGATGCCCGCTTTCGCCACTGCTGATTAATCTGGCTTTAGATCCATTGCTGAAACTTCTTGAATGTTCCCTGGATTTTGTGGGTTTTCTAATAGGTACCAAGAGGGTAAAAATAATGGCATTTGCAGATGATTTACTGCTTTATATTACTAACCCAAGGACTATCTCTCGGCTATTTTGAATCTTTTTACCCTGTACAGCTCGGTCTCTGGGTACTCTAATGATTTGGATAAGTTTAAAGCCCTCTACCTGACTAATAGACCTGTTTGGGGTTCTCTATATCCGGTGGTCTGGTGCAAGGAGAAACTGCAATACCTGGGAGTCCAAATCACTAAAAAACCAGCTAAACTGTATGATCCTAATGTCAAACCATTGTGGCAGGTTGTTAAGACTCAACTACAAAAATTGTCCTCATTTACTCTTTCCTATCTGAGTGAGCTTGATTAAGATGATTTTGTTCCCTAAGCTTTTGTACACTATTCAAATGTTACCAATTCTGCTCTGTCAACCAGATCTTAAAGAATTATATAGATTATTTTGTTTTTTTGTTTGGGGAAGCAAGAGAGCACGAGCTAGTATGTATATTATGCACCAATCTGGTAAAAATGGAGGGCTGAATTTTCCTGATGTAGAAATGTATAATTGGGCTGCTCTTACGAGATATCTCAGGGATTGGCTACATGATACAAACGACTATGCTGACACGTTTTTGGAGCAGCAAATGATCCCGAATTACACCCTTGAATATATTCTACATCTGCACAGTGAGCTGCTCCCAGCTGAGTTGATTAACCCACCCCCAAACCCACTTTTATACTCAGGCTGACAAGCGTGTGGCACAAGATAAGGGGATTTTTTTAATGAAATAGTCACTCTACCCTTCATCTTCTGATAGTGAATAACCCAGATCTGCCATTGGTAATCCAGGGCACATTGGTTGAGGAGAGACGGGTGATACGACAACTGACGATTAAATCTTTTACTAATAACCTGACTAAGAAGCCAATTTCCTACGCAGCTGCAGTGTCTCTTTACCTTTTTATGGAAAGGGAAGTTTTTGGGTACCATAAAATCCTCTCATTTGTCTCCACAATAACACAGAGATTTTCTGATAACGATTGGACCAATGCTCTGGATAAATTGCTGTTTAAGCCGAATCCAGAAAAGCTAGAGAAGAGCTATAACGACAGTTTATTTGGCCTATAAGCCCACACTTAATTATGAGGAGAGCGGTACAGGCTTAAGTAGATGACATGAGTTTCTTCCGACTAGGTCCCCAACAGAAATTCTGTCTGACTATCATAGAGCTTGGAGGGCAATCCCCTCCTCTATATACAGAGAAATGGTGTTCAAATTTTTTCATGGTGCCCATGTTTCTCCACACCGTTCCTTTTGGATGGGTTTGAGTGAGACACCCCCATGTTTGAAATGTGGTACAGTTAAAGCAGATTTATTTCATAAGTTTTGGGGTTGTCCCCTAGTTAAAAGATTTTGGAGGCAGGTGGTGCGGTTTGCACTGAACCACCTGGTAACATTTCTCCCACTTACTCCAATCTAGGCCCTGTTTGGAGTATTGTCTGAACAGATCCGGGTAGCCAGAGGATGCAGCAGACTCCTCGCAATCATATCATTGGTTGCCAAGAAGGTGATTTTACATAAATAGATAAGTGCAGACCCTGCTAGTTTGCATTTATTTTTAGTAAAGCTTAGACACGTCTTACAAATGGAATGGTTAGAAGCTTCAATTCACAAAGATTTAAAGACACAACATTTCTTTGAGTTATGGGAGTCATATATAAATATGCTACCACTGGCTACTAAACGGTGTATAATATCTATGTTTGAGCAGATTTCCTGGTATGTCACCACGTTACTGGATAATGATCCACCTGTAGTCTTGTAATGCATTTTTTGCAGAGTTATGATGGTTCTCTAATGTATCCTTTATTTTATGATTTTGTTTATGCGAATGTAACTGCACGATAACTGATAAGTAATGTTAACTCAATGTCTGTATCTCAGTATTGTTAATTTGTTAGTATATGGTATGTTAATTCACCTGTGTTGAAATTTTCTATTATGTTGTAATAGATGGTTTACAAATTCCTCTGTTATTGGTTTGAAAGAATAAATAAAAAAATGAAAGAAAAAAAAAACATGCTCCTTTATAGATAAGTACATTGAGAGCTTTGGTGGCCACGGAGTGGGGGTTACAAAGAATGACAATAAAAATCAGCTAATTTAGCCCAGAGAGGCACCTAATACCCTCAAGGGGTATTAGACACTACAACATCAGACTTGGGCACCCATATCGCTTTTTCAAGTAAAGAGAAACCAAGAGCCCTCAAAAGAGAAAGAACAGCATCACAGCCATAAATGTATAAACACAACTTCAGGATATAGTATAGTTATGTAAGACGGCCTCTTAGGAGGAAGGATTCAGGCATGGAGACTGCATCCACTTTTGGACCTGTAGCCAGGGATGTCCAAGTCATGGCAAAATTTTTGTAAATCCTCAGGATAACGTAGGACCGCTAATTTGTCTTCCATTCTCGTGGTAAAATTAAAAGGGAAGCCCCAGTGGTAAGGTATGGAGTTATCCTGTAAGATGGTAAGAAGAGGTTGGAGCAAGTGACTCTGTTGGAGCATAATTCAAGATAGATCTGGCAATGGCTGTACTGAAGCTCTATCAAACTCTATGGATCTCATGTTCTGTGCGATGCGTATTATTTCCTCCTTCAACACAAAGTCATGGACGGTGCAAAAACATCCCTGGGTCTAGAAGGGCCCAGGGTCTTGAGTGCTTGATGTGCTCAGTCAAGCTTTATGGTGTTGGAAGCCGGGCGACTAAGAATATTGTTGAAGATGCTTTGCAATACTAAAGGAAGGTCTGCCGAAGAGGTTGATCTCAATTTTGAATAGCTTGTTCACAAATAAAGTCTTTCAATTGGAAGACCAGATCTTTGGTTGACTGGAGATGTTTATTTACGAAGTCCACCCTAACTTCCAGGGAACAAAAATCCTCTTACAAAATGTGAATCTCTGTTCTGCATGCCTCCTTCACTTTGGCTATAAGTAGGCGAAAATCTTTCCTAGTAGAAATAGAATGCAAATAAATCTGCCAAGGTGGAGGAACAAACTGTGTTTGTGTAGAACAAACTTGAAATATTACCATTTCTGTTCTGTTTTCTTTGCAGACAACACCCCCCCCCCCCCCCCCAAGTCATAGAGAGCCACCCTTAATAGTGGAAAATCTGCTTTCTTAAAATTGAATGTTTTTGTCTGTCCCCTTTTTGCTTCTTTGTTAGATAATGTTTAAAGACTGCATCCAGAGAGTAATGATTAACGATTCATACTCTGAATGGTCTAAGGTTATTAGTGGTGCAGCCCAGAGTGCAGTGTTGGGACCATTACTATTTAACATCCATATAAATGATATATATTTTGGGATTAAAAGTACCATTTCTGTGTTTGCAGAATATACCAAACCATGTTAAGGAATTAAGTCCATATAGGATGTCTCTACAAGCAGACCTGGATACACTTTATTTGGGCAACCAAGTGGCAAATTACTTTTAATATTGATATGTTTCATACAGTCTAGGGGGATTACATTTGGGGGAGACAAAAAATTGGGTTTGGTAGATCATAGACTTAATAATAGCATGCAATGCCAAGCTGCAATTTCTAAAGCTAGTACTTTCTTGTATTAAAAGAGGTATAGACTGCAGAGATTGAGACATAATCCTGCCCCTGTACAAAGCATTAATCAGACCTAATATGGGATTATGCAGTCCAGTTTTGAGAACCAGTTCACAAAAAGGATAGCTGGATGTTTTTCTAAAAGCACAGAATATAACTGGAAATTAAAGTTGAAAAGAAAACAGACACTGTTGATCCAGAGAACATCCTTTTGCCTCACCGAATCAGGAAGGAATTTTCTTCCCATTTTTGACTTCCACTTGATTAACTATGTCTATATGGTTTTTCTGGGATTTTGTCTTTTTTAACTTGAATAACTGATTGTAACTATGTAACCAAACTGAAAGTGCAGTGTTTAGACTGATTTCATAACCAGCCTGAATCTGAACATCAACACTGTTTGTAAATCTTTATCAAATAATTTTGATGTTGTATGTTGTGTTAGTTGTAGGATATCAGCACCAGAACCTGCTGACTGACTTCTGTAGCTGTAGTAGTATGATTCATACTTTACAGCAAAAGCATTGAAATTTGCTCTCAGCAGCTTAGCTCACTCATCCTAAAGGTCCTGGTTTGTGTTTAAATGAAAAACAGTAAAGCTGTCAAGACACTGCTACCGTGTTTCTCCGATTTTAGGACATCCCCATTAAGTAAGCCACCCCCGATTTTTAAAAAAATAATTAAAATAAGACACTCACCCATTTATAAGACAGCTCCAGATCAATGGAACATAAGTGATTATGAGTGACTTTCAACAATAAATGTGTACTGTAGTCTTCTTCATGGAAAAATAAGACATCCCCTGAAAATAAGACCCAGGGCATATTTTGGCATTTCAAAAAATATAAGAGAGTGCCTTATAATCGGGGAAACAGGGTAGGAAGGAGAGCAAGGTGATCTGAACTGGCTGACAACAGCAAAAGTGGTTCTGCTGTGCATCTAGAGGTT
The DNA here is from genome assembly GCF_032062135.1 of Pyxicephalus adspersus. NCBI lineage: Eukaryota > Metazoa > Chordata > Amphibia > Anura > Pyxicephalidae > Pyxicephalus > Pyxicephalus adspersus. The sequence goes on from NC_092860.1 coordinate 63,043,441, forward strand.
AAAATGCTCCACACTGCTTGCAGCTACAGAGCTCAGTGAGGGTTATTTTCAAGCTAATTTTAGGCTAAGTTTACACAGACATTTCCCACAGGAATAAAACGTTACATTTAAATAAACTTGTGTGGAAGTGAGGCCATAAATAAAAAATAAAAAAAATCTGCAGATTTGGGTGTTCTTTAATCACTCATACACAAGTTCAAAACATTCATAAAAAACTAGTGTTTGCAGGTGTTAATTGGCATTTTTTGGGGGTGTTTACAGATGTTTACTTGTTTCTACCATGTTACTTGGTTTAAAACCTTTTTTTATTAAAGTAGGAAAATTGAAGGCTGACTATTCTTTATCCTACCCTTATCCCTAAGTTTTTGCCAACCCCCGAAGTTGGGATCTAGAGAAAATGCATGAAAGAAAAAGCTGGGGTTTTCTTGTGGCAAATATATATATATATATTGAAATAAAATAAATCAAATAGATCACCATTTTCTGTATAACAAAGGTAAACAAAGTAGTATCATACGACTGATTCTACTTTGTTTATCTTTGTTATACAGAATATTGTAATCTTTTTTATTTATTTTATTTCAAAACATTTATAGTTAGGTTCATAAATATTTGGACAGAGACAACTTTTTTTCTAGATTTGGTTCTGTACATTACCACAACTACCACATACCACAAATACCACAAATGAAACAACTAAGATGCAGATGAACTGCAGACTTACAGCTTTAATTCAGTGGCTTGAACAAAAAGATTGCATAAAAATGTGAGGGCACTCTTTGCCACTGGAGGAAAAGACGTTTAAGCTCCGGATAAGGAAGGGATTCTTTCAATGTAAGGTCTGTGAAAATGTGGAATCGGCTCCCACAGGAAGTAGTTTCAGCAACTACTATAGATTGCTTTAAGAAAAAGCTGGGTGTTTTTCTAGAAGCACAGAATGTAACTGGCTATTAAGGCTTTAAAGTAAAAATAACAGTGACTGTTGATCCAGGGAACATCCGATTGCCACATGGAATCAGGAAGGAATTTTTTTTCCCCCTGTTAAAGCAAATTGTACCAGGGGTTTTTTTTTGCCTTCCTCTGGACCAACTATGTCTTATGGGGTTTTATATCTGGGATATGTTTATTTCCCTAGTGGTTGAACTTGATGGACTTATGTTTTTTTTTTCAACCTAACCTACTATGTAAGTATGTAAAACCTCACAACATAATGTTGTATAGATGTTTTTAAATATTTTAAAATATAATCTGTGCAAATGAGGCTTTACTGTATCTTAAAAAGTTTTATACTGTATATTTGATATATGTCCACACTGGCCACAGCTAAAAGTGGCCTGAGACATAACATTTAATTGTTCACACTAAATGGACATTTAAGTTTTTTTTTTTAATTAGTAATTCGTAAAACAAGACCTTACTAACATTTAGCTGCAAGGCATTTTCATACATTTTACTCAACGTGCTATCCCTCTTAGAGCACCTACTTTGTATTACAGAACAAACAGTTAGAGAGCAGCACAGGGAGCTTAAATGCTGAGATAACAATATGAATTACTTTATTATATCTGCTTTTTTCATGAACTTTTTATTGTGGTAAACACACAGAAAAAAATAAATGTATCATAAGAAATAATAGGACAGAATAAGCAACCAAAACTTCTTTATCAATATCTTTGTGTATTATCTCATCTTGAGTTATTGTATGCCAATATATAGATAAAATGTGTTGTAATTGCATTAATTGTTCGGTAAAGGGTGTATTTTTTGGTATACCATTTATGTTTTTTGTTGTTATATGAAATGACAGCATGTAATTTATTCACATGTTGGTTCAAAAAAATATATATGGAATTTTAGTGGGACTTTTAAGGCCAAAATGATTTCATATTATCACACAGTTACTTATTACATTTAAAATACATGCAAACCAAGGATATTCCTGTAGGGGTTCCCCTGAAAGGATGGGGTACACACACAATACTTCTACACGTTTCATGGACTAATGCCACTTTTTTAGGTAACAACACAAGTATATCTGGGATTAAAATTAAAACACGCAATTCTATAGTCAGAAAAACATGATCACATACAATATTAGAATTTTGTTTTATCAATACAAGTAATTTTTCGCTGATTATTTGAATGAAGGTGTACCTGTTACTTGTGGCCTGTAAACCTCACTCAATTACGAGGGTAGCAGACAGAGACTTTCAATGAGAGGACAAATACAGGTTATTTTCGAATGCAGCACTGTACTAATCCGTATGGATAAAGCATGTACAATGTTACAATTCACAATAGTACACGTATCAATTATATACATATAGAAAGTTTCCACTTAATTTTCAGTGGAATGGAGTATAAATTCTAGACATTGATTCCTAGGTACACATGAGCTGAATGGGAAAAGCAAGTAGAAATCGTGTCCCGACGTGTTTCGCCCTATGTGGCTTCCTCAGGGGACTCGTAGACATCAAAAGTGCAACTGTATGTAGACATCAAAAGACAATCCATGTATTGACATTTAACTTCATTGTATAAGGCATGCAAATATACAATTGTATCACAATATTGAAACATGCATACATTTACAAATAATTCTTTTTGTGTGTGTAAAGTATCATTAGTCCAATAAATCTATACAAGTAAATTTTATTTTTGTGTGTGGCTAGTGATAAGACAATCATATTGGATCACGTTGATATATTGCATTGGGTATCGAAATAAAGAAGCAGGTGAGTGAAAAAGGTATACTTAAACTAAATACAACAGGTGATGATGGTAGTTTGAGGATAAGGGAGGTGGTCTTAGTAAGGAGAAAATGGAATAGTTGACTCTGTTTCTGAGTGGTGTTGGTTACTACCTGGGGTAGATGAAAGGTAAAATCCTGGGGGCGCAGGCACCAGATGGTGGTGCTGTTGTAAGGAGCAGCAACAAGAGGTTTGCTGCGTTGGCTCTTTAAATGCTGCCTGATGTGTGGCGTCTGGATGATCTGCGCAGATGTACTTGGAGGGTTTAGTGTGTCCTCCAGCTGCTGGATGTGTGGCGTGAGGTAGTTCTTGATGCGCCTGCGCGAAAGTTCACGCAAATACATTGGGGGAATTAGCTCAGATGAAGCCCACACGGTGTGCATTAATGATAGATCAAGCTGTGCATTCACCTGCGTGATAGTTCGTGCAGGTGTACTGGGGGTTGAGTAATTATAGGATAAAAGAGGATATGAAGGAAGGATAACATAGCTAAATCATAACTAATAAATGATAATTTATAATTTAAATCTTAAATTAAATACCATTGTTAGAGATGACAAAAAATGGGTTATAATAAAATCGTATTCATAGATAGGCATATCATACATATATAATATTCAATATTATACATCATGTTACATAATTCACATAGATCATGATTACAATTGTTCATGATTATTAACTCAAAGATTGTGGTTGTAGGTATGAGATGATATACCAAAAGTGTATTTATGTGTTAAAATGACTGATATGTGATAGGTAATAAGTGTAGGTAGTCAGGTTTAGGAAATATATAGTGTTATGGTATGTAAGCACATAAAAGAGAGTTAATGAGGTTTAGTGTGTAAGATATAATTATATGTATTGATGAATAAACAGTTCACTACTCAAAAGTTTGGGTACATAGCTAAAAGGGAGGGTGGAGGGGGGAGGGTTGGGAGGCTGTAAAGAGGAGCTATAATTGTGTACCTGTAATGTGTGTTATAGTTTTGGTAGGAAGGGTTTATAGCTTAATACATCATTTAGTCCTGGATATTTTGTTGCTTGTAGGTTGTAGAGGCATGTATGCCTCTTTCTGTTCCTAGAATCCCACCCACCAATGTAAACCAATGTACCACCAATGTACCTCCCATATTCCAGTCCCCTCCACAATCCATCCCTCCCGGCAGCACTATCATTGACCACACACTCTTCTCCTAGTCCCACCAAAGAATTAGATCCATTGGATCAAGACCTCTTAACATCACCAGACACACATCCCCCAATCAAATCCTCCAAACCCCCATAGATGCCTCCCCTTCCCCCGTCATACCCCCCTCCTTACCACCCACTGCTTGTGTTCCACTGCAAACCACAACATCTTCATACACCAACCAAGGAGCCTTACCGAAAACCCAAAAGTCTTTTTTTTAGGCCAACTGCATCCCCATATCTTCTCCCTATGTCACAGGATGTGGAGGTGTAAGAAACACCTGAAGGAAAATAGAAGGATAATGACAAGGAACTAGGTCTCAAAGGCTAGGGAGAGGGAAACGGTCACCACCTATGAAAACCCTAAATCTAGCCCTGACTCCTGTCAGTATGAATAGACCCTGAAGGTGGGAAAACTCATACACCGGAACCTAGGCCCTAGTAGCCCTGAATTGCTCCAGGAGTAGTGGCAGGGTTTGAGACTACTGGTTCCTTCCCAGACGAACGAATCAGCGTCTCTCTGAGGCCCAGTAACCACGAGCACAAGAGAACAACAAAATACCAAAAGCAGTACAACTTATCTTCAATAGGAAATAAATGAGCAGGAACTCAAGAGAGGACTACACACCAGCACTTCCACATCCAAGCAAAGAATATCAAGTGCATAGCATGAAGTGTGAGGCCAGACTAAGTAGAGGAGAAGTAATGACCACAAGCTGCAGCTGAGACAAGAGGTGTGGTCATTACCAACAAAAACACTAAAACAAGTGAAAACAAAGAGACTGTCAGATAACCTCACGTGTAGCCAGTCTCTCAGATCTTCTAACCTCAGTCACGGGAGAGAGTGTGAAACCCCAATACCCAAACAATACTTAATTGATCAGTTCATCTTAGAGAACTTAGAGATTGTCAATCTATCATAACACCATCTCTCAAAACGGGAATGTGATGTTTTGAAAATGGGACTTTCATTTTGCCCTCCCACGAATTATGATAAATTTGAGGTTATCAAAGACATAAAATTATTTGCCCGGAATTTACTTTTGAAATGCATCTATGACCCCACCAAGGAAGACACCTGCACTACACAAGCCTATAAAGATCTAAAAATGGAAGACTTTAGTGTCCTTAGGGACCTTATTCCACTATTCATGGAAAATGAACCAGAGACCACACCAGTGACTTCAACAGCAGACACTAGTGCGCAAACAAATCCCCTTTCAAGGAAACCCAAGTCCAAATACTTTCCTCAACTGTCCCTGAATCCACGCATCCAACTGTTTGTGGATTCGGTGACCACCGACATCTTGAAATCTAACTTAACAGGATCCTACTCTAACCACAACTTCTCTCCAGCTAAGAAAAAAACAATAACAAACCTCAACAACAATAGGAATATCATTAATAAACCTTCTGACAAGGGAGGCAATGTGGTTATTATGGACACTAACCACTACAAATCCATATGCATGAAGATCCTAGGAAATAGAGACTGGTACTCACCAATACCTTCTGATACATTGGAACTATACAAAAACAAATTAATCACAATCTAATCTGGGATGCCTACAATAATATTATCATAGATAAGGATACATCTCCTAGTTCCCACCTTTTACATCCTTTCCAAGATCCACAAGAATATACAAGACCCCACAGGCAGACCCATTGTCTCAGGCATCAACTCCATAGCCTCTCATGGCAGCGAACTTGTTGATGGCTACCTTCAACCTTTAGTAACACTAATGCCATCCTTCCTAAAGGACACCATAGAGCTCCTGAAGTCCAAACATCATTTGCAAGTTCCACCTCACACTACGATGGTTGCCATCGATGTAAAGGCTCTTTATTCGAGCATACCACATGAGAAAGTCATCACCACAATTGCTAAATGCCTTCACAGACACCGACCCACCGAGGAGAAAAAAAACAATTTCATTTTTTAACTGCTCTGATACATCTTAGAACGAAACATCTTCATATTTGACGGAACCACCTACCTTCAAACTCAAGGTGTAGCCATGGGCACTAAATGTGCCCCCTCGTAGGCAAATTTATATCTAGGTGAGTGGGAGAATGAAATGTTTACCAACCTAGACATCTATATTAGTACTCATCCTCTCATAACAAAGATATATTGACGATATTCTCATGTTTTGGACGGGTCCCACCTCATTGAGCAATTCATTTGAGTCATCCAGACAAACAGTTACAACCTCAAATTCACTTTTGAATACAGCAAAACCAGCCTTCCATTCTTGGATGTCCAACTGTCCATAGATCCGGATTTAAAAATCCCAACCTCCCTGTTCAGAAAACCTACAGCCGGCAACACAATATTACACGCCAAAGGCTTCCATCCCTAACCTCTAGTGAAAAGCATCCCCTAAAGTCAATATCTACGTTTGAAACGCAACTGTTCTAACAACTCATCCTTCTACAAGGAGGCAAAAGCCCTGCAGATAAGGCTCTCCCAAAGAGGCTATTCGAAAAAAACCCTCAAGAAAGCATTTCAGAGAGCCTGGAATTTATTAAGAGACGATCTTCTATCCAATATCCACAAACCACCAAGGGAAACAACCCTGGTGACCAGAATCATCACAACATACAGCCAAATCGATCCAGGACATCTGGTCAAAACATTGGCATATCCTAAGATCAGATCCGATAGCAGACAAATTTATAGGACCAAAACCATCAATGTTCCACAGAAAAGCTCAATCCCTTAAGAACACAATAGTTTCCAGCAATTTCTCCGGCAATCCTACTACTATTTTTGGATACAAAGGGAACATTCATGTGTGGCCGATGTCCACAATGCAAGTGGATACATGAGGCCATGAACATCACTCTCCCAAATGGTACCACACACAGACCTAGACACTATAGTGACTGTGCCACACCTGGGGTCATCTATTTACTTCTTTGCCCATGTGGGCCTTCTATATAGGTAAGACCAAGAGGCCTTTACGTAAACGGATTTATGAGCATATATATGCCATTACGAATGGAAAAATCACTCCAGTTAGCTACCATGTAGCTTTGAAACATAAATTTAATCCCCAAGGGATAAACTTCTTTGGCCTAAAACATATCCCCCCCAACCCAAGAGGAGGGGACATCGACACATTCCTACCACAATTGGAATGTAGATGGATTGTAAACCTACAAGCAACAAGATATCCAGGACTAAATGATGTATTAAGCTATAAACCCTTCCTACCAAAATTATAACACACATTACGAGTACACAAATATAGTTCCTCTTCCAGCCCCCCAACCCTCCACCCTCCCTCTTAGCTATGTACCCAAACTTTTGAGTAGTGAATTACGTATTCATCAATACATATAATTATATCTTACGCACTAAACCTCATTTACTCTCATTTATGTGCTCAAATACAATAACACTATATATTTCCTAAACCTGACTACTTACAGTTATCATCTATCACCAAATTGGTCATTTTTACACATAAATACACTTTTGGTATATCATCTCATACCTACAACCACAATATTTGAGTTATATTAATCATGAGCAATGGTAATAATAAAACATGATATATAATATTGAATATTATATATGTATGATATCCCTATCTATGAATACAATTTTTATAATCTATGACAATGGTATTTAATTTAATATTTAAATTATAAATTATCATTTAATAGTTATGATTTTGGTATGTTATCTTATATAAAAATCATCCATGCCAAAGGAATCACCTGACTCATCCTATTCGGAGCCATTCATCCTTCGCATCCTCTTTTATCCTACAATTACTCAACCTCCAGTACGCCTGCGCGAACTATTGCGCAGATGAATGCACAGCTTGATCTATCACCAATGCACACAGTGTGGGCTTCGTCTGAGCTAATTCCCCCATTTTTTGAGCAGGCGCATCAAGAACAACCTCACGCCACACATCCGGCGGCTGGAGGACACACTAGACCCTCCAAGTACGTCTGCGCGAACCCTCGCACACTCGCAATGTCTACATCCAGACGCCACACATCAGGTGGCTTTTAAAGAGCCAACGCAGCAAGCCTCTTGTTGCTGCTGCTCTCCTTCACCATCTGGTGCCCCCAGGATTTTACCTTTCATCTACCCCAGGTAATAACCAAACAGCACTCAGAAGCTGAGATTCCAATTATTCCATTTTCTCCTTACTAAAGGTGCGTACACACTTCCAATTTTTATCGTTCCAATCGAACGACGAACGATTGATTGGGCAAAAAATCGTTCGTAAAAAAGTAACCAACGACGCCGACGAACGAGGAAAGTCGCTGGAAACGAACGACCGGACTGACGGATCGGATTGGACGACGATCGTTGAACATCGTTCGTGTGTACGGTCGTTCGTTGATCGTCCATGTTCAGAGCATGCGTGATGAACGAACGTCCGTTCACTTTCCTGTCGTGCACATAGTTCCTCTATCGCTCAAACGATCGTATCTATTGTGTGTACAATATCTACGAACGATCGTGTCGTTAACTCTATGTGCAGGATCGGTGCTATACGATCGTTCGTATATATCGTGCATGAATGTTCGTCGTTCGTTTTCCAACGATAATAATTGGAAGTGTGTACGTAGCTTAAGACTACCTCCCTTATCCTCAAACTACCATTATCACCTGTTGTATTCAGTTTAACCACACCTTTTTCACTCACCTGCTTCTTTATCCCGATACCCTATGCAATATATCAACGTCCCTTCAGCAACATTTTTATACACTCCATCTCAATCACTTTTTCCCCCCACAAAATATTATTCCCAGATATTAACTATACATTATATTTACAATTTCCAGTTTTTGGATGGATGAGTCGCACCACTGATTCCTTTGCGATCTCCTTGCATAAGCTTCTAATAGTAAGTGCCTGTTAGTTATGTCCTTATTTACTAAAAATTAGTTAAATATTATTTAAAAATTATTAAATTCAATTATTAGCAAAAACAATTTTTTCAAGTGTACTTTTAAGTTTTTCACCTTTCCCAGTGTATTTATCTATTGGACAGTTCATAAAATAAAAATAAAATAATCAACACAATTTACTTGTATAGATTTATTGGACAATTCATACTTGTAAATGTATGTAAATGTAATGTATTTGTAAATGTATGCAGGTTTCAATATTGTGATACATTTGTATATTTGCTTGCCTTATACAATGAAGTTAAATGTCAATTACATGTATTCAAATGTCAATTACATGTATGTCAATTACATGTCGAATACATGTATTGTCTTTTGCATACAGTTGCACTTTTGATGTCTGAGGAAGCCATATAGGGCGAAACGTGTCGGGACACGATTTCTACTTGCTTTTCCCATTCAGCTCATGTGTACCTAGGAATCAATGTCTAGAATTCATACTCTATTCCACTGAATAGATGATGTACTCAACCTATGGCATGGCCCTCAGACACGATTGTGGAATTTTTTAATAAGATCTCTGTAAATAACTTCAAATTGAAATTCACAATACAGTTTAACAAGGTACTTATTCCTTTCCTTGACATAGAGATCTATAATTACTGATCTTACTATTTCTACAAGACTTTTTTGAAAATCAACTGCAGGGAACACTATATTGTTGGCTAGAAGCGCCCAGTCTATATCATTTAAAAGAAGCATCCCTTTTTCTCAATATCTGAAAATAAGGAGAAATTACTCCAAAGATGATGAATTCGAACTCACAGCAAAGGATCTTCAACAAAGACTATTGGAAAGAGGCTATACATAAACGTCTTTGACCTCCGTAGCGGTAACCCCGAGTCTGACTCGGGGTAGAAAATATATGTGTAAAAGCAGTACATTGTATTTCATGAACATTTATTTTACAGTATAATATAATATATATATATATTTTTAATTAATTTATTTCATTTATTATTTTTACAAGATTTTGTGTTTCAAACTTTATTATACTCATACTATTATATTATACTGTAAAATACATTTTCATGAAAAACAATGTACCGCTTTTAGACATAAAACTGGAAAGAAATGTACCGCTAGGGAGGTTAAGGAAAGTCTATAATAGGGTCAAAAAACGGGGAAGAACTCAAATTCTTTATACTACCAAGACAAACAAAGAACTAGACAATCAGATAAGAATTATGACTCAATACCCTGATCAGCATCAGATATTAAAGGATATCTGTAGCCAATTTTGGCCCATTCTAATATCAAACCCACTATTTAAGTAACATTTAAAAGACTACCCACAATTAACTTTTAGGAAACTGCCCTCATTGAGGGTTAAATTAGTACATAGCCATTATGATACGAAAACATCACATACACTATCAGAAAAATCAGAGGCACAGTCCCATGTGGGGGCAAAACGAGAGCCATATTATATCAGGCATTCTGCAGCTGTGGCCTATTTAATGTGGGGAAGACTGAAAGGGAATTCAGAAAACAAATTTACGAGCATATTTATGCCATCAACAATGGTAAAATAATCACCCCTTTGAGTCTCCACATGGGAATGTGCCACAGGTTTAATGTAGATGAAATAAGATTCCTAGCACTTGAAAAAGTTATGCAGTACCCTGGGGGAGGGAGCTGGGACAAACATGTTCTACAAAAAAAATTCAAATGGATTTATTTGTTAAACACAACAAACTTCCTAGGCCTAAATTAAATATTAAGCTTTCTGCCCTTTCTATAAGGGAGGAACAAAAAAGAAGGAGGAGGGGAAGAAAAGGGGGAAAGAAAGGAAAAAGGTTCTTGTTTTTTTTTATTTATGTTAATTTATTTAGAACACTACGGCAATAAAGCATGCAAAGTTAATAAATACTTAGTATAGGTGCATGATATTTGATTATTTAAATTACTAAAAATTCACCATACCTAATTTATGTATGTATAAACTGATGCTCTTTATACTGTTAAAAACATTGTACTATGATGTATAATTAATAAAATGAATGCAGAAGTTCACTGGTATTTGCAGCCTAAGTTATCATATATTTATAAAAAAAAAAAATAATTACAATACTAAAATGTGGAGCAAACAAAAGGGAACCACCTGGGCGTTTCACTGATGTCTAGATTTCTGTACCAAAAGCGGTACACTGTTTTTCATGAAATTTTTTTTTTAAATTGTAGACCTGTAACTTACAGAAATATGTCCCAACAAGGGTCTAGTAGATATCATGAATATAAAAAACGTTTGAAACACACAATCAAAAAATGTACTTTTAATAAAATTTAATAAAAAACACAAAATCAGCTCAAACAAGAATACATAAATAAATCAAAAATACTGAAAATGCAATAATTTGGTATACTGTATAGTAATATATTTTTCTAAAACACCTCCCTAGTGTGGTAAATTTTAAAACAGAGTCCAACGTCACATTCCTATAGACAAAACCACATAAATATATTTTGTATTATTTTGTATTGGATTGGATACAGGACTTTGTATTGAATCCAATACAAAATATTTGAATTTCCCGCTACGACCCCCATCGACGGGCGCATGCATGGACATCATCAGGAATCGCCGAGGGACGCGTACGCGAACACCGGGTATTCTAATTCTTTCCGAATTTTTGTACTTCCATGCAAAAAGTGTTAAATTTTTGGCATGGAAATTTATTTTAGATTGTAGGCTATAATTCACCTAATTACCGCATAACTCACCGAAATATGCCCAGAATTTTATAAATTTAATAATAAATTTTTTTTTTATAAAACAAAAAAAAAAAAACTTAAAAAAAAAAACTTAAAAAAAAATAGTGTATAATGTAATTTAATTGTACAGTAAGTAGCCTATATAATATATATATAATACAATTATAAATATATTATATCAAGATTTCTTTGTTTTGGACTCAATACAGCTTTTTTGTATTGAGCTCAATACAAAGTTATTTGAATTTCCCGCCCCGCCTCCTGCACCGACGTCACCGGGAAACCCCGGAGATCGTCACTGCACTCGCCAGGAGAAGACAGAAGAGGACAGACATGTCCAGAGGAGCTGCGGGGACCGGGTAAGTATATTCTTTCAGTTGTAATCCGATTGTCATACAATATATGTAAGACAATCGGATTGCAATATAATGTTTGTTTACCCACCTGAGAAAAGTTCGGGTTTACCACTTTTTGCAAGTGTTTTTACCCCGAATCAAGGTCGGGTTTAACGGCCAGGTGGTTAATGGAGTAGTGCGTTTACACAGAAAAGCGGTTGCTTGTTTTTTTGTAACTATGTTCTAATAACCCCTACTACGATGCGTGGAAAATGACAGACTAAAAACACCAACCCTCCACTCTCTCCCTTTTAGCCTCTGAAGAGGTGAAGAGGTTGGAGAAGGAACTGCTCCATTAGGATGCGCGCCTTCGCCCTTTCCCTGCTGGCCATCGCTGATTGGTGGAGCGGCTCATTGAGAACTGGAGGGCTTGCTGGATCCCCGGCTTCTTTGCTAAACTACGTCGCCATGGTGGAGTGGGTGGGACGTGCGGGTTGATATCGCACGTCCCTCTACCCATGAGGACCATTTACTTGGCCTGATTCATTTAGTAATGAATAGAGGGTTCCCATTTGAGTTGGATTCTTTCTCTGTGCTATGCCATTTATGGTAACGGCCGTACGTACACAGATAAGAGTACCTTATCAAATTGGACTAGGATTATTTGAAGAAGCCTATTTCTTACAATGAATGGTAGATACAAGTATGTGCTTTCTAATTAATATACTGTGCTGAGAGACACGTGGTAGCGTTTGTTCATTATATTCTATGTTCCTTAATAGGCACTACTTGGTCTATCCAAACATGTGAGAAAAAAGATGTTTAAACTGTGGACCCATTCTGAATGAATGAAGAGAGGGTAAATACTAAGTAATCTATGGCTAAATACTGATGTATTACAGCAAGCACTTTTGCATAGTCATAATAACAGCATCAATAATACTAGAGCTATTATTCAAAAAGTGATTATTAGTGAGTGATTATTTGATATTATCATTGAAGCAATATTCCTTTTTTGTTTTAAACTGGAATCATTTTTATTCGTTTCATAAAAGTGTTTTGCCTTATGTTTGAGGGTACAAATACACATACTTACCTTATGAAAAATTTAATGGCACTTTCCTTTATTGTTAACAAGATAAATATTATTGGCCTACCTATATATATTTCTATACATTTATTTCTATATCAACAAATAAATGTATATGGGAAAGTATTGCTGTCTCCGTCTGCTACCCTCATAATTGAGTGGGGTTTACATGCTGCAAGTAACAGGTACACCTATTCAAATAATAAGTGAAAAATTATTTGTATTGATAAAAAAAAATTCTAATATGATCATGTTTTTTTACTATAGGATTGTGTGTTTTAATTTTAATCTCAGACATACCTGTATTGTTTCGTGAAGAAGCGTCATTAGTCTGTGAAACGCGTAGAAGGATTGTGGGTGTACACCATCCTTTCAGGGGGAACCCCTACAGGAACATCCTTGGTTTGCATGTATTTTAAATGTAATAAGTTTTAATGTTCTGTTTTTAAGTACCGTATATGCAATAAAGTCTAAAATAAAATTTAATATACTAAGAACTGTGTGATAATATGAATTAATTTTGGCCTTAAAAGTCCCACTAAAATTCCATATATATTTTTTTGAATTGACACATTTTGGGGATGTGGCCTTGAAATAATGAATAGGCTAAATATCTTGTTGTGAATTCTTTACATTTTGGGCCTTCTTTGCATTGCACAGACATTGTACTACAAGACTATAGTGATAGGAAAGCTACAGTTCACCTGCTATAGGAGAATGATGTACTGAACAAAAAAAAGAGCTGCTAATCTGTACAAAGGTATCTCGGTAATTGAACCCTGACCCTGAGCCTAAGCTAACTTGGCCGCCCAACACTACTCATCCAATACTGCACTCCCACCCTCTCTGCCTCCCTCTCCACTCCCCACTTATACACGAGCCTTGGACGCAAAGTTCCCCAGCATCCCCATAGACGTACAGCAGGGCTGCTGGTAAACAGCAGGGAGGGGTAGGGCATGGCTCCAGGATCGACTCGCATTGCCTTTGCGATCGACCAGTAGATTGCGATCAGCGCGTTGGGCACCCCTGCCTAGGACAATCTTCTGCACCATCTGAATGTAGGCTTGTTTTCCAGTTTGATGACGTATATCCTGTTATATCTGGATTTTTGGTCTGGGCATGGACTTGCATTCTAGCTTGGAAGACATGAATCCAGATGACCCCCATCCGAATGCATGGTGGACAAATCCGCGCTTCCTCCTACAATGCTATTTATAGCATGGTGGCTTTTGGTTCCATTTATAGCATCAGAGCCCCTGTTTGGACTGCAAGTGTCACAGATAACAGGGAGGGGAGGGAAACAGAAAGGTAAATACAAGGGACTAGGCCTCCAATGGCTAAGGAAAAGGGAATAGTCAACCCTTATACAGACACCCTAACCTAGCCCTAACTCCTGACAGTATGAATATCCCCTGATGGTGGGGAACCTAGGCCCTAGTAGCCCTGAATAGCCCTAGGAGTAGTGACTGGGCTTGAGACTACTGGTTCTTTCCCTGGTGAAAGAACCAGTGTCTCCCTGAGGCCTAGTAACAACTAAAGAACAACAAAACCAAAAGTAGTTCAACTTATCTTAATAGCAAAATAGAGAAGCAGGAACTCTGGAGAGGACAACACACGCATAGAATGAAGTGTGAGGCCAGACTAAATGGAGGAGCAGTAATGACCATCAGCTGCAGCTGATACAAGGGGTGTGGTCATTACAAACAACAAAACAGAAACAAGTAAAAACAAAGAGACAGATAACCTCATGTGCAGCTTGTCTCATGGATCTTCTAACTTCAGTCACGGAAGGGACCGTGACAGTACCCCCCCTTCTACGGGTGGTCTCCGGACACCCAGGACCGACCTTATTCGTATTAGCCCTGTGGAAAGCTTTCACTAGGCGACTAGCATTAACGTCGGTCGCTGGAACCCACATTCTTTCCTCTGGACCGTACCCCTTCCAGTGAACGAGATACTGGAGAGATCTGCGGAGAATTCGGGAGTCCAGTATCCCGGCAATCTGAAATTCCTGGATTACCATCCACCATGACAAGTGGGGGAGGCAAGGAAGACGGTTTCGCTGGTTCGACATATCTCTTCAACAGTGATTTGGGGAACACATTATAATTCTTTAACGCCTGTGGCTGTTCGAGACGAAAGGCAACCGGGTTAAGAATGGCGGAGATCTTATATAAACCAATAAACCTTGGACCCAACTTCCAAGAAGGTACGTTCAACTTAATGTTTCTTGTGGACAGCCACACAGAATCACCCACTCTTAGGTCTGGACCACTCATACGTCTCTTGTCAGCCATACGTTTATACTTGTTGCCCATCTTTTTTAAATTATTTTGAATTTTCTGCCAAATAGATGACAAAGAAGAGGAAAATCTTTCCTCTTCAGGAATGCCTGAAGTCTCAGTACCAGAAAATGTGCCAAATTGCGGATGGAACCCATATACCCCAAAAAACGGCGACTTATTTGTGGACTCCTGCCTACGGGTATTTATGGCAAACTCAGCCAAAGACAAATATGAAGACCATTCCTCCTGATTCTCTGAGACAAAACATCTCAAATAAGTCTCTAGATTCTGGTTAGTGCATTCCGTCTGTCCGTTCCACTGAGGATGAAAGGCCGAAGAGAAGGACAATTGCACCCCCAGATGAGTGCAGAACACCTTCCAGAATCTGGAAACAAACTGAGTCCCCCTATCAGACACCACATCCGAGGGAATACCGTGTAGCGTCACAATGTTATCGACAAACACTTGTGCGAGGGTTTTAGCATTAGGTAGCCCTGACAATGCAATAAAGTGTGACATCTTACTGAAGCGATCAACAATCATCAGAATCACGTTTTTTCCCGAGGAATTCTCGAACACCTTGTGTCATTATTGGTATGGAACAAACAACTTCCCCGAAGGACAAGAATCCAGTGCATCTCCCTCTGCCTCAAGATCGGGATAAAGGGCGGATATTACTACTCCTTCAGACAATATCAGACCAGGATCTTCCGAATCACCCCCCCATAAAAGCTACGCGACAAAGCGTCCGCCTTGACGTTCTTAACCGCAGGGCAATAGGTGACAATGAAATTGAACCTGGTAAAAAACAATGACTATCTGGTCTGTCTTGGGTTCAGATGTTTAGCCGACTCCAAATACACCAGATTTTTGTGATCGGTAATTACCGTAATAGGATGAATCACTCTTTCTAACCAATGACGCCATTCCTCAAAAGCCAACTTAATGGCCAGCAACTCTCTATTACCTACGTCATAATTTTTCTCTGGATTTGAGAGTTTTTTAGAGAAGAAAGCACATGGGCGTGTGACACATCAGGTTGCACCAGTATAGTAGCAGAAGCAAAACATTCCTGAAGCAAAACAGCTGAAAAGGCTTGTAATGCCGCCTCCGACCAGGCTGAGAAATCTGAACCTTTCCTCGTCATGTCTGTTAAAGGTTTAACCACAGTCGAGTAATTAAAAAAAATTTACGGTAGTAATTGGTGAACCCCAAAAATCGCATAAGTGCTTTCAGATTTTCGGGTCGATCCCAGTCCAACACCGCACAGACTTTTTCAGGATCCATATGAAAACCTGAAGATAAGATTAAGTAACCCAGGAACTGCAACTCCGGAACTGCAAAAACACACTTCTCCACCTTCGCATACAATTTATTCTCTCTAAGGATCTGTAACACTTGTTTCACGTGATCCTGATGAGTCACCATGTCTTGAGAATAAATTAGTATATCATCCAGATACACCACAACAAACCTGCCCACCAGATGATGAAAGATGTCATTAATAAAATGTTGAAAACCGCATTGGTTAACCCAAAAGGCATGACCATATTCTCAAAATGACCCTCAGGGGTATTAAAGGCCGTCTTCCATTAATCCCCCTCTCTGATCCTTACCAGATTATACGCCCCCTCTTAAATCCAATTTAGAGAACACCTTGGCGCTGACAATCTGATTGAACAAATCCTGGATTAAAGGAAGGGGGTAAAGGTCACGGACAGTAATACGGTTAAGCTCACAGAAGTCCAATCATGGCCTCAGAGTTCCGTCCTTTTTCTTAACAAAGAAAAACCCGGCGGCTACTGGAGATTTGGATGGTCCAGCATGACCCTTAACCAAACTCTCCGTAATATATTCTTGCATGGCCGCTCTTTCGGGTTCAGAAGGATTATACAACCGACACTTGGACAGCTTAGCTCTGGGAATAAGGTTGATGGGACAATCATACTCCCGATGTGGAGGTAACTCCTGGTCCCCACTTTCAGAGAATACATCAGAAAACTCAGCAATAAACGAAGGTACAACCTTAGTGGTTACAACAGAAAGCAATGTGTTAAGACAGTTGTCTATGCAATAATCACTCCAATCAAGAATCTGTCTTGCTTGCCAATCGATGGTAGGATTATGTTTGCTTAACCATGGTAAACCTAGTACCAACGGAGCAGGCAGACCCTCCAGCACAAAGCACGAGATAGATTCTTGATGAAAATCACCCACCTTTAAACGGATGTCCTGCACCATTTGTGACAAACATTTCTACCTGAGTGGAGTGGAATCAATTGCAAACACAGAGATATTTTTGTCTAATGCACTAGTTGTTAACCCATGCATACGGACGAACTGACCATCAATTAAGTTAACCCCTGCCCCGCTGTCAATAAACACTTCAATTCCCACAGTTTTGGAGTCTAGCGCCACCTCAGCAGACAGGAGAAATCGAGTACTACCGGTAAATGACAAAAGTAAATTCTCTGGTTCCCAACACAGACCACCAAGTGAGAGATGAGGGTTAAACACACATTTTTTTTTTGTTTTGACCTTGGCACTGAACATAAGGACAGATGTTGACAAAATGTCCCGGTTTTCCACAGAAAAAACAGAGTCCCTTCTTATGCCCAAAGTTCTTATTCCCAGGTCCAGAGGTAGCTCCCCCCAACTGCATAGGTTCTTCACTGGACATGAACTCAAGAGTCTCTCCACCCAATGCGTCAGAGGAGGCCGCCATCTTATATGATTGTACGTCCTGGGATTGAGAAACCTTAGATCTCCCCCTCAGGCGTCTATCCTACAGGTTTAACTATCGTACAGCAAGGAACATAGCCGCATCCAATGACCCAGGATATTCGTGAAACGCCAATGTGTCCTTCAGGCTCTCAGATATCCCTTGACAGAATTGACTACGGAGAGCCGGATCATTCCACTCAGTATCCGTAGCCCACCTCCTAAATCCAGAGCAATAGGTCTCCGCAGAACGCTTACCCTGCTGCAAGCCACGCAACTTGGTCTCGGTCACGGAGACCCGATCTGGATCATCATGGATAAGACCTAGCTCTCTGAAAAATTAATCTACCGACCGGAGGGACTGAGATCCGGTCGGCAACGAAAAAGCCCAAGACTGAGCATCGCCTTTAAGCAATGAGATGATAATACCCACTCTTTGACTCTCATCCCCAGAAGAGTGTGGACATAGTTTAAATATAGTTTGCACGACTCCCCGAACTGAATAAAATTGTCGATTCCCCCGGAAAATCTGTCTGGGAGCGCCACCTTGGGTTCAGGGCAGGCCTGATTCCTGCTGTCAGAACTAGCTGCCTGTGGTCTCTGTATGTGTGAGATGGTCGTGCAGAGGTCAGCTACCTTCAAAGACATCCCCTGCAGTTGTGCGACCAGTGCAGAGATCGTATCTATAGTTGCACTGACACAAACAAAAATAGCGGTTTTGGCGGTTGATAATGTCACGGATAACAGGGAGGGGAGGGAAACAGAAAGGTAAATACAAGGGACTAGGCCTCCAATGGCTAGGGAAAAGGGAATGGTGACCCCTTACAGACACCCTAACCTAGCCCTAACTCCTGACAGTATGAATATCCCCTGATGGTGGGAATACTCATACACGGGAACCTAGGCCCTAGTAGCCCTGCATAGCCCTAGGAGTAGTGACTGGGCTTGAGACTACTGGTTCTTTCCCTGATGAAAGAATCAGTGTCTCCCTGAGCCCTAGTAACAACTAAAGAACAACAAAACACCAAAAATAGTTCAACTTATCTTAATAGCAAAATAGAGAAGCGGCTCTTCACATCCCAGAAGTGAATATCAACCGCATAGCATGAAGTGTGAGGCCAGACTAAATGGAGGAGCAGTAATGACCATCAGCTGCAGCTGATACAAGGGGTGTGGTCATTACAAACAACAACACAGAAACAAGTAAAAACAAAGAGACAGTCAGATAACCTCACTTGCAGCTTGTCTCACAGATCTTCTAACTTCAGTCACGGAAGGGATGGTGACAGCAACGTCCTGTGTACAGCACCTAGGGCCCCTGTTTGGATTTATTTGTAGGTATATATGTTCTTCATATGACTTCTGGGTAAAATTTTTTATTCTTACTGGCGTATTTTCATCATATAATTGTTTTTCTTGGTGGAATTGTTTGTTTTCATCTTCAGCTTTTTTTCCGTTAATAAAAGTTGGACATATATTGGTAAGAGTATATTTTCTTTTTCATTTTAGGATCTTTTTTTTTCTTTAAATATTTCCCTAATTAGATATTTTGGTTATTACAAATCCCTACAAATTGGCATAAGGAATGCCAATAAGGAATGGGTGAACGTAAAGTATCTAAGTGTTTTTATTTATTTAAGTGTAGTTACAATACAATGTAAAACAAAAATTGGGGTTTTATGTGGTCCAACATTTCACATATTCATTATAGTTAAAAAAAGGTCACTATATTTACAAAGCATTTATTAAACATATATCTATTACATTGCACCACAAAAACAAGTGAGAATAAAAAGTCACACTGGTAATAAGATATTGCCATGCAAAAATGCTATAAATCTATTAATTCATCTCAATGTGTTTCAAAAAATATCTTGGTCAGGAGGTATTTCCATACTGTGCTTGATTATGGCTACAATGGTACATGTGTATATAATAATATTATTTGACAAATAATAAAAAAAATACATAATATTTGCAAATATAATACTTTTTATAACCACCTGGTAGTTAAAAAGTCACATATTTTTGAATAATTTGTTGGTTACAAAAAGTAATATATTTTAATATATAATAACCACTATGAGGTGGTTACAAATAGTAATATGTTTTTGTATTTTAAGAACTTAAGTGCTATTTATTATTGATATATATATATATATATATATATAATTTATTTATAATTGTAGCCAATATCGAGTGCAAATTATGAACACTACTCCTGACGAAGATATTATTTGAAACGCATTGAGGTGGCAACTGTCAGAGTTGATGGCTTTATTGCTCTTTCGGATGGCAATATCTTAATACCTATGTGGCTATTTATTCTCACTTGTTTTTAAAGTGGAATGTAATGGATATATGTTTAATAAAGGCCTTGTAATTGTGATAACTTTTGTAGTTTAATTACTCAGTGAAATATTGGTTCATATACAGCCCCAATTTTTGTTTTACATAGTTTCCTTTAAAAGTTGACTTTAGGGGTGAGGTCACTGCTACATTTCAAAACATTTAACTTTCAGATTGACTTTCTTTACAGTACCAGCATATATACAGAGGTAAGTAAAGAAAGGTTTGCCTAAAATAAATATCTTAAATAAATCCGAAAATTCCTTGTATACCTAAAGTATTAGGAGGAGAGCTGAAGAACAGCTGCAACCCTCTTTTTATCTCCTGATCATTATTATTATTTTTATTAATATACAAGATGTATATAGCACCAAGACATTTTGCAGCACTGTCTACTAAATAGGGGTTGTAAATGACAGACAGATACAGACAGACAGTGACACAAAAGAAGGAAATGACCTTGCCCTACAGATCCTTCAATCTAGGAGGTCGGGGAAGTAGTACACAATTGGAGAATAAGAAATTGTGGGAAGTAGTGAGGGTTTTAAGAGATAGAAGAAGACGAGTAGGCAAGTTTGAAAAGATGGGTTTTGAATGCTCTTTTAATGAAGCAGAAAGTAGCAAGCCGATTAGGACAAGGAAGACCATACCACAGAGTCAGAGCAGCTCTAGAAAAGTTTTAGAGCTGTGCATGTGACCAGTAGTGTTGGTCGAATAGCTCATTATTCGATTCGGCAGCTATTCGCTCGAATATAGCAAAGAAATTCGGGTGGTCGAATGTCAAAGTCGAACACCATTAATGTCAATAGGAGGAAAAATTCGGGTTTTTTTCAGCACTTTGTAGAGCTTCTACAGCCTCCAAACAGATGTAAAAAGATACATTATAAAAGGATACATAAAAAGATACTTGTAAAAAGATACATTGTAAAAGGCTACATAAAAAGATACATTATAAAAAGATACATAACACTATTACACACCCCTGTACTTCACATGAAGATTAAAGAGCACCTGTCAAATCAATTTTAGGCTAAAGCTAGGTACACACTTCCAATAATTATTGTTAGAAAATGAACGATTACGACCGATCAACGATTATGCACAATTATACTTAAACAATCATATTGTGCACAATTCTGTACATGCTGTAACAATATGATCATTCATATATAATCCACCAACAGTGTCCACACACTAGATACAATCGTTTGAACGATGCAGGGAGGGACATGTAAAGGAGAAAGTGTACCGCAGAAACATGCACAATCACTGAACGACAAGATACTGTACACACGATAGATAGTGAAAGATCGTCGGCCAATCAGATCCACCGTGGTGGTCGTTCATTTCCAACGACAATCCTCGTTCGTCCGCGGCCTTGGTCACTTTTTTTTGGCCAATCGGTTGTTCATCGGTCGTTCGTCAGTCGTTTCTAACGATAATTATTGGACGGGTGTATGCAGCTTTAGTCTACACGGACTGTTTCCCCAGCGTTTAACCTGAGGCTTTTTAAAGCACATGTTTGAAGTCCCAATGCATTCCCATGGGCTAATCTACACCAGGACGTTTCCTTCAGGCACGTTTTTGAGCGTTATCTTAAACGTTGCTTGCAACATTTAAAAAATTAAAACGCTGGATAAACACGGGAAAATGCTTTCATTGAACTCAATGGAGGCTTTTTCAAGCGTTTTTAAGCTTTTATGACAGCTTCCACTGAAAACAATGGGGGCTTTTATAAACATTTTTAGCAGGACTTTGGAATCTGGAAGCCCCCTTTAATAAGGAGACTCCCAGATCTCCACCGCCCCACCCTGGGGAATGAGTACAGGGGTACATAAATCCCCTTACTCATTCCCTGAAAGGGTTAAAATATAAGTAAAAAATAGGACAAGGCTTTAATGTTAAATTATTTTATTAATGTGTGTGTGTTTGTGTAATTAAACTTTTTTTTTTACAGGTTATCCCAATGACAGGAGGATTTCCAGGGTTGCAATGAACAGAGCCCTGAAAATCCTCCTGACAGTGAGGGATTGCAGGGCACTAGGGGTTAAATGAGGACAAGCCTCTCCATTCACCCCTAGTGCTCTGGCTGAGGTTTTACATTTCTCAGCCATTCAGCACTAGAGATAAATGGGGAGACTTGTGCCCATTCATCCCTAGTGCTCTGTGATTGGCTGAGAAATAGGAAATCCTGATGACAGCTCAAGCATCATCTGTGACGAGTGATCAGGGGAGCAGAGCTGTCAGCATAGTAAAGCTCCGCTGATTGCTCTGCTTCCTGATTGGCTGAGCAAAGGGAAACCCTGATGATGCTTGAGCTGTCATCAGAGTTTCCTATTTCTCAGCCAATCATAGAGCAGTAGAGGTATGAATGGAGATAGTATCTCCATTCAACCTTTATTGCCCTCGTATTGCCTGCGGTTACAGCTAATTGAAGGCACCTGCTTTCAATTAGCTGTGACCGCAAAGTTCCCACGGTCCAGGAATCCCACAATGACATTATGATTCATAATGTCATTGTCAGATAACCTGTAAAAAATAAAAAAAGAACAAGTTTAAAATAAAAAAACACATACACAACACAAAAAATAAATACTTTAAGAAAAAAAAACATTTTTTTTTTCCCCCCGAATTTTTGCTATTGAATCCCGTGTTTTTCGGGTCGGGTCTACCCGAATTCGAACAGCCATATTCGGGTCAAATATAGGGACAACCCGAATTGGAACATCAACACTAGTGACCAGGTTATGAGTGAACAATTTATTGGTAGGCCAATGGAGGAGTTAAGAAAGCTGATGGGGGTGTATTTTTCTACCAGGTCAGAAAGGTAAGTGGGAAAAGAACTGTGGAGGGAATTGAAGGAAAAGCACAGGAGCTTGAATTTGATTCTAAGGTGAAATGGAAGCCAATGGAGAGAACTAGAAAGAGAGGCAGCAGATGGGTAGTGGTGGAAAGGATAGATAAGTCCAGCTGCAGTATTCATAATAGATTGTAGAGGAGAGAGTTGGGTTAGGGAAATACCAGAGAGTAGGATGTTACAGTGGTCCAGACGAGAGATAAGAGCATGTTCAAGGAATTTGGTGGTCTATGGGGGCAGGTAGAGAATGATTTTGGAGATGTTGTGTAGATGAAAGTTACAGGACTTGGAAATGTTGCGAATATAGGGGGTAAATATAAGGCCAGAATCAAAGGTGACACCAAGACAAGTGCCTGAGGGGAGGGATGAATAACAGTGTTGTTAACAGGTAGAAATAAAACAGGGAGATTTGGAATTGGGGGGGGGGGGGGATGATGAGTTCGCTAGACTGAGTTTCAGAAATCTCTCAGCCATCCAATATGGCTCACAGGCAGCATGAAACCTTTTCCAGGACTGAAGGAGACAAGTCAGGGGTGGACACATCAGCATACATATGATACGGTACAGGAAGATATGAGACTACCGAGTGATGTGAGACTTAGCTCCGATGAGGTCATTGGCCAGTTTAGTAAGGGCTGTTTCGATGGAATGGGCAGCTCAACAGCCAGACTAGAATGTGTCAAGGAGAGAGTTGGTGTTCAGGTAACCAGTGAGTCTTTTATAGACAAGGCGCTCAAGTTTGGAAACATATGGGAGGAGGGAGATAGGACGGTAGCTAGAAGGCGGGGGGACATCCAGTAAGGGTTCTTCAAGAAAAGGAAAGCGTTTAAAAGTGAAGGGTTCGATACCAAAATAAAGGGAAAGGTTGAATAGTTTGGTTAGTGCGGGGGCCAGGGTGGAGGAATCGGCACCAAGTAGATCAGGCAGAATTGAGTCAAGTGGACAGGAAGTAGATGGAGATGACTTCATCCAGACTACCAGGGCTGGGGAAGGCTAGTGATGATTTACAGGTGGAGGGGGTGGATATGGTTCAGTAGCACAGTGAGCAGTGAGTCTGATTTTGACAATTTTATCTCTAAATTAGGTGGCTATGTCTTGAACAGATAAGGTAGTTGTGGGAGAAGCAGGTGTGGGGTTTAGGAGGTAGTAAATTGAAATTATTTATTTATTGAGAGAAACTTAAGAAGTAACTACAAATACTCTCAGAAGGAGCAATCTTTGAAATCCTGTGTCCAATTACTACAACCACCCAGTTCAATAAGTGGCACTAATTTGTCTGCTAGGCCTGCTCTTTAGCCCTCTTTCTTCTCCATTTGAAAAAAAAAACAGTGTTTCCAAGGACCTTGTCTATATGCAATTCAGCTAGTATAATGTGTCACTGCAATCACTTTGCCTCTCTCATTGTAAAAATAAAAGTGGAGGAATTTAACAGCCTATTTGCACCTATTTTATGGCATTAGTGCTGAGACGTGCAGAATATCTCAACTATTTGGAGAGTCAACAAAGATCATTAAAAAACAGTACGGAAATATGGAAAAATATCATATTAAATAAATTAATGTATAGTTGCTGTATTTTATAATTCCTGTCTTTTTAATACCTTAAATTTCTTTCTCATTTCTTTCAGTTCTTTATCTTCTGCCTTCGTATTTTTTACATTTTCCTTTTTTGGAACTTCAGGTTTACTGTTTAAAGAAAACAAAAAAGTTAGAATATAAAATAAAATTGATTTGATTTTTCATTCCTAGAAAACTTTTTTCCCAATGCAATGGTTAAAAGGTAACATTTCTGTCAGATTCATATATCTGTGAGCACAGGGGTGATTTTCTCTTACTTCCTGTAAAGTCTTACCAAGAGGGTGTGATTATTGTTGGAACACGAAGGCAAAAGGCAGAAATTCCTACTCTTCCTCACATTATAAAAATGTGTTTTGTTTATCTGATACATTTTCCATCACTACCTGCCCTACCTAATAGGAACACAAATGACAATAAAAGCTTAAAACAAAATCCATCCAAAACAACATACCATCCAAAACAAACTTTTCAACCGGAGTTGGGCTTTAACCTCCCGACCGTTAAGCCCGACCTTGGTACGGGCTAAAAAAAAGTGCTATTTTGGTTAACCCCGAGATTTTCCCTACATTAAAATCCCCACTTACATGGTCCCGCTGTGCTCATCCAGCGCCGTGTTCATGTTCCAGCGCCGTCCTCCGTCGATCCTCGTCCGTCGATCTCCCTCTCCAGCGTCGGGTGCCTTCTATACCAGCGGGACCGGTAAGATGCCGGCCGGCTTCTTACCTGGTCCCGCTGATCGTCCCGCGTCGTTCTCCGTCCAGCGCCGGGTGCCTTCTGAAACGAGAAGCCGTCCAGCGGAGAAAAAAAAGCCGCTCGGCTTCTCCCTGCGTGCGTGATGACGTCGGCGCGTGTCATTCATTTTGTATTGGATTCAAGTCATTCATTCATTTTGTATTGGATTCAATACAAACTCCTGTATCCAATCCAATACAAAATAATTCAAATAAATACAAAGTGT
>NC_092860.1:63069849-63090717 GCF_032062135.1 Pyxicephalus adspersus
GACCCTTGTTCGGACA
This sequence comes from Pyxicephalus adspersus, assembly GCF_032062135.1. NCBI lineage: Eukaryota > Metazoa > Chordata > Amphibia > Anura > Pyxicephalidae > Pyxicephalus > Pyxicephalus adspersus. Next base: position 63,069,866 of record NC_092860.1, read on the forward strand.
TATTTCTGTAAGTTACAGGTCTACAATTTAAAAAAAAAATTTCATGAAAAACAGTGGAACACTTTTGGTACAGAGATCTAGACCTCAGTGTAACGCTCAGGTGGTTAATAAGTCCAACAACAGTGGTACATAAGGACTAAGATGAGGTAGGTAAAATCCAATGTAGAAAAAAACAGATGTACAAAGACAAAGGCTGGGGGTTATAAGTGAAAGGAGGGTGAGGGAAAATGACACTTTCGTCCACTTCACTACGCTGGGCCAGGAATAGACATCACGTAGATGTTCAATATTAAAGTCACTTGTTAATTAATGCCGTATCCATGGAGACCATGTCTTGGGGAATGTCAACAAGGAGTCTTGTAATGTGGCTGCCATTAGCTCATTAGTAATGTACCAGTGGACCTTTCATTTGTAAGATAGCTGTAGACTTTAAACAGTTTTGTCTGGCCTTTATGACAACCAGAAGATGCAAGGAGCAGGAGCGCCTCATAAGGGTCTTTCTGTAAGCCCCTTCCGAAACAATTTGTCTACAATTTGATATACCCCTGTCAAAAAATGCTTTATACAGGGGCACTCCCAACAACTATGGCAAAGGGAGTTCCTGGATCAGTACCCTCTGAAGCATTTAGGATGCACTTGTTACAGTGTTGCTTAACCCCTTTTTCATCTGGGGAACACTGATGACACTGAGATAAAATTCACGGGCCACAATGAAAAGAAACCTTAAAGATGCATGTTTAAAACTAAAATAGTTTTAATTTAAAATGAAATGAAATTAAAATGTTTCAGTTTCCATAACATGCATGTACCAAATAAAAGAAATGACAAATTAAGAATTTCTGCACTCACCATTTGATGCTCATTTTATTAACGGAACATTTTTATTAATGCAAGATACTAAAGCTACATACAGTGCTGGCTGGTCATATACTGCTTTCTGCTCACCATTTCTGTACCAAAGAGCAGAAACTACACCACTCGTAGGGCCTGATTTATTAAAACTCTCCAAGGCTGGAGAGGATACTCTTTTATCAGTGAAGCTGGGTGATCCAGCAAACCTGAAATGGATCTGGTCAAGGGTTAAAAACACTTGCTAACAAATAGCAAATTACTTCTTTGAAATCTATTCCAGGTTTGCTGGATCACCCAGCTTCACTGTGGAAAGTGTATCCTTTCCAGCCTTGGAGGGCTTTATTAAATCAGACCCAATGCATTGTTAGTTAAAGGGGGCTGCTAATGTTGTTTGTACCCCCAACTCTCTGCAATGGATATTTTGAAATGCAATTCATGTGACAAAAAGCTAGGGGGCACATGTTGATACTACATTTTCAGGTCCCTACATCTCCCCATTCCTGAGAAATTAGGGTTTACAGAAGGTAAGTGTGTGACAGATGTGTGACAGGGTAGTATGGTATAATAGCTATAGTTTTTCCTATCTTGAGATGGGGCTGCAGCAATAAAAGTTTAGGGAAGTTAACCACAAGACTTCTCCACTTACCGTACATTTTATTATACCTACAACTCCCCTTTCAGGAGAAAAAGAACATAAGTGGACATTTATATGTGACAGGACACCATAGTATGGTAGTTATAAAATTTTACTTTATACGGGGTAGCCACAAGAGTTCCCCACTTATTGTACGTTTCTCTTTCTCCACTGTTAAAGAGAAAATTGGGATTCACAAAAGGTAAGTGACCAGCTATATGTGACAGGATAGCATGGTATGACATCAACAGTTTTTTTTATCTTGTGAAGTTGCCATAGGGATAAAATTTTAGGGGGAGTTAGCCACAAGAGTCCTCCACTTGCAGTTACATTTCTCTTCTCTTACAGAGAAACTGGGGCTCTTAGAGAGTAAGGGGATAGCTATGTGTAGGGATGTCTTACTGGCTTCCAAATTTCCAAGTGCCAACATCCCTCTGTTCCAGAGAAATTGGGGTTCACAGATGGTAAGTGTAACCAGCACCCCACCAGCTGCTCAGTCCCTCGCATCCCAGAGTCTGCAGATTTGACTCCAGGCAGCAGTTAGCAATACTGAGCGTCTTTCCCTAGGCAGGGTTCTATGGCATGAGGAAGAGATAACCGCACCACAACCTTACCACACAGCCTTGCAATTTTGTGAAAGAGCAATTATATATTTGGGGCACCACAGCACAGAGCAGATTAAAAGTACCCTAATTCTCATTACCATGAAAGTGGCCCCCCTGGATCCCTAACATGCAAACTCAATTTTGGGACCCTGGTCTTGAAAAAGCTGCCCTTAATGTGAAAATATCCCTGATTGTTCTTAGGATTTTATGCTTGTAACTCCATATCTGGCAACTTGTTATGTTTGGGGGCTGAAAATTTTACGCGTCTACGACAAACAGTGTGGGAGATATGAAGTTTTAAACATAGGGATAATGGCAGCTGCATGGACACAGACACAGTTCTCATGCTGTTGGTGAATGAGGGGTGGGAAAATGTCACAGTACATAGGTTTCTGAGGTTTTTAGTGCAAGCCCACTCTCAGGGAGCTAACACTGAGCATGCTAAGAAAGCTCCTCACCTCCTGGTAGCACGATCCAATAGGTAGGATTATCTTATAGGACATCAGTGCCATGTCTCCCACAAGACAATGAGCAGAGAAGGAATGGGAGAGGGCCAGATGTGGCCCATGGGCCATAGGGATGGGCACTCTTGATTAATTGTGTTCTGCTTTTCTTCCCCTGTCACTGCTCCTAATGGCACTATTACCAGCAATTACTGTCATTTAAAATACATTGAGGAATTTAATTGTATTATATGGCAGAAGCAGCTGTCGGTAAGCACATGCTCTTATGTAAAAAAGTGTCATTGAGTAAATATAAAATATTTTTAAATTCTTTTACTGTATTTATTACGTATTTTATATTGTGAGACTTTGATCTGCATAGGTTAATTCAATAAATTTAACAAAATCTTACAAGTAAAAAAATTCTATTTTTTTTTGGCCCTAAAGCCAGATACACAACATCACCCAATGATAAAGCCTAATTTTCTGCCCCTTTTATCACTCTTTGTAGCCCAATAACACGGCAATGGATACTTCCAGAGAAATGCAAATAATGTGACAGATAGCCAAGGCGTACATGTTCTTACTACTACATCTTCAGGTCCCTACATCTCCCCGTTCCTGAGAATATGGGGTTTACAGAAGGTATATGGCCAGCTATGTGTGACAGGGTAGCATGGTATGACAGGTATAGTTTTTGTATCTTGTGATAGCACCCCAGTGATGAAATTTTAGGGGGAGTTAGCCACAATAGTCTTGCACTTGCATTTCCCTTTTCTTACAGAGAAATTGGGTTTCATAGAGAGTAGGGGGATAGCTATGTGTGAAAGGGTAGAATGATATGATGGATATAACATTTTAATTGGGGGGGACAAAAGGGGTTTCCTACTGGCCCCCACATTTCCAGTTGCCAACATTCCTCTGTTCCAGAGAAAATGGGGCTCAGAAAAGGTAAGTTGCCAGCTATGTGTTACAAGCACCCCACCAGCCGCTAAGTCCCTTGCACTGCAGCATCTGCAGATATGACTCCAGGCCGCAGTGAGAAGTACTGAGGGTCCCCCCCAGACAGGCTTCCATGGCATAAGGAAGGGGTAACCACAGCACAAACTCACCGCCAATCTGAACGCAGCCTTAAAAAATTTGTAAGTAGGCACATTTTTATTTGAGGCATCCCTGAGCACATAGCCTCCTGGGATTCATACGTCACGAATCCCAGGATGCTTGGGCTCAGAGAACAAGCATGCGCAGGAGACATTTACAGCAGCATATGCCATGAATTTGTGCACGTAGAGGTGTCTTTTTTTATTTTTACTTTAGGTCACCTTCAATGAGAAAAGAAACCTGGTTGTTATGAGGATTCTATGTTTGAAAACCCATATCTGGCAACTTGTTATGTTCAGGGGCCTGAAATTAGGTTTTGCAGCAGCTCTCGGGTCCCCTGTGTACCCTGAAAAGTTCAAGTTTCTACAACAATCGGTGTAGGAGATATGAAGGTTTATTCATTGGGGGTAATGACAGCAGCATACACAGCACAGACACAGCTCTCATGCTGCTGCTGCTGGTGTACAAGTGGTACAATTATTTCACAGTACAAGGTAGGCAGGGAGCAGCAGAGCTGATTGTGGAGGTCTATATAACACACCCACTCTCAGGTTACATCAAATAGCATCAAAAAAATTAAAAGAAAGTCATACTGTTCTTTGCAAACTCAATACTGTTATAAACAGTTAGTTACTAAACACCCAAACTATCACAACAGGATGATCCTACATAACATTCATCATCATAATGATGATAAAGTAAACTACCCATAGATTTTGATAGGAGATAATGTTAATTAATTGAAATTGTTGTCACATGGTATGTGTTTGTAAATTTAATGGTATTGTAAAAAAGTTACAAAACGTCTCCAAATCGACTGTTCGGCCACGTGGCATCCCCAGCATCCCTATGGACGAGCACAGTGATGTTCTCATTCTCAGCACTCCTGCGGGCATGCAAGGTATAGCACATCCCAAGGGTGCTGTGGGAAAAGGTGCGCGCGCTACCACTTGGCTGCCTCGCCGCGGGGTAGGACATAGTCAGTTTGAATTTCTCTGGGGCCGATTGGCTTCATTTATCCTTCAATCAAATGGTGACAGGTGGCGCAAGGTCATTGGGCACTCTTGCCATTTAAGGAGAACCTGTCCTGAACATCATTGCCTGCTATAAGCCTCTGTGTGTACAGTGTGCTTGAGTGCGTTCTATGTGTGTTGGTTCCTAATAACTTCTGTTGTGTCATTACTAGTGTTGTTGTTCGAATTCGGGTCCTTCTAATGATCGGCCCGAATATGGCTGTTCGAATTCCGGTATTCCGACCCGAATTTTGTTTGATTCGAAGCCCCGAATTCGGCCCTCCCACAGTGCCTAGGGACCTCCTCCATAATGTCTAGGGCCCGCCCAGAACAGCAAGGATGCTCTCCTCCATGTTTGTTGTGGCAGGCAGCTGATTGGCTATCTGTCACTGCATGCCACACAGGCAGCTATTGGCCTATATAAGGCCAGGGCGTGCCTGCATTTACCACTCCTGACAGAAATTTGCTAGCATCACAACCTTTCTGTGCTGCTTGCTTGCTTTGTCAAAGTAAAAAAAAGTGCTTTTCTTGGTTAGACTGTCACACTCACACTATTAGTCAGATTAGTCAGACTGTACTTAGACAGGAAGAGTGTTTCACTGTTAGATAGATAGATAGATAGATAGATAGATAGATAGATAGATAGTGTGTTACATCCCTGACTGCGTGCACAGTATCACACTTGTACTGAGAGACAGTCACAAAGACGCAGTGTATACTGCAGTAGAAACTTTGTATACTGTGCTGCATATTACTGCAAGCGTCACCACTAAAGGAAAGTGCTGCATACAACACACACAGTGCACTTGCATTTTTGGTGTCAACCCCCCCCCCAATAAAAAAATCCACTTACTGTAAAAATTTACACTTTGTGAAGCATAATAGCTCCAAAGTATTTTGCAGCGTGTCAAGCCATACAAAAATTTGTACAATGTCTGGCCAAAGAGGAAGAGGCAGCTTTGGCAGGGGTGGGCCAAATGTCTTGGCCCAAGAGGAAAAATGGCCCAAATGACCCCAAAACAAAGCTAATCAATGCAGCAATTGCACAGCTGATTGTGTTGGAGCTCCTCCCTTACCGGCTGGTGGACGCCAATGCGTTCCTGCTTTGCATGAACACGTGCAGAGCAATGTTTCCATGGCCCTGCAGCACTTTCTGGCACGGTGCACCTGACAACTGACAGCTGGTCGAGCATGGAGTGGGAAGATATATTTCCTATACAACTCACTGGGTAGCTTTGGTGGCAGCAGGGGAAGATGCAGCTGCAGCAAGGCCTGCATACCCACCTCCGCCCAGAGCACATCGCAATGCAATCTCCTCCTCGACCTCTACTTTCACCTCCTCCTTTGACTCCATTCTAAGTGCCCTGCGGGAGCAGGAGCACGTGTGGCTAACACCCAACAGACTCCAGCCAGGCAAGGTCGTGTGTGACAACGGGGCTAATCTGCTGGCAGCCCTGTGTTGTGGGAAACTCACACACGTACCTTGCCTAGCTAATGTCATGAACCTGATAGTACAGCACTTCCTTAGGAATTACCCAGTCCTCTAGCCACTGTTGCTGAAGGCCAGAAAGTTGTCACCGCATTTCCGCCGGTCATACACAGCCAGTGCCAGATTGGTGGATTTACAGCGAAATCTCAACCTGCCAGTGCACCGGTTAATTTGTGATGTGGCCACATATTTGTGATGTTCCACATTTTACATGCTGCAGCGGCTGGCTGAACAACAGAAAGCGGAGGTGGATTACGTTGCAGAGTCTGTTCATTTCAGACGTATACCTACACTACCTTTCTTCAACCCTGCAGAGTGGCTGCAAATTGAGGACCTGTGCACTGTATTGTCACCTTTTGAAGAGGCGACCAGGATGATCAGCAGGGATCAGGCCTGTGTCAGTGACACCATCCCCATCATAGGCCTGCTGGAACCGATGATAGTGGATCTCAGAGACGACACAAGGCGGATGCTGCAGCAAGAGATGACGTTTCAAACATCATCTCGGACATGCGTGCCTAATCCAGGAAGAGGAGGAGGTGGAAGAGGATGAGGAGGACATTGCAGGCATGGGAGAAGGGGAGGAAGGGGCAGAGGAGGATATTGAGGGTACATGGCATCCATCCACCCAAACACAAGGAGGCATGTTCCGTGGATGGTAAGACCAGGCGGAGGAGGAGGAGGACAATGACCCTCTGCTATTCGACCCACAGGAGTGTGGGTCCAGAATTACCTCAGCTGTGGGAACTTTGAGCCACATGACAGCCTTCATGCAGGAGTGCAAAGCCAAAGATCAACGCATACAACACATAAAAACAAAGACTGCCGACTATTGGATCGCTACATTACTTGATCCACGTTACAAGCCTGAGATACAACAACTCATCTTGCCCCAATACAGGGGACCTAAAATACAGCACTACCAAGAAGTGCTTGTAAGGGACTTGTGCTCAGCCTTTCCAGCTGCCAGCAGCAGCAGCAGCAGCAACAGGGATCCCCATTGAAGTTCCACCAGCTATGGGAGCCAAACAACTACCTTAAGCAGCATGGGTGGCAGCAGCAGTAGAGATTGTCTAAGCCAAACTATGCAGGCTTTTTTTCAATGGAAGCAAGCCGCCAGTTGTGCTGCAATTGACAGTGACACTGCCAATGACATGGTGCAGGAATACCTGAGCTCTACATGGGACATCTGCAACCTGCAAAGCCAGGACCCACTAGCTGGCAGCTGGCAGAACATGCTATTATTATTATAAATGAATAAGGCTTGGATCGGCAATGACTTTAAAACCCCCTCTGCAGAATGAATTGATTAGTCGGCAACTGCTGCATGGCATGCTGACACCTTGTTTGGAAGAGCACATTCACAGCCTTCTCTATCTGCTTCTACTCCTCCCCCTCGTGGCCCTCTACCACTTTTCGGTCTCTGAGGCATATAACTTGCAATGTAGTGTGTAACCGGCCAATTTTTTTTTTTACGGAGGACCTCCCTAAGGGCCCTCTGCCTCTATCTACTTTAAGGCCTATATCACTTGTAATGGAGCTGTGATTCATAATTGAATATTTATATTTGTAGAGATACTTTGTATATGTAGAGAAATACAGACATTTTTCTGTCCTTTGTCCTAAATAAATAACAAGTGGTACCAGAATTAAATATCTGTATTTTTTTTAGGTCTCCCATAAGGAAGTGATCCGCCTGATTGTAAACAGGATGGTAAACCCCCCCCCTGATTTTAGGCCTCCCTTAGTTGAAATCCCATAACCCTATAATTAATTGGGAGTTGGGTCAGATCATTCAGTGGGGGACCAAATGTCAGGCTAAGTGCCTTACTCCTGTAATGCCAGTACTGGCCCTCGAGGAGCTACAAAAATTGCCTAAGCCTTACCAAGAGTTTACTGATGTCTTCTGCCCCTAGTCAGCTGACAAACTCCCACCTCATCACTCCTATGATTGCCCCATTGAGTTACTCCCGGGTATCATTCCCCCTAGGGGTCATTTGTTCAACCTCACCGGGTCAGAAATAAAGGCCCAGAAAGAATATATACAAGAGAACTTAGAGAAGGGCTTCATCCGTCCATCCTCTCCCCCTGCAGGTGCTGGCTTCTTTTTCGTGGAGAAAAAGGATTGCGGGTTAAGACCTTGTATTGATTACAGGGGCCTAAAAAAGATTGCCGTGAAGAATCGGTATCCTCTGCCCCTTATGGATGACCTTTTCTCTCAGGTCAATGGGGCCTGATTCTTCACCAAGCTAGATTCGAAGGGGGCCTACAACCTTATCCGCATTAGGAAGGGCGATAAATGGAAGACTGCCTTTAACACCAGGGATGGGCACTTTGAATACCTAGTAATTCCCTTTGGTCTGTGTAATGCCCCAGCAGTCTTCTAGGAATTTGTAAATGATGTGTTCTGAGAATTTCTGGGAAAATTTGTGATTGTATACCTTTATGATATTTTGGTTTATTTATCTGATCTTCTCCACAGAACACAAGTACACCAGGTCCTCTAGAAGCTCAGAGAAAACTGCCTCTATGCAAATGTGGAAAAGTTGCTTTCATAGGGTATATTCTGTCGCATCACGGATTGGCCATGGATCCAACCAAGGTCTCAGCAGTTCTGGAATTGCTGCAAGCCACTGACCTCATATTTTTATAGGAAGTTAATTCGGAACTTCTGATCCATTGTCCACCCTCTGACGAACCTCACTAGGAAAGGTGCGGACTACTCAAGGTGGACTCTGGAAGCTTGGAAGCGCTGAAAAGGGCTTTCTGCAGTACACTCATATTGGTGCATCATATTGGTGGCCCACTCACCCATTTATTTAAGAGGTGGATGCTTCGGAGATTGTCGTGGGAGCAGTTCTCTCCCAGTACTCTGGGGAACCAGAGAGATTGGACCCCTGTGCCTTCATCTCCCGTAAGTTCTCCGCAGAGTGTATGTATGACGTGGGCAACAGGGAGCTATTGGCAGTAAAATGGGCTTTTGAGGAATGGAGGCATTAGCTGGAAGGGGCAGAACATCCCATAACGGTCTATACTGACCATAGAAACCTGGGGTACATTGAAGGGGTTAAATGTCTCACCTCCCAGCAAGCTGTTGTGCCCTGTTTTTCACAAGGTTCAATTTCCGAACTACCTACAAGCCAAGTTCAATAAACATGAAGGCTGATGACTTGTCCCATTGTTTCCAATAGGCCGCTTCCCTTCTGGATCCATTCCCTAGCCCTATTTTGTCCCCCCAATGTGTGGTGTCAGCCCCACAGACGCCACCGTTATTAGAGAATCTGACAAACCTCTTGGCCCCCCACCAAACCGACTACCCCCTGCAAATCCTGAAGGGCGTCTGTATGTTCCCCTCCATCTTCGCCTGAAGGTTATCCAGAATTAGTAAAAAGACACGTTTGGCGGCCTCACATGTCAGTGGATGTTGAATCCTATGTTAGTGCATGCCCAGTTTGTGCCCGTGCTGCTCCCTCTGGCACTCTGCTTCCTCACCCAATCCTGTTGCTCCATGGACCCACATATTCATGGACTTCATCTCGGACCTTCCGGGGTCCTTAGGGTTTACGGTGATCTGGGTGGTGGTAGATCGCTTCAGTAAGCAAGCCCATTTCATAACGCTACCCAAGTTGCCCTCAGCCAAAGAATTGGCTGATTTTTGTTTCATGTGTTTGGCCTTCATGGGGCTCCAGGGAACATTGTTTCAGACGGTGGGGTTCAGTTTGTCTCAAGGTTCTGAAGGGAGTTCTGTGTCCAACTGGGCATTGAGCTCTCCTTCTCGTCAGGGTTCCACCCCGAGACGAATGGCCAGACCCAACGGACCAACCAATCGTTAAAACAATATCTCCGGAGCTTTGTATCTGGTTGCCAGGAGAGATGGGCTGACTATCTCCTCTTTGCGGAGGTGGCATATACCAACGCAGAGCATTCCTCCACCAGGATCTCTCCGTTTATGTGTGTTGGGGGTCGGAGTCCAAAGTGTCCTCTCTGTCAGGTCTTCCCTCTCATCTTCCTGTCCTTAATGATTGGGTAGAACGTTCCTGATCTGTTTGGAACCAGGTCCAATGTAATCATAGAGAGGCAGTAGCCCAGCAGAAGAGCTTTGTAGATCGCCATAGATCTCCTGAGCCCCAGTTCCAACCCAGGGACCTGGTTCGGGTGTCTACCCACAATATCCCCTTCGCCAACCCTCAGCCAAGTTAGGACCCAAGTTTATCGGTGTGCGGGCGTGCAAGGTATAGCACGTCCCAGGGGTGCTGTGGAAAGAGGTGTGCAAGCTATCGCGGGACATAGTTTGAATTCCCAGGGGATTCAGTTATCCTCCAATCAAATGGGGCCAGGTGGCGCAAGGTCATTGGGCACTCCCGCTATTTAAGGAGAACCTGTCCTGAACACCATTGCCTGCTATAAGCCTCTGTGTGTACAGTGTGCTTGGGTGCGTTCTATGTGTGTTGGTTCGTATTAACTTCTGTTGTGTCATTACCAATAGGGACCCGGTCTGATATCTGATTCTGCCTGAACTCTGCCTGCCCTGACTTTCAATAGTTTCTGACTAGCTTGGCTGCTGCCTGTCCTGACTTCATATTGTTCCTGACCTGTCTTTGCCTTATCCATCTGTACCACGCTTATCTGAGTGACTTTCTGTGAATGACCTTTGGCTTGTGTTATGACTATGCAATAAAGCTTGATAAAAGGTTTCCTGGAGTTGGCTGTGGTTTGTGTGCCCAGGCACATTACAAGGAGCTGACAATTCACTGAATAGCTCACAAGTATACTTAACATTGGGTTACCTGGGGTATTGATTTTACTCCAAATTGCAAGAATTATGAAGATAGAAAAGAAGGAACAAGGGGTTTCAATATTTACCTAGGTCTGTATATGGAACTCTTAGTAAATTAAAATATGTTACAAAAAGGTTTGAAGCTAACTGAAGCTCAAAAAGAAGCTATTTCTAAACTCCAGAAAAAAATAAAAATACTGAATTGTCTTGTCCCATTTCTAAAACAACTTATGACTTCTTTTGCTCTAAATTTAAATCGATTGTTGAAATGTTTTATAATTTTGGAATAATTGACACCAAAATATAAGATTTTTCATTGAATAAAGAACCAGTCCCACCGACTTTTTTGCGCTCCCAAAGGTACACAAGAGTATTTCAAAACTTTCTGGACGCCCCATCTTTTTGGGTATAAATTTAATGGCATCAACAGCTAGTGAAATATTGGACACTTATTTTCATTCTTTGGTTGTTAGATTGCCCTCTTATCTCAGAGACACTATAGAACTACTGAAAAGAATTGAAGATGAAGATGTACCATCCAAGACATTATTAGTTGCCCTAGATATAGAGGCACTATATTCCAGCATACCTCATGACGAAGACATCAATATGATATCATCATTTTTAATAAATAAGCCACAACCAAAGGAACAATATATTCATTTTATTCTATCTTTGCTCAGATTTATTTCAATTCAAAACCTCCTTACTTTTGATGATCAACTGCTTTTACAAACCCAGGGCGTAGCCATGTGTGCTCCTACTTACGCCAAACTCTACTTGCAAGGTTGGGAAAACAACTATTTACCAACAAGGACCTCATGATGTGCCTCTGCCACATATTGTCATGGCACAGGTACATCAATGACGTTGTTTTCCTTTGGATGGGAGACATCAATATGCTACAAGAATTCTACCAAACTTTACAATTTAATAACTTTAATCTTAAATTTACTATGATTTACAATTGACTTTCTAACAATCCGCATTGTCCAAGACCAAAAACTACAGGCAGATTAGTTCCGTGAACATACATACTAATACTATTTCACACGCTAAAATTTCACATACCAAAGCACGTATTACAACTATACCATATAGTCAGCTACTACGTATTGAGAAACTGCACAACTGATACGGATTTTGAAAAACAAGCCAAATTATTAAAAGACTGTCTACTACTAAAAGGATATAACAACAAATTGCTGAAAAGATTTACAATACATTTAAAAACATGAACAAATGTAAAATGCTATTTGGCAAACAAAACTTGGCAACCCCAGAATCGATTAAAATGATTAGAAGATTTACTTCACAAATTTAACAGATTCTGTTTCAGAAGCACTTGAATCTATTTACTTCAGATCCTCAGATTTCCATACATCTAGGATACTAATCCTTGAAAGACTGTACATAATCATTTTAAAAACGACCAGGAACCTTTACTGACACATCAAAACGGTACCTTTATATCTCTAAAATGTACTCAATCTAAATGGATTTGTAACTCTATATCATTCACCTTACCAAATGGCTGACAATTTAAACCTAAACATTGTGTACACTGTACCACAGAAGGAGTACTATATTTAAATGTAATTTTTCATCAAAATCTATGTGTAGTACTCTTTCAGGTATTATGTTGATGAAAGTTATATAGGATCATATTAGGTTATAACATGTGGGATGTTTGTTCTTTTTTGTATATAAATATTTATTGAGATACAATCAGTGTCATGAAAAACAAAACAATAATTGCAATAACCATAGTGAACAAACAAAACAAGTATTCAGTACATACATATTGTGCAAATAAAGAGCATTGTATGTTCAAAAACAAAAATACCAGATCAAGAAAAGAAGAGGAAGAAAAAGTGAGTAAAAAGCAAGAAGAAAAAGAGAGGGGGGGGGGTAGGTGGGGAGAGGTGAGTAAGGCAGTTTAGCAGTAATACAATGTCACACAAACCATCTGCTTCAACACCATTGCAAAGTATTTAACCTACAACCTCCATTAGTGTATATAGATGTGGCCTTGAAATAATTAATAGGCTAAATATCTTGTTGTGAATTCTTCACATATTGGGCCTTTGCATGTCACATTTTTTGATTGTTTGTTACTCCCTGCTGCTAGTTTGCCTTTTACTTGAGGATATCGCACATTCCTTTCCTTAGACCAGGGGTTCCCACACTTTTTTGGCTTGCGAGCTACTTTTAAAATGACCAAGCCAAAATGATCTACCAACAATAAAAATGCTAAAGATATATTTATTTATATATATATATATATATATATATATATATATATACTGAGTATGACACAGAAGTGACTGAAGCTAATGAGACATTGAATGGCAGAACATTGCACTACAAGACTATAGTGACAGGAAATCTACAGTTCACCTGTCATAGGAGAATGACGTGCTGCACAAGAAAAAGAACTGCTAATCTGTACAAAGGTATCTCGGTAATTGAATCCTTACATCGAGCCTGAACTGACTTGGCCACCCAGCACTGCTGACCTCAGACTGCCCTCCTGCCCTCTCTGCCTCCCTCCCCACTGTTACACGCACTTCTCAATAGGAAAGTGTCCTGGAGTGAAGGATGCAAAGTTCCTGGTGTTGTTTGACAAAAGACATCCCCAGCATCCGTATAGATGTACAGCAGGGCTGCTGGTAAACAGCAGGGAGGGGTAAGGCAGGGCACCGCGATCGACTTGCGTTGCTTTTGCGATCGACCAGTAGATCTTGATCGATGTGTTGGGCACCCCTGATTTAGAACATTATTCTGCAGTTTGAGAATGAGGTAGCAATGTGTTAAACTCTGTTGTAGTGCAGTATTGGATCCAGGAGAACCCAATTTGGGTAAATTTTTCAGCTTTCACAGTTTTCATGGTCATCAGCTCCTCTATACAGTAAATATCTTTTACTCTTCGCAACCATTGTCCAATGGTTGGAGGACTGTCCTGTTTCCAGCAAGCTGGTATGCACGCCTTCGCTTCATTAAGCAAATGGCACAGCAGAGAGTGTGTATAACCTTTCTTAGACATGCTAGAAACATGGAGTAGCCCTAGTTTGGCATTACCAGAAATATTTGTACCCGTGAGTTTACAAGTAATATCTGCCACATTTGCCCAAATATTTGATAGCTTAGGGCAGTCCCAAAAGATATGTAGGAGCATCCCCAGGGCTGATTTACATCCCAAACATTTGTTATCGAGGTGAGGGTAAATTGTTGCAAGCTTAGTGGGTATTCTGTACCATCAGGTTAGTAGCTGATCGCTGCCTTATGACCAAAGAACAATAGCGTATCTTTTTGTTCCTCTGTGAACGACATGTTCAGATCTTCCTCCCACTTAGAAACAAATTTAGGTGGAGACGAAGTCTAGGTGGATAACAGTGTTTGGTAATAATATCAAAGAGTGCCCCGAAACTGCCTAGCACTGAGGCATACTGATTCCAGTGGAAGTAACTGCCACTGAAACTGCGTGGGAGGCGATAGGGATTGGAGGAGGTATGTCATTTGTATCATGTGCCAATTGTTAGGCGTGGGTAATCCTTTTTCCCTTTGTAATCGTGGGAGTGGGACCCATGAACCATCCGCCAGAAAATGTATGGCTCTGTACAATCCTTTGGTTTGCCATAGTCTAAAAACTTGGTCTGTTTGCCCAGAAGGAAAGTCTGGGTGTTCTGGGACTGGTGACAATGAGGAGGTATATTTAGAGGAGTTCTGTGATGTAAAGTATTTGATTACAATCTGCAATGTAGAACCTATTAAAGGGTGCTTTAGCATCATGTTTGTACAGGATGTTGGTGCCCAAGGCAGAGTGTCTATAGGGATTGGAGAAACTTTGTCTTCCATTTGCACCCAAAGTTTTGTCGTTCTATTGGAGCACCAGTCTATGAGGTGGGCTAAATGAACTGCCTGGTGGTACAGAATTGGATCCGTGGAGTTCCAGGGTACAAAGTAAACCTGAGGAATTTTGATGTAAATTTCAACAAAACCGACATAGGGATTTTCACTGGCAGTGAGCATAGCAATCGTGGCATGATATTCATGCTTAAGATATTACATCTCCTGAATCACGTAATTGTCCTTTGTCGCCACCTATTAGGGTCCTTTTGAATTACATTGAGCAGTTGAATAAAATTAAGTTCTACTACCTGCATCAAATTGTAAGGTATCTGAGTGCCAAAATATTTGAGAAATGAGGTTTCCCATTTAAATGGAAAGTTAGGTGTTAAAGCATGTTGAACAGCCTTTGGCAAGGTGAGGTTGAGAGCCTCCCACTTCTGCAGATTTATCTTATAATTAGACAGCTCTGCAAAATGGGGGAGTTCTGACAATATGTTGGGGAGTGTAGTAACTAGAGTTGGTGTTCGAATTCGGGTTGTCCTTATATTCGACCCGAATATGGCTGTTTGAATTCGGATAGACCCGACCCGAAAAACACAGGATTTGACTGCAAAAATTCGGGAAAAAAATGTTTAAAAAAATTAAAATCAAATAAATTTATTAGCGTGTGTTTTTACTTTAACTAATTTTTTTTTATTTTTTACAGGTTATCCAACAATTGCATTATGAATTATAATGGCATTGTGGGATTCCCGGACCGTGGGAACTTTGGGGTTACAGCTAATTGGAGGCACGTGCCTCCAAATAGCTGTAACCTCAGGCGATACCAGGGCAATAGAGGTTCAATGGGGATATGTATCCTGATTCATCACCTCTACTGCTCTGTGATTGACTGGGGAGAGGAATATATATATATACATATATACACTAATAAAGAGCACCTGTCACATGAATATTAAAGAGCATCTGTCACATGAATACTAAAGAGGACCTGTCACATGAATATTAAAAAGCACCTCTCACATGAATATTAAAGAGCACCTGTCACATGAATATTAAAGAGCGCCTCTCACATGAATATTAAAGAGCACCTGTCACATGAATATTAAAGAGCATCTGTCAAATCAATAATAAAGAGGACCTGTCACATCAGTATTAAAGAGGACCTGTCACATCAATAATAATGAGCACCTGTCACATCAATATTAAAGAGGACCTGTCACATCAATTTTAAAGAGCACCTGTCACATCAATTTTAAAGAGCACCTGTCACATGAATAATAAAGAGCATCTGTCACATCATTAATAAAGAGCACCTGTCACATTAATATTAAAGAGAACCTGTCACATTAATATTAAAGAGGACCTGTCACATCAATATTAAAGAGCACCTGTCACATCAATATTAAGAGGACCTGTCACATTAATATTAAAAAGGGCCTGTCACATCAATATTACACCTGTCACATCAATATTAAGAGGACCTGTCACATTAATATTAAAAAGGGCCTGTCACATCAATATTAAAGAGCACCTGTCACATCAATATTAAAGAGGTTCTGTCACATCAATATTAAAGAGCACCTTTCACATCAATATTAAAGAGCACCTGTTACATCAATATTAAAGAGCACCTGTCACATAAATATTAAAAACGACCTGTCACATCAAATTTTTTTTTTTTGTTTCTAAAATATTATTGAATTTTAACAAAATACAACAAACACCAATGTAAACAAACGATAAAAAAAGGGACAAGAGAAGAAAAGAAAAAAAAAAGAATACAATGGCATATAAAGGGCTTAACATTATTAGAAATAGTCAGAATAACAATGTTATATATATAATACCACCATATTTTTATTTAGATATAGAAGGCAGGAATTTTTTCCAACATTTCCAATTTGCATAAACTTTGTGAGAATGAAATCTACTATAAGCCAAAGTACGTTCATAATAGTAATTTGCGTGAATCTTCTGCATTACTTCAGACATATTAGGTGTTGTAGGGTGGTTCCATTTAGTAACTATGGAAAGTCGTGCTGCAATAAAAATATGAGTAACTACAATTTGGTAAAAACGTGGGAATTTGTCTATTCCCAAATTAAGTAATGCCAATGCCGCATCAGGGCTAGTTAGACATCCTGTAACCGTTGATATTAAAACAAAGATAGAGTTCCAAAAACTACGTAGATTTTTACATTCCCAAAACATATGTACATAAGTGCCCAATTCACCACATTTCCTCCAATACACAGGAGAGTATTCTGACAAAAACTTAGAAAGTCTATATGGTGTTCTTTACCATCGACATAATTTTTTTTGGTAGTTTTCCCAGTGAGAGATACATTTAGAAGCTGTAGAACTAGAGCAGATTGCAGTTTTCCATTGGGAAAGCGAAAAAGAGCGTTGTAAATCTTGCTCCCAAATAGAGAAAATATGAATTCTCTTCCAAGAACCCTTATTTTGGATTAAATTATAGTATACAGAAATACCTCCTTTACAGAGATTGATATTTTGACTTCTTTTCTAAAAGATTGAGGGTGCAGAAACTACATTATCTGAAAGTGAAGTATATAAGTGAGTTATATACCATTCTATATTTATTTAGAAAGGTATGAAATATCGGTAAATCTGTATTGTACCGATAGCCCAGTTTATACCAGGACTGTATATTTAAATTTGGTATAAGGAGCTCAAAAAGTTGTAAAGGAACTGGGATTAGTATTGATCCCATATCTATACATTTTTTACTTTTAAGTTTCTTCCATATAAATAACATGGCATCTATTGGAGGCAAGTGCAGATTCAATCTAATTGTTGAACATGAATTTGCCATTAAAAAAGCCAAATAATTACCAGTTGGTATATACATTTTTTCAATATCCAACCATCTTTTTTTTACCTCAGGTTTTATGCAGAGCTCCAGATGATCCATCAGTGATGCCAAATAATAATCCATTAAATAAGGCACCCCCATTCCATCCACTTTTTTCGCCCGAAATAAAAGCGATTGAGATAAGCGGGATTTCCTATTGTGCCAAATAAACTTCTGTATTATAGATTGCAAGGAGATTAAGATAGAGGAGGGAAGAATAATAGGTATAGTTCGAAATAAATAAAGAATTTTTGGGAGGACTACCATTTTAAGGGCTGTAATACATCCCAACCAGGACAATTCCACTTTCGAAAGAACATTAATGTCTTTCTGTACCAAATCTATCAATGGTGTAAAGTTACAATTAACCATGGTAGACAAGGAACTAGTCAAGTGAATACCTAGGTATAGGATACTCTCCTTTGACCATCCAAAAGGGAAGTCCCTAGATAATTGTTCCTTTAATTCTGAAGATACACCTACCTGCAAAATAGTACATTTCGAGTCATTAATCTTGTAATAGCTGACAGATCCAAAGACTCCAATCACTTGCAATAAAGCTGCTATTGAAGTCTGTGAGAATCACATTGTCAGCAAATAACCCCACAACATAACCTATTTGTATCCCTTTGATATTTTTGTTGTCTCTAATAGCTTGCACAAAAGATAATAAATGTAAAAAGAGTAGGTGATAAAGGACAGCCTTGGCGAGTTCCATTAGTTATAACAAAAGGGGAGGACAGCATATTCGATAAATATACTTGAGCCGAGGGGTAAGTATATAGGGCCATGATGGCTGACAAAATCGTATCATGCAGACCAAATTTTTGCAGCACTGCATGTAGATAACCCCAATGCGCTTTATCGAAAGCTTTCTCCGAATCAAGCATGAGAAATATTGTCAGTTCCCCAGAGGTCTCAGCAATTTTAAGCAGATTAATCTTACGTCGGGTCGTGTCAGAAGCTTGACGACCTTTAACAAACTATCAATTCCTGAAGTCGTACCGCAATTAGTTTAGCAAAAATTTTAAGGTCAGTAATTAACAGCGATATTGGCCTAAAATTATGGGGATAAGATGGGGCTTTCCCCTCTTTTGGGATGGTAATTATAATGGCCTTAAGCTTGATCACTTGCTTATCGCTTGATTATATACCGCAGATAAATATGGAGAGAGCAAGGAACTATAAGTCTTATAATATTCAGCTGCAAAACCATCAAATCCTGGGGTTTTGTGCTCAGGTAAACTTTTGATAACTTTCTCCATCTCTAAGGGAGAGATCGACCAATTAAGCATATCAATCTGTTCCTCCGAAAGTTTAGGTAAATCTATCGAATCCAAAAAGGAATCTATTAAACTTTGAGTAGGTTGATGGATATGTCTATCCTCTTTAGGATTATACAGTTCTTGGTAATAATCTCTAAATGCATTAGCCAAATCTAAAGGATTAAACAACTGAGCCTTGGACCTGTGATGAAATAGAAAGGGTAACGTATATCTCAGTCGCTTTGATTTAATTTTAGAAGCTAATAGTTTACTTGCCCTATTACCTTGTGCATAATAAATAGTCCTCGTACGTTGAAAAGCTCTTTCCTGTTTTTCTATAAGCAATAGGCGCAGTTCCTGTCTATATCTAAACAGATGTTGGGAAATAGAGGTTGTGATTTTACTTTTATGAATACTCTCTAACGCCCCAATTTTCGCTAGCATCTCACTTACATGTTGCTTTCTTTTTTTACTTTCAACCGCTGAGAGTTGGATCAAAATACCTCTAGCATAGGCTTTATGAGCACACTATAAAAGAAAGGGAGTTACTTCCGGTAACTCATTAAACAGAAAAAATTCTTTTAGCTTGTCCAAAATCACACCTTTCGTGGAGGCATGTGCAAATAATGACATATTATTCCTCCAAAGATAGGAACTAGAGTTCTTAATATTTTCATCAATACAAATAGTCACAGGTGCATGGTCGGACCAAGTTATATTGTGGATAGATGAAGATGTCACTTGCTGTAAAGTCAATTTGTCAACCAAAAACAAATCAATTCTCGAATAAGACTGATTTGGAGCCGAGAGAAAGGGAAATCCTTATGAGAAAAATAAGGTAAGTTATTTGTTTTGAAATGTGTCTCTTGAATACATAAAATGTTGGAATTATGTCTCTCAGCTTCATCCCAGATAGCATGTCTTTTATAGGGACTGTTTAGCCCTTTAGCATTAATAGATAGTATATGGAGTCACATTGTACAAATACTGTACCTCTTGAGAGGTACGTGCTTGTCATACTGTTCTCATCTTCATATGGAAGTATTGGAGTAAAGCTTCCTTTTCATTTCTAACTAGAAGTAGAGTGTAAAAGCCATTGTAAATAAAACATAAAATAAAAAAAAGAATTGGAAACCAATAAACCTTAATCTTAATCTGCATAATCCCCCATTTTGTGCTCTATATGATCGACTCTGTCACCTACTTTATGTACATCGCTCTTAAATTGGTGAAAGAGCGTTAAAAAATCTTGGTGCAGAGAACTACACAAGGAAACATACATTTCTTTAAGTGTAGTGTCCGAGACCGGGCAATCAGAGGTGGGAAAAGTCCCTATAGGATCAGTAATTTCTGTTTCTTCCGATATGGGAAATATATCTGGGCTTACCCTATTCTCGGTGTCATCTGGAATCGACAGTTTCAGTTTGGCTTTAGCTGGACTTGCATTTGTAGAAGAAGAGCGAGATGTGGTGTCCGACCCACCCTCTTTCCCCATTGACACAGCTCATTCAGTGTGTTCAGTGAGAGTGGCTGCGTTCTTGTTATGTCTGGAGACACGCTTACCAGCGCCATCTTGGCTTGTCTGATCCGCTGCAGCAAAAAATTCTGTAAGTTTCTGTGGTGTAGACCTGATTTTACGCTTGCTCATGGCTGCAGGAGACTGCCCAGCGTATCAGGTATAAGTGGAAATTGAAGAAAGTGATTAATAATAGTCATTAAATAGCCCGGTGTTCGGTCCCACTACAGAGCCTTAAGCGGAAGCTACCATCCGCCACCGCTTCCGGACACAGGCCCACTGTCACATCAATATTAAAAAGGACCTGTCACATCAATATTAAAGAGCACCTTTCACATCAATATTAAAGAGCACCTGTCACATCAGTATTAATAAGCACCTGTCACATCAATATTAAAGAGCCCCTGTCACATCAATATTAAAGAGC
>NC_092860.1:63091332-63221812 GCF_032062135.1 Pyxicephalus adspersus
ACATGCATAATAAAGAGGACCTGTCACATGCACAATAAAGAGGACCTGTCACATGCACAATAAAGATGACTTGTCACATGAACAATAAAGAGGACCTGTCACATGAACAATAAAGAGGACCTGCCACATGCATAATAAAGAGAACCTGTCACATGTATGTTAAGGAGGACATGTCACATGCACAATAAAGAGGACCTGTTACATGGACAATAGAGAGGACCTGTCACATGAATAATAAAAAATACTGACAAGTCCTCTTTATTATTCATGGCAGTTCCTCTTTATTATTGATGTGACGGGTCCTCTTTATTATTGATGTGACAGGTCTTTTTTTTAATTCGACAGGTCATCTTTAATATTGGTGTGACAGGTGCTCTTTAATATTCTTGTGACAGGTGCTCTTTAATATTGATGTGACAGGGGCTCTTTAATATTGATGTGACAGGTGCTCTTTAATATTGATGTGACAGGTGCTCTTTAATATTGATGTGACAGGTGCTCTTTAATATTGATGTGACAGGTGCTCTTAAAAAATGATGTGACAGGTGCTCGTTATTATTGATGTGACAGGTGCTCTTTAATATTCATATGACAGGTGCTATTTAATATTCATGTGAAGGACAGTGGTATGTAATAGTATAATGTATCTTTTTTCATAATGTATCCTTTTATTATGTATCTTTTTACATATGTTAGGAGGCTGTAGAAGCTCTACACAGTCCTGAAAAAAAAAACAATTTTTTCCCCTATTGACTTTAATGGTGTTTGAATTTGACCTTCGACCACCCCAATAATTTTGGTCTATTGGAGCGAATAGCTGACGAATCGATTAGTGAGCTATTCGACCAACACTAGTAGTAACTGGGGATAATATATTAAACAATAAATCATCAGAGTAGGCTGCGGCTTTATGTTCTATGTTACCTATTAAGACTCCCTTGATATTCACATTAGCCCTGACACATCCAAGCAGGGGTTCCAATGAAATTTTGAATAGCAAGGGCGATAATGGGCAACCCTGTCTCGTACCATTTTTATTAGGAAATGATCTGGACAGCGCACCATTTACTTTGAGCTGTGCTGTTGGTGTCGAGTATAGAGCCTGAACCCAAGTCAAGAACCTAGTTGGGAGACCAGTAAACCTTAGTAGTGTATGCAGGTAAGACCAATTGACTCAGTTAAACGCCTTGTCCCCCGTACTTGGAGAAGAGCATAGACTGAATATTATGGGAATGTACATAATCAATACTGTTCAAAGTACAAGTGGTATTGTCCCGTTCTTCTCTGAAAGGAAGGAAGCCACATTGGTCAGGGTGTATTAAATCAGATAAAATGGGAGTTAGTCTTTGAGCTATTATGCTTGCATAGAGTTTGAGATCGCAGTTCAATAGCAAAATGGGCCTGTACCTTGAGTAGGATTGTGGGTCCTTATCTGGTTTAAGTAGGACAGTGATATGGGCTGCTAGCATATCCCTTGTATGTAAGTGGCCTTGGGGTATGTCAATATAGGTGTCTACTAAATGAGTGCCTATATCAGGTAAATATTTCCTATAGTATTGTAGTGTCAAGCCATTTGGGCCTGGAGCCTTACCAGATGCAGCGTGTGAAACCCCTTTCTGTAGCTCCAAAACTGTAATTGGTTTGTCAAGAACCTCCAACATATCTTCAGAAATACCAGGCAAACCTGACTATTTTAGGATATTCTATCACTTTATCAGCTGTATCATTGATGTCTTTCCCTCCTTTGGTAGGTCATAGATTATACAATTGTTTATAAAACCTGTCAAAAGAGTGGGCTATGTCTGCTGTTGCATGTTGAGTTGCCCCCGAGGAGTCATTAATGTTTGGTACATACATGGATGCCCTTTTCGCATAGATAGCCCTAGCTAGAGCCTTGCCACAATGATTGGCATGTTACTTAAAAAAAGTGCCTGCATTTCTGCAATTCAGTTTGAGCTTTGGCACGAAACACCGATTTAATTTCACACTGGGAATAATTTAGATTAAGTGTCAGGAGCATGTATTTTAAATGTTATATTTAAAGTAGATGTAGTTCTGTAAGCAGAGCATTCAAATTCTGTTGTCTAAGCCTTTTTAATCCACTACCTTCCCGTATGAAGAGGCCACGTACAAAACACTTGTGTGTCTCCCATACATTGAAGGTATTAGCAGTGGAGCCAGAATTGTGATCCAAAAATTCCTTCAATTCTTTTTTATTCATTTTTTTATGTTAATTTTTATTTGAATTTGCATAGACAACATCAATTCATCTTCATCAATATCATTGAACTAAAAATCAACACCAGAACAATAAAACATGCATTTAGAATGAGCAAGCCAAGATGATCAGTATGCATCAAATTGAAGTACCTGATCCATGTTGTAAGCAAGCATTTCTTCAAATTGTACTTGTACATTAAATTTCTGTATGATCTCTGAAACTGTCAGTGTATGTGTACTTCTCCAATATCCTGCAATACACTGACTAGTGGCACATAAACCCTGGGTAACAAAAGGGCCTATATGCCATTGAGTATTGTTCAATACCTAAATTAAGCAGAGCCAAAGAGATTGGGTTTAACAATTATACCAGTCAGCTCAGCCAAAAGTTTAAACATTTCAGACCAGACATTTTTAACACCTCTACAATACCAAAAAATCTGACTCAAAGAGCCAATATGACCACACAATCTCCAGCATTGCTGCGACACTGCAGAATTATTCTTTGACACAATATAGGATGTTCTATACCATCTTAACAGTATTTTAAGATATGATTCCCAATGAGTGGCACACTTTGTATATATGCAGATCTTATAGCTCTCATCCACTGTTCCCCTGAATAAAATACATCCAGTTCTATTTCTCATTTCAAATTATGGGCATTTTTACCAAACTGTGATTTTTCCTGTAAGGCTTGGTATATTATCGGGATACCGCAGTATCCCTGTTAAAAAAAAAAACGTTATTTGTGGCAGAAAATAAACCTCTGTGGAAGGATGATTTTTAATATAATAAAGAACTCTACACAAATTAAAGGCCTCATTTAATGGCAGTCCTAAATATCTTAAACTTTGCTGTAAAGTCAATATGGGTGGAAGTGAATGTATATCCAAGCACCTGTCACATCAATAATAAAGAGCAACTGTCACGTCAATATTAAAGAACACCTGACACATCAATAATAAAGAGGACCTGTCACATTAATATTAAAGAGGACCTGTCACATCAATATTAAAGAGCACCTGTCACATCAAAATTAAGAGGACCTGTCACATCAATATTAAAAAGGACCTGTCACATCAATATTAAAGAGGACCTGTCACATCAATATTAAAGAGCACCTGTCACATCAATATTAAGAGGACTTGTCACATCAATATTAAAAAGCACCTGTCACATCAATTTTAAAGAGCACCTGTCACATGAGTATTTACCTCCCTAGCGGTAACCCCTGAGTGTGACTCAGGGTAGAAAAACTTGGTAAAAGTGGTAACCCTGATTCACACTCAGGGTAGGTAAAGCAGCGATAAATAAATGATAAATAAAGTCTTACCTTATCCACCGGCGTCCTCCTCCGTTCTGCTTTAGCCATTGCATCTTCCTGCAGGCTCCTCTCTTCCTGTCTTCCCCCTGAAATAGCATCTCTGTGTCTCTGTCTTGATGAGTCACCGGAGGAGTTTACTAAAGAAGTCTGTGCAGGTGCCGGTGGGCGTGGCCAGCTGGAAGTTCAAATTTTTTGTTTTGGATTCAATACAATAACTGTATTGAATCCAATACAAAGTAGCCAGTATCTTTCTGACAGTTGGAGTGAGAGATACACTGTTACAGTGCACTGCCTACCTGCCAATACATTTGATTACTGACTGATCTTTTGACCATTTCTCTGCCTGCCGCCTGCCCTGACCTCTGCCTGGATTCTGACATCTCTGCCAGCCACCTGCCCTGACCTCTGCCTGGATTCTGACATCTCTGCCTGCCGCCTGCCCTGACCTCTGCCTGGATTCTGCCGTTTTTGCCTGCTGCCAGCCCTGACCTCTGCCATGGCATCCAAAAGGCGTCTTTCAAGTCAAGTCATATGAACAACTTGCAGACAGCAAGAGCGACTTGGAACCGCAAGTAGAGTCAAGTGACAGTGATTACCCTGGAAACCTGTCATCGGACACAGAAAATGACAGCGATTCGGACACTGAGGTTAGTGACATCCGCATCTGGTGCTCTATTGATACCAGCCTCAGCCGTGATTGTCAGCCTCAGCCGGTGCCCCCAAGATTCCCATTTACTGGGAAGCCTGGTCTGAAAGTAGAGGTGGAGTACAACCCCCTGGCGTACCTGGAGCTATTTCTGAATGACAAAGCCATATAAAAAATTGTTAAGGAAACCAACAGGTACGCCAAGCAACAGTTAGCTGCCACATCCAGCAGGTTTTCCAGGACCAGAAAATGGGAACCTGTCACTGAAAAGGACATTTGGCTGTTTCTGGGCCTAGATATTCTGCAGGGAGTGGTGGGGAAGCCCCTGTAGAAGTGGTCCACCAATAGGCTGATCGCTACCCCTTTTTTTGGAACAGTCATGTCTGAATACCGTTTTTGCCTAATAATGAAGTCTCTACATTTTTCAAATAATGAAACATTTGATGAGACCACACATCCTGCGCCCAAGCTGAAAAAAATCTGGGAGTTGTATCAGATATTGTTGGAGAACTTCAGAGACAGCTATGTACCCATGGAGAAGTAAGCATAGACGAAAGTCTAATGGCCTACAAGGGGAGGCTTAGCTGGATCCAATATATTGTATCTAGGAGGGCCTGATTTGGAGTCAAGTCCTTCATGCTGTGTGAATCAGCAACAGGGTACATATGGAACACCTTTATTTACACTGGGAGAGGCACAAAATTTAGCCCCAGATTCAGCAGCTATGGAATGGCGACATCATCTTTGCTTTCACTAATGGAGTCATTGCCGAATCAAGGATATTGTGTTACCACTGATAATTTTTACAGCTCCCCTGAATTATTTGATTTCCTGGTAAAGCATAAACTGATGCATATGGCACCGCTAGGGCTAATCATCGCGAAATGCCACCCATGTTTAGCAAACAAAAGCTGAAAACTGGAGAAATAGTTGCCTGGCAAAAAGGAAAAATGATGGCCCTGCGATGGCATGACAAAAAGATGTGTGCCTTTTGAGTACTGTACACAATGCCGCCATTGCTATGGCTAGAACAAGAGGAGGGAAAGACATTGTGAAACCACAGGTTGTTCTGGACTACAACAGTACCATGGGGGGTGTTGACAGAGCTGACCAGGCGATGACTTTTTATCCTGCTGTTAGAAAACAACAGAAAAAATATTATAAAAAAATGTTTAGGCATCTGGTTGAACAATGTCTTTGGAATGCTTTCATTCTTTTCAAAGCAAAGAATGACAGGCCTGTACTTCACCATGATTTTATCTGGCAAATTTGTGAGGCCATATGTCTAAAATATGAAAGAGAAGAAATGGATAGAGTTAAACGCCGTGCTACCACGGCGGTGAACCCAGAATGCCTGACTGGTTGCTACTTTGTGAACTACATACCACCAAGCGCAAGAAAAGAAGCGCCAACGAGGACGCGCTAAGCGTGATGACACTGGGAGAAAAATAAGAAAGGAAACCTGGTTCTACTGCCCGGATTGTGATGTTGGACTCTGTGCTGTCCCTTGTTTCAAAATATATCACACCCGGGATGTTTATTAGTTGTTTATTAGTTTATGAGAAAAATCATAAAAACCTCAGATTTTTTTGTTTTTTATTTAAAGTTTATTATTCAATTTAATTATTATTATTATGACATGATTTTGTGTTTCAAACTTTATTTTACTAAGATTCTTGTTTGGACATATTCTGGTGAGTTATGCCTAAGAATTACAGGCCTACAATGAAAAAAATTTTTCATGAAAAAAATGTACGGCTTTTTTACATATAAATACAGAAAGAAATGAACTGCTAGGGAGGTTAAAGAGCACCTGTCACATCAATATTAAAAGGACCTGTCACATCAATTTTAAAGAGAACCTGTCACGTCAATATTAAAGAGCACCTGTCACGTCAATATTAAAGAGGACCTGTCACATCAATATTAAAGAGGACCTGTCACATCAATAGTAAAGAGGACCTGTCACATCAATATTAAAGAGCACCTTTCACATCAATATTAAAGAGCACCTGTCACATCAATATTAAGAGGACCTGTCACATCAATATTAAAAAGGACCTGTCGGACTTCTAGGGGAAGAGTCACCGCGAGCGGACGCACACACACAGAGCTCCGTTGGATTTGGAGACTTGATTGTGTGTCTACTGTTTCTGGAGACAGGGAACTTCCATCAGGTGCTGGGGAAGGCTACAGCTGCTGGAGACTGCAGCCTGGTGCAGACGTGAGCTGGCGGCTTGCATTCTCTGTGCGGACAGGAGACATCATCACACAGGTGGCACTAGGCTTCTTACTGACAGAGGCTGCTGACAGGAGGCTCTTCACTAGAGGTACACTGTGCTGGTGCTGGGGGACACTGGAAGAAAATATTGCTCTGAGATTTGCTGTGGTTGCTGTGAATTTCTGCTATAATGATCAGGCATGCAGGTCGCCATTTTTGAGCTGCTGTCATGTGGCCTTACAATGCATAGTCATCCTTCCAATCCATGCATTCTTGAATAGAGATCATCCTAAATTACATTTCTTGTACTAGCTGAGTATCTTCCCATTTGATATTTTCAAGAGATTGTTCAAAGCTTAACCCATGAAGATCACCACAGGCAATATTTAGTAATAGGAGGAAATTGGGCGGCCATCTTGGCCACATGGCTTCTTTATTGAATAGTACCTTCATGATTTAATCCGACTCCATCCTAATAAGAGGAAAAGATCCAAGCCTATTTGAAATCAGGATCTTCATTGAAATATACTACAGCTTTCTTGGATTAGTATATTGCTGCATTATAGGTATATATCAACACTGTGCCTTCTCCAATAACACTGCGGATTGCCTGACAGCGTGCAATTTAGTTTCATCTTACTATATATTTTTCTCCCTGTACCTTATATCATCTGTGTTACAAAGTGGAGACAGGATTACTTGATGGAACTTTGACTCTGTACATTTACTCCATTTAATACATTTCAAAACAGTGGAGCTGATTTATGCTGTTTGAACTCTGATTCCTTAACAATCCAATATATCACCAATATTGTGAGATTTTGAAAGAAATCCCCTGGTTTCTCTGAACAGATTGTATTCTGATCTTACATATCTACTTACCTCAACCTGCTCTCCCATCTCTTTGGCATTCATCTACTGCATTTACTACATATATACAATCTCCTGCAGCTATTAGGATTGTGAGAATCTAGAGATATTGTCATCTGCAACTAATTTCACAAGGCGTGGGGCCCCGCCATTGCCGGGCCTTTCATATGGGTGAATAAATAACCACTGATTCAGGGAGACATGCTTTTTTAATCTCCTATCACTACACTTTTTTTTTTTACATTAATTCTGGTTCTCCTCTTTTTCTTCTTGTGCCATGGGCAAAGGGAAGCATAATAGTCAATCATCCCAAAAACGGGAGATAGGAACTTTTTTTGCTCGTTCCAAATC
Source organism: Pyxicephalus adspersus (assembly GCF_032062135.1). NCBI lineage: Eukaryota > Metazoa > Chordata > Amphibia > Anura > Pyxicephalidae > Pyxicephalus > Pyxicephalus adspersus. The sequence goes on from NC_092860.1 coordinate 63,098,968, forward strand.
CTCTGGTCCTAGTGGGACTGGCCCTAATACTAGATTTAACACGGCTCAAACTGCTATGCCTGGTCTAGAACCACCTGATTTTACTCAGGAGGATTCATCCTCTAACTTTCCTTCCCTGCTGGGTGAAGACAAAGACAACTCCAGTCCCCCAAGCACCCCACAAACCTCTATGAATCCCTCAGATACATGGGACAGAGATGCATATTTAAGATCTTTACCTACCAAAGCAGATTTTGAATATCTTGTACGCATCCAAAACTCTCTCCGCTCTGAATTAGCCACACTTAATTCTGATCTTGGCTCCAGAATAGAAGAGGTGGAACGAACAAATGAAGACCTCCGTACACATGTACAAAACCACACTCATGGCATTAATGAGCATTCAGTACTGCTTCAACAACTCCTATATCAGCAAGATGCTTTAGAGAACTGAAGCCGCTGTAACAACATACGGATTCGGATGTTGCCAGAAAAGTAGGTAAATCTCCTAGTTGACAAAACGTAGCAGATAGGTTGAGCCAAAAGATCTTCATGCAGCAGCAACAACCTTGTTCAATGAGCTTCTCCAGAAGCCAAGAGACAATGTAGTAGAAATTGACCGGATTCATTCAACTCTCAGACCGAAAAGTCAGGATCCAGACAGACCAAGGGATGTAATTTGTCGTGTCCACTCCTTCCAGCTTAAAGAACTCATCATGCAGGAAGCCAGATCACAGGAAGAGTTCACCTTTAATAATCGCCCTATAATGTTTCGAACTGATCTTTCTCGCAACACTTTAGCACTACGCCGAGCATTGAAGATGGGGCTTTCCGTTTCAACTTTATGCGCACAGAGGTAGCAAATCTGCTACGTTTTGTCAGCTAGGAGATTTACCTACTTTCCTGGCAACATTTGAACTACCCCAGATTAAGCTTCCAGATTGGCCTACGCTCCCCACTCCTCTACTCCCTCCAGCGAATTCGGAATGGCAGCAAGTGCAGAAGAAATCCAGCACAGACCAGATGCACAGCTCTTCACAGGCTCCCCTGTGATATTGGAACATCCCATAAAAGGGACTTTATTGTACCCCTGAAGTGAAGGACATGATTATCTCCTTCTCTAGGAGGTCTGGGTTGTTCTCCAAGTGAGGTATTTTTTTGTGTATATTCTTGAAATTTGATAATGCATTAATAATTGTTTATACTGTTCTAGTTTGAGAAAACGATTTGTTCTAAAAGAAGCGGATTTATGTTTGTACCCTCCCCCGTACAGCTTACATTAGCTATCTCACCCAATGCTTACATTTGCGTATAATTATAGGCCGGCCTCGCCCTGACCACCTGAGCCACCCCTTCCAAGGGAATTTGCGCAGCTGAACTGCGCTTACTGTTTTTGTTTGTTCCTATTTTATATGTTCTTTTAAATGTTTGTCTTGTTGTGTTGCCCTACCCCCCTGTATTACTTTCCCCCTCATCTGACCCCCTCTTAAACCACTACCCTAGCGCCTAGGAGTGTCTAGAACATTGAGATAGCCTGCGGGCTCTCTTCAATACTTTTGTAATGGGTCCAGTTAGAGTGGTCACATATAACGTCAAAGAGTTGAATACCCCAGAAAAACGCTCCACGATACTAGCAGAACTACACAGATTAAAAACACAAATAACATTCATACAGGAAACTCATTTTCGCATCGATAGGATTCCGAGATTTGGCAAAAAGAGGTACCCAATAGTCTATCATAGCTGTACTGATTTATCTAAATCCAAGGGAGTCAGCATTTTGGTAGCCTGCTCTGTCACATGGCTCTTTAAGGATCAACTGAGCTGCCGGGAAGGTAGATTCCTCTTTATTAAAGGGAACTTGGAAGGCTCCAAAGTCACCCTAGCATCCATATACCTTACTAATACCGGACAGGCCTCATTTTTAATTGAGATCCTTGAGAAATTAGAAAAATTTCAGGAAGGTATCTTGATCTTGGGAGGAGACTTTAACTTCACTGTAGCTTGGAATTGGAGCTTAAAGGAATCTCTTCTCCAAGATACAGTAGTCCTGGTGGATGTCAATTCTGAACTATCCCACTATTTTCAGACAAATGCTACTCCTGAGACCAGCCCCCTTTTACTTTGGGAGGTCCACAAAGCAGTCATACGAGGTTTATTTATCAAACATGGGACTAGGCTCAAGAGGGAACGTCAGAAGGAGATAGGGGACACTCTCAATCATATTACAATCCTAGAATCTTCGCATAAATCTTCCCTAAATCCTACGATAGGTAGGGAACTCCGAGTTCTCCATGAGAAACGCTCATTACTTTGCCTCAACGGGGCTAAATTTGCCCTTACTAAATGCAAGAGGTTGTTTTACGAACACGGCAACAAAAGCGTCCGTCTACTAGCCAATGCTCTCCATGTACAAAAAACTCGCTCGTTTATTACTTTTCTCACGGACAACTGTGGACATAAGATCTACCTTACCAAAGACGTAGCGGAATCCTTTCGCCAGTGCTAATCTACACTATATAATATCTCGAAGCCTTCCTCCTCCGTGATGATAGGAGAGAGGGTACGGGCGATCCAAAAATATCTTTCAGACTCGAAGATGCCTTCTCTTTCTTTGTCTAATAGAGAGATATTGGAAGCTCCTATCTCGGCGGAAGAACTTAGTGCGGCCATAAGAGACACCCCCACTGGTAAAACACCTGGACCAGATGGGTTTCCTTTATCATACTTTGAAACTTTTCAGGCTCCTTTGGCGACTCATTTTTTAGCAGCATATAACCATATTACTGAAGGTGGGCGGTTCTCTCTGGACTCCCTGCGGGCCACCATCACAGTCATACCCAAGGAGGGTAAAGACCCCTCTTCATGTGCTAGCTACCAGCCTATCTTCCTCCTTAATCAAGACCCAAAACTTTTTACAAAAATTTTAGCCACCAGACTGATTAAGGTCATGCACACTCTTATCCATCTGGATCAAGTTGGTTTCATGCCCGGCAGGGAGGCCAGAGACAACACGACCAGAGTATTGAATTGGATATTTTATGCTATATCCAAACATATCCCGTTAATGTTACTGTCCACAGACGCTGAAAAAGCTTTTGACCGGGTAGATTGGCTCTACATGGATCAAACCCTAATGCACATAGGTTTAGGCCCCCGCATGCTATTATGGATTAGAGCCATTTACTCTGAACCCACCGCCAGGGTCAGAGTGAATGGACTGATTTCAGACCCATTCCATTTCTAATGGCACAAGACAGGGTTGTCCCCTGTCCCCTTTGATCTTTATTTTGTCCCTAGAGCCACTTCTTCGTACAATTCATGCCTCGTCTGCTATCTCGGGCTTAGATATGGGATGCTCGACCCAGAAAGTGGCAGCTTACGCTGAGGATCTGCTGTTCGCCATCACCAACCCTATCATCTCTTTGCCTAATCTCATGACAATTTTGAGTGAATTTAATTCTATGTCAAATTTCAAAATTAACTACTCAAAATCAGCTGCCTTGGATATAACACTTTCAAATGTAGTCCGCTCCCACCTCCAACAATTATTTGCCTTTCGTTGGCAACCCCATGCAATCACGTATCTAGGCACGAAAATTCCCAAAACACTCTCGGAAATATTTGAACGGAATTATCTCCCACTGCTCTCCACAGTGCTTAATGACTTAAAGAAATGGGATAAATTGACTTTTTCGTGGCTGGGACGCATTAATGTAATTAAAATGAATATTCTCCCCCGATTTCTATATCTCTTCCAAAAGCTGCCCATCAAAATTCCGGGGTCCTTTTTTAGAATACTTGCGTCTAAATTGTTTCGCTATATTTGGCGGAATAAAGCTCCAAGACTTTGCAGGTCTCTACTTATGAGACCTAAATTAGAAGGGGGTCTGGGAATCCCAAACATGTTTAACTACTACCTGTCAGCTCAGCTGACACGGGTACTGGATTGGTGCCGAAATGGAGATTTTAAACAGTGGATATCACTGGAACAATGTTTTTGCCCAACACCTCTAGGCCTCCTTCCCTGGCTGCCAATATCGACTTTCCCAGGACTTAAAACTCACCCTACGGTGGGCTATACATGGGAATTGACAGTGCGAAACTTCCTCCGTTTACACCTCTCGCCTTCTCCATCGCCTCTCTTCCTGATCCTGGGCAACCCGTCTTTTTCTCCTGGAGTGGAGGACCGGAGATTCAAAGAATTGCTCTCTTCTGGGGTTTGTAGAGCGTTGCAGTATATCAGATCAGGCAGATGGATCAGCCCGGAGGAGTTAGGAGAGGCGGTGGGAGAATTTCAATTAGATTTCTGGAAAATCTTGAAGATCACCCATTTCTTGTCTACTCTCCGCTCGGCCCTGTCCTATTGTGGACCCCTTACTGTTTTCAAGCAGTTATGCTTGGGGACAGGTGGTATTAGACACACTCTATCTGTAGTTTACAGGCTACTACAGACCCTACCCCCCGATTACACGCCTATTGGTATGCAAGCGGGTGTGGACCCACTGTGCCACTGACTGGGTATACTCCAGAGGGGCGTGCCTAAGCCACTACCAGGTCTTCGCTAGAGCCTCTGATGGTGAGGATAGGCTTGGGCTGCGGGGTAGCTGCCAGGTGCCACTCCAGAGCAATCCCCAGGCCAGTGGCAGCTGACCACAGGAGTCAGGAAACCTGGTGCAAGCACCGAGGGGCTTGCGTGGCCAAGACGTCTAGAAACAAGGATCCAAGATCAGGGTCAGGCGGCAATCAGGCAAAGTCCAAAAATGTAATCTGAGGTCAGGGTCAGGCAGCAAACAGGCAAAGTCTAAAAACGTAATCCGAGGTCAGGGTCAGGCAGCAAACAGGCAGAGTCCAAAAACGTAAGCAAGGTCCGGTACACAGCAAAGCAAAACAGGGAAAACACCTTAGCACTGAGAGTTACACAGGGTAAACCAGAGATTGCTCAGGCAACTTCCTGTAGTAGGAGGTGCCTTTAAATACCTGCAGGAAACCAGCCATAGGCTGTAGAAAACAGAGGTCATGTGTGTGTTACCTCATAGATTAGGAGAGACACACCCACGCCAGCTCAAACACCAGAGCAAGTCTCAGCATGAAGGAAACACAGGCATGGAACATAGGTAGTGGGTTACCTGAAAGATAGGACCCGGCGCCCGTGCCTGCGATTAGGAGCAGCGGCGCCGGCACGACCTGCAGTGCTAACACCTACGTTTCTTAGGTCTTGGGAGACTGAGTTTGGTCTTTCGCTATCTACGGAACAAAAGTTAAATATTTTATATTGGATCCATAAAGCGTCTATTGCTAGTAAATACCAAGAAATCTGTTTCAAAGCGGTTTTGCGATGGTCCCGAACCCCGGAGAAATGACATCACATTTTCCCAGCTCTATCAGACCGCTGCTGGAGATGCCTGATAGAAAAAGGCACATTACTGCATATATTCTGGTATTGCCCCCTTTTGCAGAATTTTGGGGCCACGGTTCGGTCTATTACACAACAAATGTCAGACCAAGATATCCCAGGTGATCCGGCATTCTTTCTCTTACAACACAATTCATTTTCACGGAAGGCATTTAAAGGCTCGGTCATCAGACACCTTATTATGGCCGCTATCTCCTGCATAGCCGCTCACTGGCGAAATCCTGATCCACCCACTATTGGTTTATGGCTTAGTAGAGCCAATGAGATCCACCGAATGAAGGATCTTACTTCCTCTATTGGGGGCACTGGCAGGAAGGTGGCTCGTACATGGTATTATTGGTCACAGTTTGTAACCACCAACAAATATAGGGATCTTAGTGCCCCCAATTAAAATTTCTATTTGACCCACATACCCCTACCCTTTGGCTCATTCGGCTGTTGCAGAACTCCATGGGAGTACCCCTTCCATGTTGTGAACCCTCCCCTATACCTTTCCTCTTGTGTCACAATTCCTCTATCCCCACATACTCTTTTGTTCCTTTTTTTTTAAATTTATGGATTGTTTAGCACTTTTATAAACTGATTTTTTATACTATTGTACAAAGCTTGCACTACCTTGTGTGAAATATTTTTTATAGATGTTATATCCATGTGTTTATTTTATGTTTTATTGCGAAACTTAAGCTATCCATGTTTCCCCTCCCCCATTTTTTTTGTATTCCGTTCAAAAATTTTAAATTAAGAATGTTTAAAAAAAAAAAGACCTGTCACATCAATATTAAAGAGGACCCGTCACATCAATATTAAAAAGCACCTTTAACATCAATATTAAAGAGCACCTGTCACATAAATATTAAAAATCATCAGTCACATCAATATTAAGGAGCACCTGTCACATCAATATTAAAGAGCACCTGTCACATGGATATTAAAGGGGACCTGTCACATCAATATTAAGGAGCACCTGTCACATCAATATTAACCTCCCTAGTGGTACATTTTTAATATTGATGTGACAGGTGTTCTTTAATATTTATGTAACAGGTGCACTTTAATATTGATGTGACAGGTGCTCTTTAATATTGATGTGACAGGTCCTCTTTAATATTGGTGTGACAGCTGCTCTTTAATATTCATGTGACAGGTGCTCCTAAAATTTGATGTGACAGGTCCTCTTTATTATTGATGTGACGGGTGCTCTTTAATATTCATGTGACAGGTGCTCTTTAATATTCATGTGACAGGTGCTTTTTAAAATTCATGTGACAGGTGCTCTTTATTATTGATGGGACAGGTGCTCTTTAATATTCATGTGACAAGTGCTATTTAATATTCATGTGAAGACAGGGGTATGTAATAGTATTATGTATCTTTTTTTATAATGTATCCCTTTATTATGTATCTTTTTACATATGTTTGAAGGCTGTAGAAGCTCTACACAGTCCTGAAAAAAAACCCAAATTTTTCCCCAATTGACTGTTATGGTGTTCGAATTTGACATTCGACCACCCCAATAATTTTGGTCTATTGGAGCGAATAGCTGACAAATCAATTAGTGAGCTATTCGACCAACACTAGTAGTAACTGGGGATAATATATAAAACAATAAATCATCACGGTAGGCTGCGGCTTTATGTTCAATGTTACCTATTAAGACTCCCTTGATATTCACATTAGCCCTGACACATCCAAGCAGGGGTTCCAATGAAATTTTGAATAGCAAGGGCGATAATGGGCAACCCTGTCTCACACCATTTTTAATAGTAAATGATCTGGACAGCTCACCATTTACTTTGAGCTGTGCTGTTGGTGTCGATTATAGAGCCTGAACCCAAATCAAGAACCTAGTTGGGAGACCAATAAACCTTAGTATTGTATGCAGGTAAGACCAATTGACTCAGTTAAACGCCTTCTCCCCGTACCTAGAGAGGAGCATAGACTGAATATTATGGGAATGTACATATTCAATAATGTTCAAAGTGCAAGTGGTATTGTCCCGTTCTTCTCTGAAAGGAAGGAAGCGACATTGGTCGGGAGTATTAAATCAGATAAAATGGGAGTTAGTCTCTGAGCTAATATGCTTGCATAGAGTTTGAAATCGTATTTCAATAGCAAAATGGGCCTGTAGCTCAAGTAGGATTGTGGGTCCTTATCTGGTTTAAGTAGGACAGTGATATGGGCAGCTAGCATATCCCTTGTATGTAGATGGCCTTGGGGTATGTCAATATAGGTGTCTACTAAATGAGTGCCTATATCAGGTAAATATTTCTTATAGTATTGTAGTGTCAAGCCATCTGGGCCTGGAGCCTTACCAGATGCAGCGTGTGAAACCCCTTTCTGTAGCTCCAAAACTGTAATTGGTTTGTCAAGAACCTCCAACATATCTTCAGAGATACCAGGCAAACCTGACTATTTTAGGATATTCTATCACTTTATCAGCTGTATCATTGATGTCTTTCCCTCCTTTGGTAGGTCATAGATTATACAATTGTTTATAAAACCTGTCAAAAGAGTGGGCTATGTCTGCTGTTGCATGTTGAGTTGCCCCCGAGGAGTCATTAATGTTTGGTACATACATGGATGCCCTTTTCGCATAGATAGCCCTAGCTAGAGCCTTGCCACAATGATTGGCATGTTTTTTAAAAAAAGCGTCTGCATTTACGCAATTGAGTTTGAGCTTTGGCACGAAACACCGATTTAATTTCACACTGGGAATAATTTAGATTAAGTGTCAGGAGCATGTATTTTAAATGTTATATTTAAAGTAGATGTAGTTCTGTAAGCAGAGCATTCAAATTCTGTTGTCTAAGCCTTTTTAATCCACTACCTTCCCGTATTAAGAGGCCACGTACAAAACACTTGTGTGTCTCCCATACATTGAAGGTATTAGCAGTGGAGCCAGAATTATGATCAAAAAATTCCTTCAATTCTTTTTTTTTTCATTTTTTTATGATAATTTTTATTTGAATTTGCATAGAAAATCAATTCATCTTCATCAATATCATTGAACTAAAAGTCAACACCAGAACAATAAAACATATTCTCTAATTGGTCACACCTGGACCATGCACTTAGAATGAGCAAGCCAAGATGACCAGTATGTATCAAATTGAAGTACCTGATCCATGTTGTAAGCAAACATCTCTGAAACTGTCGGGGTATGTATACTTCTCCAATATCCTGCAATACACTGTCAAGTGGCACATAAACACTGGGTAACAATAGGCCTATATGCTATTGAGTATTGTTCAATACCTAAATTAAGCAGAGCCAAAGAAGGATTGTGTTTAACAATTATACCAGTCAGCTCAGCCAAAAGTTTAAACATTTCAGACCAGACATTTTTAACACCTCTACAATACCAAAAAATCTGACTCAAAGAGCCAATATGACCACACAATCTCCAGCATTGCTGCGACACTGCAGAATTATTCTTTGACACAATATAGGATGTTCTATACCATCTTAACAGTATTTTAAGATATGATTCCCAATGAGTGGCGCACTTTGTATATTTATATGCAGATCTTATAGCTCTCATCCACTGTTCCCCTGAATAAAATACATCCAGTTCTATTTCTCATTTCAAATTATGGGCATTTTTACCAAAACTGTGATTTTTCCTGTAAGGCTTGGTATATTATCGGGATACCGCAGTATCCCAGTTAAAAAAAAAAAACATTATTTGTGGTAGAAAATAAACCTCTGTGAAAGGATGTTTTTTAATATAATAAAGAACTCTACACAAATTAAAGGCCTCATTTAATGGCAGACCTAAATATCTTAAACTTTGCTGTAAAGTCAATATGGGTGGGAGTGAATGTATATCCAACACAGTTGAAATGTTTAATTGTCTCCAGTGTATAGTTTTAAAGTCTGGAATAGGTTGAGTGTAGGATTCTGTCGGTATTGGTAATGCAAACGATGCCGCCTCCTTCTGAACAGAAGACACCACTTCTGTCCAAATCAAGTAAGCTCCCTGTATGGTAGGGTACTCTGGTAGCTCCAGGGAACCATCCCGTGATTTAGCCACCAGTAAAGATGCTAAATTTTTCTTTGAACATTTGACTGTTCAATATTATTCCAGAGCTTATCAGGAGAAGGGTAAATGCATTCTGCAAAGCATTTAACCACCTAAGCGTTACACTGAGGTCTAGATTTCTGTACCAAAAGTGATTCACTGTTTTTCATGAAATTTTTTTTTAAATTGTAGACCTGTAACTTAGCCGGCCGGCATCTTGTGATCCGCTGGCCCGGCGGATCACAGGATGCCGGCCGGCGGAACACAAGATGCCGGCCGGCGGAACACAAGATGCCGGCCGGCGGAACACAGGATGCCGGCTGGCTTCTTACCGGTCCCGCTGGCACCCGACGAAGGCACCCGACGCTGAAGAGATCGGCGGACGATGACCGATGGAGGACGACGCTGGATGAGCACAGGGGGACCAGGTAAGTGAAAAATCTCGGGCTTAACCATCCTTGCAATTTTTTTTTGCCCGAGCGAAGGTCGGGCTTAACTGCAAGGAGGTTAAAATAGATGCTTTATAGTAGTCTCTGATATCAGGAAGTCCTAGTCCCCCTGATTTTTTTATGTTTAATCATGAGTGAAGCACTTATTCTAGCTTTGCCCTGACTCCAAATATAATTCCTTAAAATTTTCTGAAGTATAATAAAAAAATAGTACAAGATTTTGGGATGTTGTATCATTTTAAAAACTGCCACTCTGCCCACCCAGGATAATTCCTGGGCTGACATCGCAACAAGTTCAGTCTTCACAGTGGAAAGCAATGTCGTGAAATTGAGCGGAAAAAGTAGTTTAGTTGGGTATGTAGTTGCCATTGTCTGTTATATATTGTTAATATTAGAGATTTGGTATCATTCACCTTATAATAGGAAAGTTTCCTAAGCATTTGCAGAACATTGTACACTGCTGGAAGGGAAAGATCAGGACTTGCCAATGTCATGATCACATCATCTGCATATAGGCCGATTTTATGATGATTGGAGGCAATTGTAATGCCTAAAAGCCCCGGGTGACATCTAACCAACTCTGCCAGTGGTTCCATAGCCAGGACAAAAAAATTGGAGACATTGGACACCCCTGCCTGGTTCCGTTTAAAACACGGAATGAATATAGGGTACCTGATGTCAACATCCTAGCGGAAGGTGTGGAGTATGTGCAGCAATAGCCTGAGGATCCCTAAAACCAAATTTCGTTAAGACTTAAAAAAGGTACACCCAATGGATCTCATCAAACGCCTTTTCGGCATCGAAGGCTAGAACTAATGAGGGAATCTTGTGTAATTCTATATATCTCAGTATGTTCACCATACGTCTGGTCCCATCTGGAGCTTGATGACCTTTTACGAAACCCACTTGATCTGGTTTCACTAAGAAAGGTAATATTGCATTTAATAGATTTGCAAGCAATTTGGCATAATTTTTAGATCAGAAGCGAGATAAGACAAACATTTTGAGGAGAGGCCAGATCTTTCCCAGGTTTTGGAATATTAACAATAATGGCTTGCAACATTTCAGACAGAAACGCGCTTGTCTTAGACGCTTTTTAATAAATCGACACAAAGTGCCGTGTTAGTATGTCTTGGAAATGCTTATAATACTCGTTAGGCAAACCATCTGCCCCTGGTGTTTTATTATTTGGAAGAGTAGTAATCACCTTCTGAATTTTACTAACTGAAAATGCTTAACTGAGTTGTTTTATTGTAGTTTTGGGAAGGATCAGTAAATTAATGCTTTTCAGAAAATCAGCAATCTCATCTGCCATTGGTTGATGTATAAATGTATTATCTTCAAGATTATATACATTTTAATAGCATTCACAGCACCCTTGCGCAATAGCATGAGGGTGAAAAACCTTTTCTGTAGATCCAAATTTAAATATAAATGTAATTTTAGAGTGTTGCACTCTATTTTTAAATTTCCAGGCCAACAATTTTGAAAGCTTTATTCCCTTGAGTATAATTGTTCGAACACAACCTTTGAATCTTTTGGGTATTATTAGCTAAAAGAAGTAATCTTATCTCCTGTCTACATCTAAAAAGGTTAGCTGTTAAACTATGTGATGGATTTGATTTGTGTTAAGCTTCCAACATCTTCAGGTTTTGAAAAAAAGTGGACAATTTGTATCCTCTAACTTTTTTGTCCTTAGCCCCCAGCTGAATTAAAATTAACTATTTTACAATACCATTAAACTTACAAACACATAGCATGTGACAACATTACAGTGAAATGTCAGCTTTCATTAAATGCATTATCTCTTATCAAAATCTATGTGTAGATTACTTTATAGTTATTATGATGATTAAATCTTATGTAGGCTCAACCTAGGTATGATAGTTTAGGTGTTTAGTAACTGTTCATATCACCATGGAGTTTGCAAAGAACACTATGACTTTCTTTTAAAAAACTTTGTTTTACCTTGTGCTTCCTAATATTTTTTAGGAATAAGAAACAAATAAGGGAGGGGAAAACAATCAGGATACAAAAGTACATTGTCAAGTTTACAATGATCAAAGGAGGGGAGGACAAAAGCAGGAAATATTGGGGGGGATACAACAATGTGCATTACAAACTATGTTGAAAGCAGCAGATAACATTGCATAAGAAGGCTAAAACAGTATAAGAACAATATTAGTGCCTGTAGAATTTGCCACAACCCATGAATATGGTATTTTGTGAACTTACCACACTACAGTGTAGCAGATTAGGGCTGCGTATTAGACTTATATGATCAAGATGGGTCAAGATAGTGCCCGTATTCCATAAAATCTGTGAACTGAGACCAGTAAAACCATGTGTTTAAGAATTTCCTACTTTTCAGTAGGAAATTCAGAGGTCAGGTCAACCATTTGATGGATCTAAATAACTCTTTTCAGCCACAGGCGAATTGGTGGGGGTCAGGTCTCCTCCTGTATGCAGATATGCTTGGGTTCACTGACATAATAGGATGCCTAACCACCAAATTCTCGTATGCTTTTTTGGAGAAAGAATAATGTTGTATGAGAAAGAAAGCGGGATCATCAGGGTTTGGAGCATCAGCCATCTGCTGGGTAATGTCCCTGACCGTGGACCAAAGGTACCACAAGTGTGGACATTACCAGAAGAATGGTACCAACCACCGTCTGACATAGCCAACACCAATCAGATACACCTGAGAAATGTTTATGGAGTTTCCCTGGTGTGTGGTACCATGTGAATAACATTTTGAAACTAGCTTTTTTGGAACACTTTTTTGAGTCCATATTAGAATCCTCTCTTTCTGTTCTGCTGACAGGGCAATCTTGAAATCTGATTCCCAGGCTGAGAAATACGCAGAGAAGTAGGAAGGGGGCGGTGTCTGGAGGATCATGTAGAGAGCTGAAAAAGTGTGCCTTGTTCCTCCCTCACTGGTGCACAGTGTGAGGGGTCTGAAGTAACTGGTACTATAGCATAGCGTACATAAGAAGTGGCAGAGCTGTACCGGACTCAAGAAATCCAGACCTTATCCCTGTGAATGGGTGCTCATTTGGTCTCTCCAACCCCATGTTCCCACATGAAGAAATTGTTGTGCTCCGCAAATACCAGCTGATAACAGTCTCATAAAGTCCCGGTCTTCCATTCAAGGTGGAAAGGAAGGGTTGCCAAGTATAGGGAACAGTTGCATATGTCCCATGTATGACCAAAAGTAGGATGTAGTTTGAGTCCTGGTGTGGCAGAGAGTAGTAGCCATATCAGCAGATGTAGTGGGGTCTGGGAGAAAGACTGTTCCAGGGAAACCCATTGTTTGGAATGTTGGTTGCGACACCAATCTACCACTCTGGCCAGATGTGCTGGCAAATATTAATAGAAAGAAATATGGGGCCCCCACACCTCCAATGGTTTTGGAACAAATTAGTTGGGTTCTATGGATTCTGGGGGACTTGTTAAGCCATATAAAGTTAAAAATTCTGGAAAAGAGGGTTTTAAAAAAATGAGCCTGGAACTTTGATGGGTACAGTTTGGAAGATACAGAGAAATCGAGGGAGTATGTTCATTTTAATATATCATTTATCTATGAATATGCCATCCTATCCCATCTGCAAGCTGCCAAGGAGTGGGAGGTAGTTAAGAGGGAACACCTGATGAAGATTATGTGGTATTTTTGTGCCTAGATATGGAAGCGAATGAGGTTCCCAAATGAAGGTAAAAAAAACGCTTCAGATGTGTACAGATCTTGGTACTTCATAATATTTTTTAATGCTTTTTGATATATAACAATCTTGTCTGATATCACCAGTATAATACTTACTAAATATCAGTACTATTTTGATTTCTTGGTTATTAATAACCTGGTACCCTTAACATTGTGTTTCTGGGCTTGCATCGGGCTGCTGTTAGACAGGTTTATCCTGTACAGCAATCACAATGCATATCCCTGTGTCTTTGACTGCTTAGTGGAGTAAGTTGCTGATGAACGCTGCTTTAAGAGTGGGGAGTGTCTGGATGGGTAAGACGTCATTGAAATAGGTAGGGAATGGGCAGGCTTTATTTGAAATCAAAGAGGCTATAAAAACTAACTTTCGGGATGCCCTCTGCACATGGCATTTGGTGCTTTTTTTACCAGTGTTCTATCAAATAAAACTACCTGTGAAGTAAATCTACCAGGGGGCGTGTACAAATGGGCGTGTAAAATTCCAAGGGGCGTTACAACCGGGCGTGTACAATGACATCATCGGCAGAAAAGTTTGAGCTGTGTTTGTGTATGAATGCTGCATGTCATGTTCACAGAGGTATGAAAAGTAAAATTTTTATGAAATCTTTAAAGTTTTTTGATTTCTTGTTTCAAAAGTTGTTTGTATAGCCCTTAAAATATATATTTACTTTTTTTTTTAATAACGCAGGTCAACGTGTCATTTTCATCAGATATCATTTTATGTGGGCTTTCTAATATTTTTGATGAGGATTTCAAATCAGTGTTCAGTTTTTCTCTAGCATGTCTAGTTTTTGTAAGGCTAGTTTTCAGGGTTCCTGGTGACGTTGGTGCGGGCGGGAGGAGCGGCGGGAAATTCAAATACGTTTGTATTGGATTCAATACAAAATAGCTGTTTTGAGTCCAATACAAATAAATCTTTATATAATATATATATATATAATTGTATTATATATATAATATACATGCTACTGTAGAGTTATTTTACAGGTTTCTGAATTTTATTTTTTTTAACAGATTTTTGTTTTTTTTGGTTTCAAAAAATTTTAATAAATTTTCAGAAAAATTAGTACAAAGTTATAACATTGTGTATAGAACAAAACTTGGTACAAATTAGAACAGTAATAAACCAGCTGATATACATCAATGATAACAGAAAAAAAATATAAAAAAACTAAGCAAAAACAAGAAATAGGGGATAAAAATAAAAGTACAGCAATTACAGGAAAAAAGACTGGTTATCTTCTTTGTATATTAATACAGAACAAAAGAATTCCAGGTACAAAAATAACACCCTGAACAAACCGTGTTGCCAACCTAACTTTACCGTGTAGAAAACAGGGACATATTTAAGGTGGGCATCGAATATAGAATCCAGGGCTCCCAGTTAAGTGCAAATTTATCATGGGTATCAGTTACAATACTGGACAATTTCTCATTGATACACATATTGTCCACTCTAAGCTTAACCCCATAAAATGTCAGAAGTTGCTTCTTCCAAATACTAGCTACTGTCTATTTAGCTACAATCAAGATGTAGGAACATAATTTAAATAGTGTAGTAGATAAACTGGCTGGTCTAAATGGTAACAATGCCAGCCAGGGGTCCCTAGATACATGAGTTGAGAAAAGACTAGACAAAAGTTTGAAAACTCTTCCCCAGAAACGAATGGCAAAAGGACACGTCCACCAAGTATGCATTACATTCAGGTTCCTGACATCCTCTGTAACAGTTACCAGAACCCTGAGACATACAATGCTGCAGGCGTGTCGGAACCATGTACCATCTGGTCATAACCTTATATGTCGATTTGACCGTCAAAGTATTTATGGAACAAGAGGTCATACTAGCCCAAGATCTAAGCCATTCCTCAGCCGGCCTTGATTTTTTAAGATCGGATTCCCATTTAGACACATAAGTGTAAAAGGGGGGTGTAACCAGTTTGTTTATTTCCATGTATAATATGAATATTAACTTTGGGATCTGAGGCATTCTTAGACAAATATGTTCCATAACAGAGAGTCTTAAAGGACTGTCCCTATCCCAGGTAATTGATTGTAGCCAGTGCCACAATTGCATATACCGGAAAAATTCTTTCCCTGGCCTATCATGGGTAGATTTAATAGAATCCCACCTTTTAACTTTAGAAATCCCTATTAAGGAGAACACGTTTTTATAGTTGTGTGCACTCCACCACTCAAAGGCCCCTGGAGATATAAAGCCCGATTGGAACAGTGGGTTGTTCTGGATAGCCATAAACGACAGAAATGGTGACATTAGACCACTAGAATATCGCATATTTTCCAAAACCGAAAATATATGGCGTAAGTAGGGACTCATATTGCATGAACTAAGTTTGTTAGGAAGCCATGGCATTGCACCTAAATCCACAGGTTTGCAAAGATCCTGTTCCAGTTGCACCCATAAAGGTGCTCTGAACCCAGCATAAATAGATGTGATAGGGGCTATATGGGTCGCTTGATAATATTTGGCAAAATTAGGAACCCCTATCCCACCTTGTTTTCCATGTAGATACATCGACCTTTGTGGGATTCCTGATTTCTTGCCCTTCCAGATAAAATTCAGTACGGCTTGTTGAAAAACCCGCATTTGGCTAGGTGGTAGGATAGGTAGAATAGTAGTTTTTACCAAATGACCTCTGCCAAGCCATGAGACTGGTGGATTAGCCCATTTGTATAATAAGCCTTTTACTGGGACGAATAAGGGACAGAAATTAGATTTATATGGATGATTATAATTGGTCACTAGCTTAATGCCAGATATTCCAGATGTTGTGAAGCCCATCCAGATTGAAAAAAATGACATATAGGCCTCGATTTATTAAGCTCTCCAAGGCTGGAGAGAATACACTTTCATCAGTGAAGCTGGGTAATCCAGCAAACCTGGAATAGATTTCTTAAGTCATTTGCTATTTGTTAACAAATGTTTTCAATCCTGGCCAAATTCATTCCAAGTTTGCTGGATAATCCAGCTTCACTGATGAAAGTGTATTCTCTCCAGCCTTGGAGAGCTTTATTAAATCAGGCCCATAGAGTCAAATAGAGGGTGTGGCAAATTAATGTTAAGGGCCATTGATTTATTTTCATTATTTGATAATCCAGAAATCTAAAGAGTAAAATGAGTCAATAGAGAAAATAGGTTGGGTAAAGTGACATTTGGTTGGGCTATTGTGAGCAATAAATCATCTGCAAAAAGCTTGACTTTATATTCATGACTATTAATTTCTAGTCCATGAATATTGCTATTATCTCTGATCATAATTGCCAATGGTTCCAAAGCCAAAATAAAAAGTAATGGGGAGAGAGGGCACCCCTGGTGGGTACCTCTTTGAATAGGAAATGAAGGTGAGTAATGGGACAGATATCTGACTCTAGCCAACGGTGTAGAATACAACGCCTGTATCCAGGCCAAGAATTGTGCACCAAATCCCCATTTGTTTAGTACATAATACAGGTATTCCCAAGACTCGAATGCCTTGTGAATGTCTAATGACAACATACTAGGGATTTTCATTCTTTGGGCCAGGTGGATCAAGCTTATTATCTTTCATGTACCATCTGGAGCCTGACTTCCTGGAACAAACCCCACTTGATCCTTATGGATCAAAGAATGCAAATATTTTTTTGAATCTTTTTGCTAAAATTTTCCCCAAAATTTTAATGTCCACGTTTAGAAGCGATAGAGGTCAGTAGTTATGGACATCTAAACAATCTTTATTTGTTTTTGGCAGCATTTTTACATGGGCCAAAAGAGATGAGTATGGTTCTCGAAGAGTTGATTTGAGACGATTAAAATAATAAACAAGATGGGGAGCCAAAACTTCCTTAAACTTCCTATAGTAAGAGGCTAAAAATCCATCTTGGCTCGGTGTCTTATTAGATTGGAGAGACTTAATTGCCATGAGTGTCTCAGTCACGGTAACATCAGCATTCAGTGCTGCAGACATCTCTTCAGTAAAGAAGGTTAATACTTTCAAACATTCAATCCCACTGGTCTTTGGAATTCAGATGGAGATGCATATAACTTAGTGAGAACCTCCTTCTCCGTTTTCGCTTAACTATATTGACTGGATTGGCTGATACAGTACCATTGGGCAAATGCAACTGGGTGGTTGACTTATAATATTCCGAATTAACCATGTTGGCCATCATAGAGCCTGGCTTATTCGCTCTTGCATAAAATTTTTGCTTTGTCCACATAAATTGTTTCTCAGCCTGACAACCCAGTAAGACATTTAGCTCTGTTCTAATTTGTTGCACTGATTTATAAAGCCCTTTATCCTGTGTCGATCCCCACCTAGCTTCCCACCTGCTCCAGTTGATTCGTAAGATCAATAATTCTTTTCATTTTGGCTTTCTTATGGCGTGAACATAGTTGAATCATTTGTCCTCTAACAGTAGCCTTGTGGGCATCCTATACCAAAACAGGGGATTCTACAGAACCCAGATTATCTTTAAAGAAAAATGGTATTGAATCCTCCACTTGACAAACCATTTCAGGAGATGACAGCATGGCTTCAGTGGGACGCCAGTGATATTTGGATGCCCTTGGCACTAGGGAATTACTTGTGACTAAAACAGGAGAGTGGTCAGATCACAGGGAAGATAAGATTTTAGCTCTATTTATTTGAGGTAAAAAAATTTGATGAACAAACACATGATCAATTCTAGTAAAACTCTGATGGAATGAGGAATAGAACCTAAAGTCCTTGTAGAGGGGTGAAGTTCCCTCCAAACCTCTACCAATTGATGATCTGCGATAAGGTCACCAAAGACCTGAGGATTTAAATTAAGGGCTGTCTGTACAGTCATTGCCGGAGACGATGATTTATCCAATTTGGCGTTAAGCACTAAACTGGAATCGCCCATCATATATATTATACCCTTTGCATATTTCCCCACCGTTGATAGCAGATGTTGAAAAAGTTTGATTTGGTGAGTGTTAGGAGCATATTAGTTAACTATAATAACTGCATTATCCAAAATTAGGCCCTGTAATATTAGGTATCTGCCTGTAGGATACTGTACAACCTGTTCACATGTAATTGGTGTATTTTTATGGAACACTGTAGTCACCCCACGCTTTTTTTCTGAAAAAGTGGCATGATATACTTGAGGGTAGAGATTTTGGAAATATTTAGGGCAAGAGCAATTGGAAAATCTAGTTTTCTGCAGACATATAATGTTAGCTCTCTGAGATGAGTAGTAGTTAAATGTCTTGAATCCCTGGATATTATTGCAATAATATTGTTTAGTCAGTTTTATCCATAACATTTAAGAAAAACAGAAAGCGCCAAGGACACCCTAGTACAGAAATATATTGCAGTATAAAAAATTGACAGTCCAGTCAACAAAATAAAAAACAAAAAACAAAAGAGGGGAAACATAAACCAGAACAGTAAACCAAGGGGGGAATAAATCCCAACAGTTGGATGCCAGGGCAACGCTGCCCATAGCAACCCCAAACTTGACGTAGCAGGAAGGTATGCCCAAGAGCAATACCACATTTGGGGTACACCAGAGCCTCCCGGGCATGAGCTGCTCAGTAGAAGGTGATGAGGAATGCAATGGAGTTGCAGCCAGTTACAACCCCCAAATCATCTGATCCTGACTACTTGGCTGATGAAGATTCAGAACCAGAGACCTTTACACAAGCAGAGCTAAATGATCTCGCTTGTGATCTAAATCTCTCCAAGGACAAAGCAGAACTTCTTGCTTCAAGGCTTAAGCACTTGCTTGCAAAGGGTGTAACTGTAACTCACTACAGAAAATGAAATCATAACTTGACAACATTCTTCACTAGTGATGGCTCACTGTGCTACGGTCATGATATAAATGTACTCTTAACCAGTTTGTTACAAGAGCATGTTCCAACTGAATGGCGTATCTTCTTTGATTCCTCTAAAAGAAGTTTAAAGCAGTCTTACTGCATAATGGTAATTGCAAACCTTACTGATTGCCCATTCCGTTAACCTAAAGGAGTCCTATGACAACATGAAGTTACTACTTGAAGCAATCAAGTACAACACACCAGTGGAACATCTTTAGGGATCTAAAGGTCATTGGCTTGCTGATGGGAACACAAGGAGGATTCACAAAATATTGCTGTTTCCTATGCCTGTGGGACAGCCAATCTACGGGAGACCATTATGTCAAGCGTGATTGGCTACCAAGAGATACCCATAAGCCCAGAACAGGCAGTGTCAAGTTTCTGCTTCTGGTTGATCCGCATAAAATATTTCTGCCACCTCTTCATATGAAGAGTTAGGCTTGATGAAGAACCTTGTAAAGGCCATGGGTAAATCAAACTCCATGGGTTTTCAGTATCTTGTTGAGAAGTTTCCAAACATAAGCACTGCAAAAATGAAGGAAGAGATATTTATATGGCCACAGATCAAGTCTGTTTTGCAGGATTATGTTTTCAATCTCTCTCAGCAGTTGAGCTAGAAGCTTGGGATGCATTTAAGTGGCTGTGTGAAAATTTCCTTGGCAACCATAAGTCTCCTGCATACAAGGAAGGAGTTCAGAATCTGCTTAATTCATACCAGAACCTGGGTTGTCACATGTCATTAAAAATACATTTCTTGCACTCACATCTAGAATTCTTCCTGGAAAATTTTGGTATGGTGAGTGACGAACAAGGAGAACATTTTAACCCAGAACATTAAGTTAATGGAGCACTGCTACCAAGGTTTCCGGAATGAAAGTATGATGGCTGACTACTGCTGGATGCTGTATTGCGACAATCCAAAGAGTACACAAGAAAATCATACTCTAAGCATTTCTGAAGAAACAATGGTACCTGACTGACACTGTTCAGTAGATCTATACCACAGTGTACCTTGTTTTACTTCACACTGAAGATGTATTAACATTCACTTCAATGGTGCTAACGTTTTAGTACAAAATACGTGCACGTACAGTGTTAACTATATTAGTACTGAAAACTCAGGAACTGTATGTGTAAGGGAAAAACTTTAAACAGATCTAAAATCTGCTCGAAAAATGGAATTAAAAAAATTTGCTATGGTTTTTGACTATTATCAAAATAATTTTTTGTTGACCTGTGTAATTTTGCAAATTATTCTGTCTATGGATCCAAAATATGTTAACAAATCTTAATAACCTCGCAAAGAGTTTAACCCAAAACTAAAATTGTGAGTTTTTTTTATCTAGGTCATTTCCTGGTTTTCAAATTATTTGATTATACTTGCCTCCATGAATGGGACACACTTGTACCAACTAGCACTAAAATTATCATCTATATTCCTGCATGAGAGCATCAAAAACAACTGTATCTATAATGAGTTAATTTACTTGAACCTTTATTTAAAAGACCGATCGGAAAAGAACTTTAGTGTAAACATATACAAGTAACATTCATTCAGTTTCCTTAATTAGTAGGTTAACTAGTAACATTGGTAGCATTGGTATCAAGATTGGGTATCAAAGGAGGATCCATCAAGTCTATTCAAGCAACAATATGTTGTGGTTTAGGACTTTGTTCAATTGACAGATAATGTTGCACAAAGTTTCTCACCACCAGATTGCAAAGAACTCAGCTTTGTCAAAAATCTACAGGTAATGGCCCTGTTAAAAAGATTCAAGGAGTCAGGAATTTTTTTTGTGTAATGCCAAGGGCAGAGAGCACTTCTAAATATGCATGACTTCAGGGTGGTAATGAATACTGTGAAACACCTAGCCACATAGTTCAGGAGTCCTTCGGGAAATCATTGTCCCTAGACACATTCCACCACTGTGTCAATTGATGATCCCTGAAACTGTATATGAAGCCATACATCAATTTGGTGCAGAAATGTATTCAAGGTCTCTAGAGCCAAGCTCATCTAAGATGCACTGAAAGAAATACAATAAAGAAATACAATAAATACAATAGTTAAATTATAAACAAACAAAGGAAAAACAGCAACATGCTCTGTTTTGGCAGGTGAAACAAGTGGCTGGTTATAAGTGGAGTTGTAAAACACAGGAGTTGAATCAATCCTCAAACTGTAAGTAATCTTTTATAACTCTGTGAAATCAATAAAAATTGTAACTAGGAAAATGAGCGGCAGCAAGGTGGAAGGTTTTGTATAGTGCAGTTTGCCATAGGCATGCACAAATGGAGCAGCAGCTCCTAGGTGTATAGAGCTGTGACAAATGTGAGCAATTCGGCTTTCTGGAATCTAACGTTAGCGAATTACATTAACGTCAATGGGCTGACTTTAAACATTAATAGCAAACCCCTATACATGTTAGAAAAGTGGCAACAAGGAAAAAATACAAAAGTTAAAAAAGACCTTGTGGTTTTCCAGAAAATGGCAGGAAAAGTGATTGCATGCAAATAGGATTTTTGCATGATGGACAGCTTCCAGAAGGCAGCATAAACATTAGGACATTGAAAAAGGGTGATCTCAACCCACTAGCAGCAGTCTCTGCCGTCAAAACAGCAGGAAAACGCATTGCTATTTAATGTATGCATCTTTATTTAATTTACATCATTACATGATGCCAGCTGCATAATTTGTTTACCCTATATAAATCCTGTTTATTATTAATATTAAATGCTAGCTGGCATCATGACCAGGATGACATGTGTTAGGGATGCCACCCATAAAGTTGTGCAGAAGTAGTGCGGTGACATTAGGCAAAATGTCACCGCACCGCAAGATGAAGGTCCGGAGACAGAGCGTGGATTAGCAAGAGCAGTAGCAGTGTGTGGCCTCTGGTCAGCTATTGCCAGGGAGACGGCATTGGTAAGAGTCATGGAGAGCTGGGTGTAGTGCATCGTCATTGCCACCCAGAAGTGTACAATTTTAGTGAATGGAGTACTGACAGGCGGCAGCAGCAACAGCAGAAGGAGAAGGCGGAGGGCCCTAAGACGGAGTGGGGACTGCATTGGTAACTGGTATCTCGAGCTGGGTGTAGTGCATCGTCAATGACACCCAGAAGTGTGTGATACCATTTTTGTGAATAGATTACTGGGCAGGCGGCAGCAGCAACAGCAGGAGGAGGAGGCGGTGGGCCCTGAGACAGAGTGCATGTAGGGTGTAGTGCATCGTCAATGCCAACCCAAAGTGTGTAATGCAAATATTGGAAATTTGGGAATAAACGTAGAAGGGCCAGATCAAGATGTTTTGTGCCCCAGCACTGTTGTTGCAATCTGTGGTGCCAGAAGTGGTAGGAAGGTAGACGATATTGATAGTTTTCATCTTTTCATGAAGTGAATGACATGAATGTCAACCCTCAATCTTACAATACTTAGCTGAAAAATTAGGCAAAGGCAATGGTACCTATCAGTGTGGCAGTACTGGGGGTTTTCATCTGCAGTTTGTTGGCCTTCCGGAAGCAGCATAAATGTAAAGTAAATTGCTAGCTGGCACAATGGCAGACATGACACTGGGGAAGAATGCCACCCCTGGACATTGGCATAACTAGCGGAAAAATTCAACCAAGGCAGGATCAGCTGACAGGGTGTTTGGTGATAGGCAGACACAGACTCAGCAAAGGGGCAGTGTGGGTTCACAGAAGCATCTTGGTTGGCCTAGTGAGTCCTTGTGTGTCACGGTCCCTTCCGTGA
The DNA here is from genome assembly GCF_032062135.1 of Pyxicephalus adspersus. Lineage (NCBI taxonomy): Eukaryota > Metazoa > Chordata > Amphibia > Anura > Pyxicephalidae > Pyxicephalus > Pyxicephalus adspersus. Next base: position 63,122,152 of record NC_092860.1, read on the forward strand.
CAGAAGTTTGAGGATCTGTCAGACAAGCTGCATATGTGAATATCTGACAGCCTCTTTGGTTTTACTTGTTTCTGTGTTGTTGTTTGTAAAGACCACTCCCCTTGCATCAGGTGCAGGTGCTGGTCATTACTGCGATGCTCATACGGTTAGGAGTTAGGGCCAGATTAGGGTGTCTGCAAGGGGTGACCATTCCCTTTTCCCTAGTCATTTGAGGCCTAGTAGTATATACACCTTTCTGTTACCCTCCCCTCCCTGTTATACGTGACATTGTGTCAGTCAATCAGTGACATCTGCAGTGGGGATATGATAGTTGTTAGTAACCCACCTTTCTTTCATTTTCAAAAAGGTGAGGCGATTGACATTTTTCGGCGACAGTCGTGATCGGTTGTCTGTTACCACTCCGCCAGCGGCACTGAAGGTTCTTTCGGACAGAACACTGGATGCCAGGCATGAAAGAAGTTTGATGGCATACTGTGCCAACTGTTAGGACAGGTATCCTCCTCATAACTGCTGTCGTCAACACCACTACCACCAGCCAGAAAAGAGTCAATGTAATCGTGCCCCATTCGCTTCATCCATTCTCGATGGGTATGCCCCTGAACTTCACTTGTTTGAGGTGGCCGCATCAGGTTTCTCCAGGCATCCAAAAATTCCCCCTGCCTTAGCCTACACTTTTGGATGTGTGCAGCCTGCTGCCACTACTGCTGCTGCTGCTGCTGCCGCCTGAGCCGGCCTGCGCTCCCTGTGTGGAATGTGGTGCATGGAACAGCCGGTCACATAGTATTCTGTTCAGGCAGGTCACCTTTTCTTTCACTTGCACCAGGTCGGGTAGAAACTGTGACATTTTGTCTTTGTAGCGGTGATCCACAAGGGTGGCCAGCCAGTATTCATCCCAGTTTTTGATGCTGCAAATGCGGGGGGTACTTCCGTAGGCATCCCAACATGTGGACACACATATGAAAAAGGAGTTCCCTGGGCTCATCCTCCTCCTGTCCCTCAGTAGGTGCCAAAACTTCTTCCTTCTCATCACCCACCTCCTCTTCTTCAAGCTGCAGAAGTTCCTGTTGTTCCATCGCCCACACAATGCCTGGGGTGTGACAGCACACATGCGGGTTGGACGGGTCCTGTCCAGCAGCCCCAACATGGTCTCCCTCATCATCATCATAATCATCTTCCTCCTCCTCTTGAACCTCCTGATGCTGGCCAGTGTCCCTTCTTGCCCCTCTTGATGCTGGCTGTGCGCTATGGAGTGTAATGTCATCCTCATCCTCCTCCCCCATTTTTCCCCACCTCCCTCATTGCCATTTTTCATCAGGCCACACAGTGTATTATCAAGCAGAAAGATGATGGGAATGACATAGTTCCAGCCTGATCGCTCCCGACTCACAAGGCCTGCTCAAAGGGGGCCAGTACCTTGCACAGCGTCTCCATCTGCAGCCACTGGTCATTCGTAAAAAACCCCAGTTGTGTGGCTGTACCAAGGGCCCCACTGCCTCTATGCACCACGCTGACCTAGTAATGGCGGATGGCTAGCTTTTGCTTGCACTGATGCTGGAGCATGTGCAGGGTGGAGTTCCATCCAGTCACAGAGTCACAATACATGGCTGCAGATGGAGTGAGCCTGTCTAAGTAAGTCCTAGGTACGTGCGGAGGAACTTCTGCACCACAAGGTTCAGTACGTGCGCAAAGCACGGCACATGTGTTATGCAGCTCATGCGCAGGGCGGCCACAAGGTTTGCCCTGTTGTCGCACACTAAGTTGCTTGTTGTTTGCCGTGAGGGCGTCAGCCAAGCCTCAACCTCTCTGTGCAAAGCTAACAAGAGTTCACTGGCGGTGTGACTTTACTCCCCCAAGTACACCAGTTTCAGCACTGCCTGGCAACACGTGTGCTTGAGGGAGCCATAGTGGCGTGCCCACTTAACCGCAGTGTCCTCTGCTGCTGGCCTTTCAGGGGGAGTGTCGAAAAGAGAGGTTTTGCCAGTAGAAGGAATGAAGGAGGAGGAGGGGGGAGAGGAATGGGGTGGCCCATGCTTTTCCACCACACCCTTCGGCGGGGGTACCAGGTGCTGCAATGCCTCTTGCAGACTACCGCCCGCTGAGCTACGCAAGGCCACCCAGTGAGTGGTGAAGGACAGGTAGCGTCCCACTCCATGCCTGGTTGTCCAGCTGTCCATTGTGACATGGATTTGACTAGACAGTAAGAATGCCAATGACCGGGGGAGGTTACCCATTACACGTGCATGTAAACTGGGAACAGCTGTGCGGGAGAAGTATTGCCTGCTTGGTATATTCCACTGTTGCTCGGCACAGGCCATCAGGTCCCGGAAGCGAGCAGAGTCCACAATGCTGTACGGCAGTAGCTGCAAGGCCAATAGTTTGGCTGAACGTGACTTGAGTTTCATGACTCTTTTTTTGGTTGGACCCCTAGCCTGATGCCTTGCGCAGAACTCCAGTGGAGTGGGCTGAAGGGATTGGGAGCTAGGGGAGCTGAAGGGGTCACTGGAGTACCCATATTTCAGCGACAAACTTAATCTGACGCCACAAAATCTCCCGCCAGAAGCTGATACTTCCTCGCAGCTTAAAGTCCGGCTGTCACCAACCTCCTGAGACGTAGTAGCAATGACTTTTGAGGTGTAAAAGGAGTCAATGGAGGTGGAAGAAGAGATGACGTGGTTACACCTCCTTCAAGTGAACGCAAGTACTGCTCCCACTTTGGTTTGTGGTTCTTGCATATATCGGAAAGCAGGGATGTTGTACCCAAATGTGATCCGGCCTGTCCTCTGCGAATCTGCCTCTGGCACAGGATGCAGATTGCTATGCACCCGTCATCATCTTTCAGCGTGAAAAAAGGACATTGATAGAGACAGACACAGATACAGATAGAGTAGTCTCATAAATCATAAGAATTTTCTCTTTTACCCGACAGATCTTCAAGGGATTCAGAGAGACTTAGACTAATTATCAAAGTATAAAGAAAAAGCACATATTTACAAGGATTAATGGTTTTCACAGCTCCTCTATCACATCATAGGCCTTCATTTGAGATGCTTATTCAAATACTCCCCAGACTTCACCTTCCACAGACATAGAAAGGATCAGTGGAGTTCAATTATCTTACAAATGAAGTCTGGATCATAGGCCATGACCTCTGTAAAAAAAAAAAAATATTAGTCCTCTTGAACGTAAACCACCCACTCAAATAAAAGATAAGGGGCAGGCAAAGCACCCATACCTACCTTAATAGAATGCTCCGCGAAAGAACAATGTCACAAATATTGCTAAAATGAAGGTTCATACAAACAAAACCTTAGTGGTGACAGCAAAGTTTTTCTTTCCACAATATCCAGCAATTCTTTTGTTTCCTGTCCTGTGACATAATTTTCTGTTTTTCTGAGCTATACAAAACATGCCACAGCCTAATCAAAACAGAGAGACACAGAGGAGGAGAGCTACCTCTATTAGCCATAGTGAAATTGAAGCTATGGTAAGCATTCTGGACAGGGCTGACTACGATGGCCGGAAAGTGGTTCCACATCCCAACACCATTAACCACCCGGCCGTTAAACCCGACCTTGGTTTTCGGGTTTTAAACACTTGCAAAAAGTGTTAAACCCGAACTTTTCTCAGGTGGTTAAAAGCATTCACTTACCTGGTTCCCGCTGTGATCATCTGTTCTGTTCCAGCGTCAATCTCTAAAAAAAATTATACTTACCTTCTCCCCGCAGCTCCTCCGGACACGTCCTCTCTCTTGCTTCTTCTCCCAGCGAGTGCAGTGACGATCTCCGGGGTTTCCCGGTGACGTCGCTGCATGCGTCGGTGCGGGCGGGAGGCGGGGCGGAAAATTTAAAACGCTTTGCATTGAACTCAATACAAAAAAGCTGTATTGAGTCCAATACAAAGAAATCCTTATATAATATATATATAATTCTATTATATATACATTATATAAGCTACTGTACAGGTACATTACATTATACACTATTTTTTTTTTTGATATCTACTAGACCCTTGTTCGGACATATTTCTGTAAGTTACAGGTCTACAATTTAAAAAAAAAATTTCATGAAAAACAGTGTACCGCTTTTGGTACAAAAATCTAGACATCAGTGAAACGCCCAGGTGGTTAAGGACCGCATTTTAGAAAGTACAAAAGAAGTTGGAGGAAAAATATGGAGTGCTGCGTTCCAAAGATCAGTTAAGGAAACACTGATCTGATCTAAAGAACACGGAGAAGGCCATACTGAATAAGATATACCATTGCATCGCCATAAAACATAAGTACACCTAATATAGTTTAACAGGAGGGTAGTAATAAATGAAGAGGATGAGTGATGTACAGAGGTGATTGAGGGGGGAGAACCTAATTTTTGTATGCAAGTTAGTAATTTGGGTGCTTTTTGTGTTTTAGGCCAACGCACTTTAAATAGAAGGATGGCTGCTGGAAAGGAGCCTTAGGCAGAGGAGATCCCTGAACATGATGGTAGGATATTGCCATATACCCAAGCTTGCAAATGTGCCAGAAACATACATTGTTAAGTATATATTTTTTTTTTCTTTCCAAAGAGTTGATTGATGTTTCCCCACCCACACCACAGCATACTCAAGAGGGGGTTTGTTCTTCTCCCTGTGGATCTTGATCTGGGTTTGCACCTAAAGGTAGAGGTGTAGGAGAACTATGGTAGTGTGTATTATGTAATTAATTTTGTTTCTATACATGTTTATTTTCCAGATGGTGAAACGTCGTGAAACGACGTGATGCAGCACGTGTTGTCCTCATTATTTCCAAAGGAGAGCAGGAAATATTGGAGCCAGACACATCAGGGCACATAGGGAGTGGTGTTACTATGAGGAATGCAAAGGAGAAAACACATAGTAAATTTATACATTGTGCATGCAGAAATTCCCCAAGTCCATGTGTCACCTGGAAACTTACCTCACTATGCTTTTTTTATTTTTCTAAACACTGCACACCACGCTACAAAGTGTGTCAGAGGCGCTAAGGGCAGCAGATCATGGCCTAATTGCTCTAAAGACAGAGGCACAGCAAGCACAATTTGATTAAAATCATGTACAGTGTACATTAATAATTTTTTAAACATGTCATACTTTGACTGTTTTTTTTTATTATGTTTTTATTTATTTTATTTATTTGTTTTGTGTTTTTTTTTATGATAACTTGTAAAAAAAAATCCTTTATTTTTTCTTAATATTTGCATCTTGTATTTCATAAATGTTTTAAAGCAGGTAAATTTGATAGAATAAGGAGGACTAGAAGATATGAGTGTGGGAATATAACAGCACAGAAGCGATGCTGAAGAAGGACAGAAAACAACACTGGAATGTAATGCAGAAAGGTGAAGAGGGACATAAAGCAGCACTCACCGTACACACAATAGATAGCAAACGATCATTGCACGAATCTGCTAGGATGGTTGTTCATTACAAACAACATCCCTTGTTCATCGGCGTCATTGGTCTGTCATTATGCACTTTTTTTTCCAACAATTATTTTTTTCCTATTCCTACTAGCAATCTGTGCTCTTGTCAGTGTGTGTTTAAGGACAAAGATTGTAAAATGGATATAATACTGTATTTTGCTATATACAGTGGGTTTAGAAAGTACTCATACCCCCTTCAATTTTGTTATGATGCAGCTTGATGCTACAGTCATTTAAATTTTTTTCTCATTATTCTACACTTGATACCCCATGATGACAAAGGGAAAACCGAAATTTATACAAGTTTAGTAAAATTCCTGAAAAGAAAAATTGAAATACTACATTTTCATAACTATTCAGACCTTTTAGAACAACACTTTAGCTTAGGTGCCTCCCCTTCTCTTGATCACTGCTAAGATGTTTCTACACCTCGGTAAATTAAATTGATTGCACATGATTTGGAAAGGCACACACATCTCTATAGAAGGCCTCATAGCTGACAATGCATATCAGAGCAAAAACAAACCAAGGGGGGAAAGGAACTACCAGCAGAGCTGAGAGACAGGATATTTGCAAAGCACAGATCTGGGGAAGGCTACAAAAAATTATCCTGCATTCCAAGAGCAAACTTACCTCCATAATTTCCAAATAGAAAAAGTTGGCACAACCAAGACTCCTCCAAGAGCTGGTCACCTGGCCAAACTGAGCAATCCAGAGAGAAGGGACTTTATGAGAGAGGTGATCAAGAACCCAAAGGTCACTCTGACTGAGCTTTATAGATCCTGTGTGGAGATAAGACTGAGTTCCAAGAAGACAACTGTAACTGCAGCTCTCCCTTGATCTGTCCTTTATGGCAGAGTTGCTAGAATCCTCTCTTCAGTACAAAACACAAGAGCCAACTTGGAGTTTGCACCTCAGGAGGTGTGCATAAAGCAAGTGTATGATTTCCAATATCTCTGCCCCCAAATGCCAGTCAGTGCAGCATGTGGAATCAAGTGTATTAAAATATTTCAATCCATAGTCATCAGCATAAATGTTATTCTAGTTCTAGCTGGTATAATCAGTTTCGTTTTGTTGTTTGTTCAAGATACAAGTGCTAGGAACTTCATGTGGAATCACAGATCAAATGGGGAAGGGAGTGGGGGTAATCCCAGCAGGATTTTAGGAAGTTCAGCTAGCATGATTGATAGCTGTTATCACGCTACTTGGACTCCTGGAAATCCTCCGGGGATCCCCACATAGACATGTACCTACATGTATAACATTGGATGTTGCATAGAAGCACACATATCTTTGTAAATTATCTACATATACTTTGACCAAACAGTCAAAACCCTATGTTTTTACCTACTTTCTACACATACAAATTGAGCTGGTGATTGAAGACCCCTGGATAAACCTGCATCATATGTAAGAAGGTGCAATACTTAAGGACATTCATTGTAAAAATATAGGTGCTTCAAATGAAAAACAATGCTCATAACTGAACTTATGCCCATATAACACCACTTAGGTCCTATGCTGGACCCAGTTGGTATAACAAACAATTTACACACCACACTCCCTCCAGGCAAAAGCAGTAAAGTGGTATTAGTGCATTATCATCACAAAGCAAGCATAAATTCACACAGTAGGAAGTTTAAACATCACAATCATGGCAGGAGAGAAAGAGAGCCAGGAATGTTTAGATCTTCCACCCATGTACAATCCATCTATCTATTAGGTAGATTACTAAAACCATGCAAGGTATTACCATATAATTGACACGGATATAGACAAATATATATATAAAATAATAATAATATAATATAAAATGTGACAGCTGTAAATGATTGCCACCAACAGTAAACATAGCATTTTTTAAAGATGGTTAGAAAAGTGTGTGATTCATGGCAGGTTAATTTGGATTTTTTCACACTAATTTTGCTGAAACAGGAAAAATCTTACTTAATTATTACATTTTAAAGAAAAATCACTATAGGAGAAAAAATCAATTTACAGCACTACTTTTAAAAAAATATTCAAACCACTATGGAATATGTATTTTAGATATTTAGGATAAATGAGTAGTACGCTTCTAATACCACAAACCTGATACATTCCACATATTGCATATTCATATGTCTGGTAATGGTACCACATATGGTCCAAATTATTATTATTATTATTTTTTTCAGTGATAGACATACATGAGCATAAACAATGACCTAAAATGCTGCTAAAATGAATATGTACTCTAAAGTAATCATCAATCAAATAACTGATTACAAATTGATGATTACTATCTAAGCTATACTAAAAAAAACTATCATAACAAAATGTACACAGTTCAAAAGCTAGCAAAAGTAACAATTCTGTTGTTAATGTGATTTGTTGACATATTGGTTCTATTTTACAAACCATTTTTGTATCTCCTTACATGGAATGGACTGTTGAATATATAATTCTAGTGCATATTATGCGCACAATACAATTTAGCATTTTTTATTTTCCACTCTTCAAAAGAAAATTTAGTATTGGTATACACAAACTTTCAAAATCAGTAAATAAATTGAATAAATGCAAATACAATTTATACCTTATTTGTTTGGAAGTCTTTTGGAACAGCCTTGTCGTATAACCACTTTGAAATCTGCATTTTGACAAAAAAGAATTAAATGAAAAAAATGGTAATTTTATATTTTACATTACCTCTTTTTGTAACACTTCAAATTTAGAAACTGTCACAAATCATATCTCTGACAAAACAATCCTCTTCCACTTCTCAACTCCTCTTTTTTTGGTCAATTAGATTACTATTTTTTTTTTTAAGTGCAACTTTTCCTGATCAGTCACCCTTTCCTCTCCCCTCCTTTCCATCTGTTGTGCATTTTAGTCTGCTTCCCCAAGGCCCCTACAATCCTCCACAAATAGATCTGCCCCTGCCAGGCTTTACGGTTCCTGGGCACCCCCACAACTGTTCTATAAGGTGTTGGTGCTAGGGATAAGCGAGCGAGAATATTAAGTTCGATCTCGTGGTGAAAATGTAAGCGAGAATGGCCTTCTGATTTGCCAAGAGGTCAAGCTCTCGCCGAACAGGAGGAAATCCTCTGCGATTCATGGGCACTAGAGGTTAAAAACCCTCTAGTGCCCTGTGGATCGCATATATATATATATATATATATATATATATATATATATATATATATATATACACACATATACATATACATTCACATACACAATACAGCCTGTATCGATCAAATGTTCGTTCATCGCGCATGCTCAGAACATGCACGATCACTGAACGACCATACACACGATAGATGGTCAACGATCGTCGTCCAATCCGATCCGCCGGTCCGGTTGTTCATTTCCAACGACTATCCTCGTTCGTCGGCGTCGTTGGTTACTTTTTTTACAAACGATTTTTGGACAATCGGTCATTCGTCGTTCGTTCGTCGTTCATTTCCAACGATAAAAATTGGACGTGTGTACGCAGCTTAAGGGATACGTATTTTACAATGTAAGGAGGTTCTCCTTTGCCAGGCATCTTCTCAATGATTGCAGCTGTGGCTGCATTCATTGTAAAGAATGTGCGATCCCCGGGGCACTAGAGGTTAATTAACCTCTAGTGCCCGGGGATTGCGTGAACAGGAGGATTTCCAGGGCTGCATCATGGAGCCCTGGAAATCCTCTGCGATCCCCGGGCACTTGAGGTTAATTACCTCTAGTGCTCCGGGGATCGCAAACAGGAGGATTCCCAGGGCTGAATGCAGCTCTGGGAATCCTCCTGTTTTAATTTACTCTTCCGATGGTTTCGCAAAACCAGTTCACTGAAATTTCTCTGAACTCTGAAATTTTCGAGAGAATGCCTCTGGCTCATCCCTATCTCACTCATCCCTAGTTGCCGCTATACATAACCACATTAAAGCACATGAAAGCAGTAACATTTTGTGACATCCCTTCCCCTGATGCACTCAGTTGCTGATAGAAGTGTTCCTTCCTTGCCCAGGAGATGCTACCTTTTCTACTTATAGTTCCAGAGATACAGTCTTTCATAGTTTTTTTTTATTGTGCATAAATTAGGTTAAAAAAATGAGGGTACATGGATTTTCGTTAGTAACAGAAAACCAAATATTTGGGGAAATTAAATACATACATAGAGTGTATAATAATTACATTGCTTTCTTTTCTATACATATATAGAGTGTATAATAATTACATCACTTTCTTTTCTTCCTTTTGATAACAATTACAGTGCATTACAAATACATTTCATGAAACTAAGCTTTTGCCTAATAGCATAAATAGACCAGGATGACAAAAGATCAATGAAAAACATTTTTATTATTAAGGTTTAAGTTGCATGTAAACTAATCTTAGTGGGGTTTACCTATATTGACATTGACTTGCACTGCCTTGTTTATATGGCCAGATCAATGCATTTTTCCCGTATGTAACTTCAAGTATTTAAAGAATTGGCCTCCCAATTCACAAGCCAAGCTGCCCAGAATATTTACCAGATTAAAGAAGCATTTCACATAAGGTCCTTGTCATACTGTAAAGATTGTACTATATAGTTTGTTCCTTTAAAAGTGTTTGCCATGGAAAAATAAAGAAAAAAACCATGCAGAACATATCCGCATAAACTGCACATTTCCTATGTGTTAAACATCCTGCAAGTGCAGAATGATACATTTTGATCTGTCAGGGATACACTCCTCCCCTAGTGATTCATGTTCTGCTGTGGATCGACAACACACAGGGTTTTGGTAGACTGAGTGATGTCTACCAAGTGTCCAGCTGTCTTTAAACCTAAACCATCACACTCTGCTAATCTGTACACGGGGAGCCTGATTCATCAAGCTGAATCAGAAGCTCAACACATGCCCTAAATCGGAGCCCTAAAATCAATTTATCAACCACATCAGAGGCACAGGCATACTCGCGTGGAAGTCATCAACTAAAGTGATCTCTCTGATGGACATGCGCAGCCCCGGCAGTTTCACACTGGCGAGCTTGCATTAAATTCCCTGTTCCGTTAAAAAAACATTCTAATAGCATATTATTATTAATAGCATATACCATATTACCCTTAGTCCTAAAAAAATGTTTGTACTGAGGAGCCGCCTGGGGGTAAATATTGCAACTTTCCGCAGGCTAAACCTCGGCTTTGCCATCAGACTAAATTTTCCCAAAAAAGTCACAAGCACACACGTTCTTGCTTGCTTGCTTATATATATATATATATGTATATATATATATATATATGTTTGTGTATATACATATATAACTATATACTTCAATAATTATTATATATATATATATATATATATATATATATATATATAGTGGGAATTAGCTTGACAAATGGTAGGCAACTAGCAGGACTGGATGCCATATCAGGGTTTTATTGAAAAAAACAACAAAATCATCCCAAGAGGAAGGCTTAATGTCAGCCGGGTAAAAATTAAACACACAAGCACTTATCTTCAGCTGTCCCGTGTCTATAACAGTCCATTTTCAAATAGGCAGAAAAACTAGAGTCACCTTATCTGTAGAATCTTGTCTCTCTCTCTTTCTCTCTCTCTTTAGAGTCTTGTCGCTCCCCCTCTTTCTCAGGAACACTGTGGAGCTGAATGCTCTCAAGCCCTCTCCATTAGGGTCTTTTTCCTTTTCCTTGCACAGACCACCTGTCTGTGTCTCCAAGCAGAGCTCCCTCACACAGAGCACCTGTCTGTGTCTCCAGCAGAGCTCCCTCACACCGAGAACCTGTCTGTGTCTCCAGCACAGTCACTCACACAGAGCACCTGTCTGTGTCTCCAGCACAGTCACTCACACAGAGCACCTGTCTGTGTCTCCAGCACAGTCACTCACACAGAGCACCTTGTCTGTGTCTCTAGCACAGCCCTCACACAGCACCTGTCTGTGTCTCCAGCACAGCCCTCACACAGAGCACCTGTCTGTGTCTCCAGCACAGCCCTCACACAGAGCATCTGTCTGTCTCCAGCACATCACATCCACTGACTGAGCTCTTGGCTCTATGTTATATCTCCACCCTCAGTGCGTCCTCATCAATTATCTCCCAGGTGAGAGTCTTTAACCTGCTACTTCACACAGGAGAGGAATCCGGTGCAAATATATCTGCTCTCTAGTACCTTTCCTGCTGGTTGCCTACATCCCCCCTCTCTGCCCAAGGCCAGGGGACTGGGCACTTGATCCTGACATACGGTGAACCCTTGATAAGGAATCAGCATTGATATGATGCTTCCCTGCCCTGTGCTCCACTGTAAAATTGTAAGACCGCAGGGCCAGTTCTTTATGGCTTCGATCTTGGCAATTTGGGGCTTGACTACTCCTCTCCCAATAATGTACCCCAAGTACTTGGCTTCTTCTAGCCTAATGCTACTTTTCTTGGGGTTCCCAGTCAAGCCTGCTCCAATTATACTGTGAATCAGCACATCTTTAGCCCCAACAACAGCCTCTGAGGTCGTAGCTACCCTCTTGTCACTTGGCTTTTTCAGTATGTGCCCTTTCCTAGTACCACCCTGGGTGAACCGAACATGACAAACATAACATTCATAAAGCTTGTCTGCAGAACGAGTTCTTATGTGCCTCTGCATGTGAGGATCCAGTTTTGAGCTTCTGGGACAAGTATAGCTGCACTGATCTCATTGGAAAGTTTTCCTTACACTTTTCTTTTTAACTTGTGTCCGTTTTGGAGGCTTCCTATTTCCACACATGTTTTCAGCCTTCCCTTCCACTGGTGTAGCAACTCCTTCCCCAACATGCTTCTGAGTATCCTGTTCATCCAGCAAAACAGTGACATTTTCTTCCCTCTTTACTTTGCCTAATTTACGAAACTCTTCCCGGACCTTTTTGCACAACGGGACAGCTTTTCCAATCTTTACTTCGCTTAATTTACTAAATTCTTTCCGCACCTTTTTGGGAAACAGGGACAGCTTTTTCAATCTTTACTTTGCTTCATTTACTAAACTCTTCTTGCACCTTTTGGGAAACAGGGACACTTTCATTGGCTTCTTTAGACTATCCTATCTTCTCGGGGATGTCCGGAATAAGCCCCTTCAATTCATCTTCTTTCTCTTTTGTCCCTTTATTCTCTTCATCATCAGGTTTAAAATCTCCTTCCTCAGCCACCATTGGATCAGCTTCTTCGTCCCGCCCTTCAGGCTGTTCTTTTGTCTCAGCTGAAACAGGATCCCATCCATAAGCTTGGACTTCAAAAAAAGGAAACTTTTCCCCAGCCAACACAGGCACACATCCATCAGCTTCCATCTCAGATGATAAAGAAACACCCTCATCTGCCTGCACCTCAGTCAGCCTGGAAGTATCCTTGTCAGTGCATACAGGGACACTTTCTTCAACTTCAATCTCAGTTAACACAACAATACTTTCTATCGCCTTTACTGCACATGAGACAGGGACACTTATTTTAGCATGCACTTCTTCACCTGAGACCACTGTAATTTGGACATCACCTTTGGATTCCTCCGGTCCCTCACTAGCTGCATCCGAAACAAGGCTGGCAATTTTCTCTTCTTTAGACTCATCACCATCTTCCTTATTTTCCCCAAACCGCCAGTCATGGACTCTGCGAGCCCGTACAGATAAGGTGACTCCCAGCCGGACCATGATTTCTGCTTTAAGGATAATATAGTCTTCGGCCTGCTCTGTCGTTAAATAAACATATGCCTTTTGTGGCTCCCCAGTCAAATAAGGGGCCAGAACCTCAGTCCATTCAGCAGCAGGGAGTTTCTCCCTTTCCACAATCCTTTCAAACATCGTCAGATAAGTCTCTATGTCATCATCAGGTGTCATTTTTTTCAAGGCGCGGTGCACTGCCTTTTTTACATTTAGAGTTCCAGATAACTCCTCCATTTTCCTTGAGTGAGCTGACACCCTCTGCCTCAGGACTGTGACCTGTTCCAACAACAGACAGTTGGTTTCCGGTTGGGCAGCACTGACCTGCACCAAATGCTTTATTAGCTCCTCCAGGAGCCTCACTGGGCAGCAATGTAGCAGACTTTATCCAGGAAATGCTGGGTGAGATATCAGAAACCCAGGAAAGATGGATTGCCTTAGCAAAACATTGTTTGCTGAGGGCTTTGGTAAATGGTGTTGTTGGTATGGATTTTTTATGGAATGATGAGCAGGTTGGTAGTGGGGCTCCCCTTTCCCTTCCTGTCCAAAACAGGTTTCCTATATAGCTCTCAGCCAGGTGATGGAGATCAGTTTGTTTCTAGGCTATAAAGGTCTGCACTATGAGGGGGTGGGGGACTGGTTGAACAGACTGTCTTTCACCAGCGCTGCTGAAGTCTGCTAAAATGACAAAAAAGGACACTGAAAATTTACTTTGAGTTGTGTAGTGGGGCTGGTAGTAGGCCGCCCGTATAGAAAGGGTGATCTTGTGTTTAAATAGTGCTCAGCCGAGCAGAAATTTATTTTGTGTTTTTGCCTGTATGTAAAGGCATTATATTTTGCTTGTGGATGAAAATAAAGACAACAGGCAAATCCCTGCGGGAACTGTGCTGTTGTGTCACTTTCTCTGACTGCTGTGCCTACCACTATTGAGCTGTATATATACATATATATACATATATATATATATATATATATATATGTAATTACTATAGTTATTATTATAATATAATAACAATTTATTTAATTATTGTAGTATATAATTATATATATATCTAAAATACTTTACCAAAAAATCCACCTTAACTTTATTTTATTTCTTTATTTAATTGAAAATCTGTTTACTGGTGTACAAATCTAATGAATCGTATCAATAAATGATTAAGGAATGTCCAACTGCCAAAAAACAACAAACCAATTTTGACAGACTGCGCAAGTGCTAATTGCTAGCAAATTTTTATCACCTGTGCACCTAAATGTGAGCATATATAAGGGTGTTGTCTAGCTTGCTTTTTCCCTTTGTCTTTTTTTTCTTGGAGGGGCTGTTTTGTGTGTTATCCTAATTATTCTATGTTGCTGCATATGATACTTTGCTTATCCTTTAGCACAATAACTGCTTTTGTTTTTGAAACTTTGAATGTTTCAATGTCCATTTCGCAATTTTGAAGTCAATGTTAATGCTATGTTATTGTGTTTGTGGCCATATTGTTTGATTGCAAAATTCTGCCTTTATTACAACTTTGAAATGTTTGTTCTGAAAAAAAAATTCTAATCCAGTTTTCCATCCTTGATAGGTCAAAATTGCATGTTGGTTTGGTAAGTATTATTTGAATGCAATATTTGGTCATTTTTGAACTATTTTGGTTTTATATGAAAGTATGGGTTTACATGTGCTTTGCTTGTTCTTTTAAACTTTGTTGTCATGTAAGTTTAGTGGTGTGTGTTTTATATATATATATATATATATATATATATATATATATAATAATGTGACCTTTTAGCAAATGTTTCTTTTGATTAAAGGTTTTTTGTAAAATGTCTGTTTTTTGGGGGTTTATGTGATCTCCTTTCCAATCTCCCAGGACATACAGTTTAAAAAGTCAATTGTTATTGTTTTTAAGCTGTTTCTTTCTCTGAATTGTTTGAAAGGCTAAACACAGCACAACTGTCTTGTTAAAACTCAGTTGTCTGATGCGCATAGTTGTGTGCCAAACTTCAGGAGTATGTAGCGCATAGTTGTGCGCCAAAGCGGACCTGCTATGTGCACGTGAACGTTGTTTTATCAGTTGAAAAAATATGCCGCACTTTTGTGCAGTCCTCATTCAAGTAAGTTTTTATTTTTTTGTGTATATTACTTGTTTTGCTTCATGTGCACTCATGCATGTATGTATAGACATGAGTGTACATGAAGCAAAACATAGATGTGTGTTAGACGTGTGTACATATACATAAAAATAAGAAATTTTGGGAAGAAATAGGCAAGGAGGGCTTTTTGGACCATAATGCTTCACATGCTTTAAATTGAAAAGATTGCATATTTGTTCCTATCATTTCTGATGTCATGGGCTTGGCTACAAGCAACAATCATGGATGATATTGCTTCTGGTTAAAGGAGGAATCCACCTTATGTGCTTCATCTACCATGCTGAGGTGAGTAAGTCAATATATTATAGTGGGCAAAGGTCTAAAATGCCATTCAAACTTGCAGAGACACCCTGAAGGGATGGAAAGCAAGATAATATTTGGCACAAAGTGGATTTGGCCCTGGAAGTTTGATATACTAGTACTATTTGTTTTGTGTAAACCCCTCAATAATGCATACACTCCAGTATTTGAGCATTAAGTTAAGCAACAACACAACATCTGCTCATTTCCAAGAGTGTCTGACCCTGCTTGCGAGCTTGGCAATCGATGTGGTATGATGTTGTGCTTGGCAACCTCAACCTCCTTCCATTACCATCAGGTATGTTAGAATGAGTATGCAATTCAGCTGGACAGCTAATTGACAACCT
This sequence comes from Pyxicephalus adspersus, assembly GCF_032062135.1. Classification (NCBI taxonomy): domain Eukaryota; kingdom Metazoa; phylum Chordata; class Amphibia; order Anura; family Pyxicephalidae; genus Pyxicephalus; species Pyxicephalus adspersus. The sequence continues at coordinate 63,138,023 of NC_092860.1, forward strand.
GTTTGGACAGCAAGTGAAAGTGTGCTTGTATACAATAGGGCTAAGGTCAGGCAGTACAGCAAAATGACCCTTAACACTACCACAAATGAACAGATAAGTTGTGTGGCAGCAAATGTCAGACTATTTAAAAAAAAAAATAAAAACCATGACAGTTTTAGAAAAGGTCTTTGTACATAATAAATTCAAATCCCAATATGTGACAATGGGACAAAGGCAACAAGGGGGATCAAGTAGCACTTTGGAGTGGAAACATGCAGACGTTTGTACTCAATACTTGTGGAAAAAATGACAAAACATTGCTGAAGAATTGCTAAACAACAGAAACTGGCATTACAAACCAGGCACAAAAACATCGCAGCAACAGATGAAACTAACAATAATGAGGATTACTGACAGATCAGAAGAAGGGTCAAATAAATAGTGATGTCATCCAGGCCAAAAAGGCAAAATAGTGGCCCAGTCATGGAGTGGGGAGGGTGGGAGAATAGCTTGAGAATTCCACAGAGTGGCACAATGACATAGTGGTGAGGTGGAAGCTGCATGAGGAAACCACTGAGTGGCCCAATCACAGAGTCTGGAGGTAGCGGCAGCATCAGGAGGCCACTGAATGGCACAACGACAGTGTGGAGTTGGCGACAGCATCAGGAGGTGGCAGAATGACAAAGTTGTGGAGGTGGCGGCAGCATGAGTAGGCCACAGAGTGGCACAATGACAGTGTGGAGGTGGCGACAGCATAGGGAGGTCACAGAGTGGCACAATGCCAGATGTCTAGAGGTGGCGGCAGCATCAGGAGGATACCACAGAGTGGCAAGGTGACATAGTGTGGAGATGGCAGCAGCAGCATCAGGAGTATACCACAGAGTGGCAAGGTGACATAGTGTGGAGATGGCAGCAGCAGCATCAGGAGATCACAAAGTGACCCGGTGACAGAGTAGGGAGGTGGGTGGCATCACCAGTACCTGCTGACGAAGGTGGGTGAAAGAAGGAGCACTTGGCATCAGATGTGTGGCATCAGGCGGGGACTTGACTCCGAGGGGCTCTCGCTTATTGCTCCAAGCACCCAGCGCACGCCGGGTGCGACACACTCTGAGGACAGTGACAGGTGGGGAGTTTGACTGGGGCGGTACACCTGTTAAACAGTAACGCAGGTGTCCTAAGGCAAGCTCAGGGAGGACAGAAACCTCCCGTGGAGCAGAAGGGCAAAAACTCGCTTGATCTTGATTTTCAGTCTGAATACCGACCGTCAAAGTGGGGCCTCTTAATCCTTCCTATTTTTGGGTTGAGAGCAGGAGGTGTCAGAAAATTTACCACAGGGATAACTAGCCACAGAGTGGCACAATGGCAGAGACTGGAGGTGGCAGCAGCATCAGGATTTTAAGAATGAATACAGACCTTGAAAGTGGGGCCTCTTAATCCTTCTGATTTTTGGCTTAGGAGTAGGAGGTGTCAGAAAATTTACCACAGGGATAACTGGCCACAGAGTGGCACAAGGACATAGTGTGGAGGTGGCGGCAACTGCTATTCCACTGTCTACCTGTTTACTTACTTCCTCTAAAAAGAGAGTAAATTTGTTTGACAACTTCTGTCTTTCTTGAAGCCATGCTGACTATCACTTATAATATTATTTTCTAGCAGAAACTTCTTTATGTGGCTCTTTATCAAACTCTCCAAGATCTTTCCAACTATGGACGATAAACTAACTGGTCTTTAGTTACCTGGTAATGACTTTGCTCCCTTTTTGAAGATAGGAACCACATTGGCCGTACGCCAATTCATCAGTACCTTGCCAGTGACTAAAGAGTCTCTAAAAATTAGAAATAATGGCTTTGAAATAACTGAGCTCAGCTCTTTAAGGACATGTGGATGTAATCCATCAGGTTCTGGTGCTTTGTCAACCTTAATTTTTCCCAGCTGTTTCTCAATCATATCAATTCTGAGCCATTGTGTCTCATCGTGTAGCTGAAAATTAATCGCTTTAATTGGCGTTTTCAAGATCTTTGCTCATTTTTGCAAGAAACTGGCAGGTGAGTGCACTACAACTTGGCCCCGACTCGCGGTAATAGAACTTGCCGACCGACGCATGCGTACACGCATTTTATTGATAAATCAGGCCTATACTGTAGAAACTCATTTTTCTGTAGTCTAAGATATTAACTGGAAGTGCTTATTAGACTCTATGAGGTAATGCAAGAAGTAGCACGGTTGGCTCAGTGGCTAGCATGCTTGCCTTTGCAGTGCTAGGTCACATGATTGAATCTCTGCCTTGACACTATTTGTAAGGAGTTTGTATGTTCTCCCCGTGTTTGAATAGGTTTCCTCAGGATACTCCAGTTTCCTTCCACATATCAAAAGCATGAGGGTATTTTAATTGACTTTGGCCCAAAATTAATACTTAGACTATGTTAATAACATATGACTATGGTAGGAATATTAGATTATTTTTAGATATTAGACAGTTAGTAATTGACTATGGGCTTTGTAGGGTGCTGCATAATATGTCGACTCTGTATAAACACAAGTAAATAAATAGGAAGTTTGCTCAGAACAGCACTAAATTTAAATCACCAACTTAATAATATTAAAAATAATAATTAAAAAAATAACAGAATAAATGGTAGCATATGAAGCTTATTATTATACAAGTTGACAATCGAAAATACAGCCATCGATAATCCGGTTCTTTCAGTTTTACGGCATGAATTTCGGATCGCATTTTCAATACAGGGACTGCAGTAGACTGTTTGGACACTGATGTTTTGATGGCTCTGTTCTGCAGAAACAGCTGTTAGGTCAGCTTGCTACACTACATACACATTGAGACGGCCCTGCTGCCTGCTCCCTTGAATTGCGTCAGATGTCCGCAGGTGCTGCGAGAGGAAGGCTGGCCTGTGTGTGGAGGTAAGTATAAAAAAAAAATCCTGAATTTTCAAAAATCTGGCGCACCTCATGTCCAGGACCTGTACTACAGAAATCATGGGAAATGTATATAAATATAACTGAAACAGAAGCCAGATTAATCCGCGCTTTTTTTTTTTTTTTTTATATTTTTGCTATAGTCTAAGTGGTATGGAAAAAATCTTTTGTATTGTTAAAAAAAAAAGATAGAAATGAGGATGACAAATTGTGCAGTGATAACGTATAGAGCAATAAACCACAGCAAACCTTTCTTTTCACCAGTTTGTTAGTTGTCAAGGGACCACTGCAAGTATGTTGTTTTTCTGAGGACTGCACTATATTCACTGCACTTAAAAATATTTAGAAAAAGCAAACAAATATTACATTCCACACTATAGTAACGAAGAATGCATTTCACTAAGCTGATGTAACATACTGAGAAAACCCTACCTTGCTTTGGCTGGAAGAGCAGGAAATGTGTTTGACATGAGCTCAGCATCATCATAAACTTCATCTACAGTGTAGAATAAATAATAATAATAATAATTAAAATATAGGCAAATAAGGGTTTCAATATTATACATGCATAAATCTGTCTGCCAAATTAGATTTTTTTTGTTACAATCTTTTATTAAAAATTTTATAGATATAAAAAAACTACAAAAATTATACAATTATTACAAAATTATAAAAAAAATTGTTTCACTCCTTGATTTAACTTATCGTACAAAATAATTACCTTTGCTTTATAACAAAAACCCATTTCTGTACAGTGCTTCATTATCAACATGTCCACATCCCAAGTTAGCCTCATTTATTTTCAGAAAATAGGATTCACAAAAAACATAACCTTGAAAGAAACAGATTCTTTAAAAATTGACCAGGTCGCTCATTTAGAATTATATGGCTCCATCTGGTTGGTTTCAATAGCAACCAACTCCTTAGCGTATTGCATCTGGTCCAGTTCTTTATACCATTCCCGCAGAGATGGAGAAGTCTGAGATCGCCAATACTTTGAGATCACTGCCCTTGCTGCAGTTAAAACATGACTAAGGACAGCTTTTTCAGCTAATTTAACTGATCCCGGAAACATAAACAGAGTGCAAGAGCTGGTTTATTAGATACAGAAAGCTCTGTATATGTCACACTTACCTGTTCCTTGCTAAAGCACAGGCGCCTCTCTCCTGCGCATGCGGGCAGTTCTGAGCCCGGGCATGCCTGCTGTTCCAGATTTAATCAATTTATACCATCTACAGCAACAATCCTTGCCTCCCATCTCCTATACCCTGCTCTGCCGCAGTACCTGCACTTTACTGGTATCTGGTCTTCTACCTATGAGCATCTGAAACATGCAGCTCTCATACACAGGAAGTTTGCAGATCTGCATCGCCGAAAAGTACCTCTTTTGCAGCCTGGGGATAAAGTCTGGCTCTCCATGAAGAACATCAACTGCAAATTCCCTTCTCTGAAGTTTGCTCCCCATTTCCCTGGACCTTATGTCATTTCAGCAATAGTTAATCCTGCCTGTTATAAGCTACGCTTTTCTGCACATCTCATGTTACCCAACTCTTTCCATGTATCTTTGCTAAAACTGTTAGTCCTGAATGCTTTTTCTCGTCACGCCTGCTCTTCCAGATTTAATCAGGATCTGTCCACACGCTGGCCAATCAGGAAATAGCCTCTTAATTGCCCTTGGCTATTTTGCTAGCACAGACTTGCTGAGCATTTCCTCCACACTTGTCTGTTAACTCAGTGCTTTCCCTGTCCAGCTTCTGTGTTAACCCCTTATTGCCCTGTCTGGTGTTTCCCTGCCTGCTCCCTTTTGCTGTACCAGTGTTCCTCTGTGTCTTCCGTGTCACCTGTGTTCCCTGTGTCTGTGGTGGCCCCATGTCACTGGTGTCCATTTTCTGGATTCCTGGTTCTTGACCCCTGGTTTGTTCCTGACCTTTATTGCTTGCTGCCTGCCACAACCCCGGCCATCCTTGACAATTCTCCTGACTAGTCATTTAGTTCCATCATCCTACCCAACCTGTTGTACTGAAACCTTGCAGTATCCAGCAGCAAAACATCCTCACCTCTAGAGGCTCTGCAGAAGACCTGGTTACTGCTTAGATTCTGTGCTTTGGCCCTTCTCAGGGCTCACACCACTTCTATGCAGGCCGCAGTGCCCCCTAGAAGCCCCGTCTCCCCAAGCGTGACAGTATATGTATTGTAAACTCTCAGGACCTCATCCCAAAAAGAATGAATAGAGGGACACTCCCACCAAATATGTAACATAGTGCCTCTTTGAAACTAGCATTGCCAACATATCTTGGGTACATTTTTTGTGTCATTTCAAAAGGCTTCCACTCCTCCAGAGAGAATGAGATACCTTATTCATATAACTACACTTAAAGCCGACCCAAATCTTCCTGTCATTATTATGAAACCAATCAAAAAACTTAGTAAGTAAAGTAAGTAAAAAAAAGTAGTAAGTAAAAATATAATTTTGGGCTCCAACCCCTCCACTGGTTTTAGGAATTACCAATATCCTATATGAGATCAGATTTGATAGGGCTTCATTGACCTTGACACCAGCTGTGGGTGAAGAGTACAAAGTGGCTATCCACACAAGCATGCAGGGGCCCAAACCTATCTGTCGAAGTGCAGCATGAAGAAATGGCCAACTAACGCGGTCAAAAGCTTTTTCTGCATTGACCGACATCAAGCACATAGGGGATCCAGTTTCCTTTGCATATTCCATCAGAAAAAGTGTTTTCAAAGTATTGTCTCTGGCCTCACGTCCTGGGACAAAGCCCACCTGGTCCCAATGAATGAGAGTTGGCATGATTGGGTTGAGACGGTTAGCCAGCAATTTTAAAAAAATGTAATCATCTACGTTAATTAGTAAAATGGGCCTGTAATTGGAGCATATTGTGTGATCTTTATCAATGATATATGGGCCTCAAGACTTTGTGTTGGGAACTTGCAGGGGACAGATATGTCCCAAAAATGGCGGGGAAAGTGCCTTTATGGCTCCAGGGAATAGAAAGTGTTAATTAATAGGTTTTTAGAACAGAAACCAGGTTCCTTAGGGCCCCTGAAGCCGTCCAAGGGATGTGAAGGGTGCGTTCCTTGGCCCAACCTGAACTACTGTAGAGACATCCTATGTAGTCAGTTGGCCGCTGCCTATCTGCTCCATCGTCCATCCTCTCGCAGGTCTGCACTCACGTTCCACTGCCATGGCTGCTGGGGAGGGGTGGGGTGGCAGGAGCAGTACCAGCTCCATCAGCAGCAGCCTGAGTCTAGAGTCGCTGATGAGCAGCTTTCTTCACCCGCATAGTGAAGAAACTACTGACCAGCAGCTAGACATAGAGCAGAACCTGCAGGTGGTGGCATACTTGGAGTGCACCCTGCCAGCCATCATTGAAGATCCGCTGGACTACTGGGCAGCCAAACTGGATTTGTGGCCGCAACTGCCCGAGTTTGCCCTGGAAAAGCTGTCCTGCCCAGCCAGTAGTGTGGCATCAGAGCGGGTGTTTAGTGCGGCAGGGGCCATAGTTACCCCAAGAAGAACTCGCCTGTCCACCCAAAATGTGGAGAGACTGACCTTTGTCAAGATGAATCAGGCGTGGATCATCTGATTAGATGATCCATGCCACCTGGCCCAAACCTTGACAAAAGAGACCAGTTTCTTCTGGCTACCTGCCTCAGCTACTACTCTGACGCTGCCACCCGCCTGATGCTACACATCAAATGCCAAGTGTTTCTTCTCTCACCCACCTTCGTCAGTGGGTACTGGTATTGCAACCCACCGTCCCTCTCTGTCACCGGGTCACTTTGTGGTCTCCTGATTCTGCTGCTGCCATCTCCACACTATGTCACCTTGTCACTCTGTGGTCTCCGGATACTGCTGCTGCCATCTCCACACTATGTCACCTTGCTACTCTGTGGTATCCTCCTGCTGCTGCTGCCATCTCCACACTATGTCACCTTGCTACTCTGTGGTCTCCTGATGCTGCCGCCACCTCCACACTATGTCATTGTGCCACTCTGTGGCCTCCTGATGCTGCCGCCACCTCCACACTATGTCATTGTGCCACTCTGTGGCCCCCTGATGCTGTCGCCACCTCCACACTATGTCATTGTGCAGCTCTGTGGCCTCCGCCTAATGCTGCTACTGCCGCCACCTCTGTGGCCTCCTCCTGATGCTGCCGCCACCTCCAGGCTCTGTCATTGTGCCACTCTGTAGCCTCCTGATGCTGCCGCCACCTCCAGAGTCTGTCTTTGTGCCATTCTGTAGCCTCCTGATGCTTGCCGCCACCTCCAGACTCTGTCTCTGTGGTTGCAAGGATCAAGAGGCCCCACTTTCACGGTCTGTATTCATACTAAAAATCCTGATGCTGCCACCACCTCCAGACTTTGTCATTGTGCCACTCTGTGGCCAGTTATCCCTGTGGTAAATTTTATGACACCTCCTGCTCCAAACCCAAAAGTTGCAAGGATCAAGAGGCCCCACTTTCATGGTCTGTATTGATACTGAAAATCCTGATGCTGCCGCCACCTCCACACTCTGTCATTGTGCCAGTCTGTAGCCTCCTGATGCTGCCCCCACCTTCAGACTCTGTCATTGTGCCACTTTGTGGTCAGTTATCCCTGTGGTAAATTTTATGACACCTCCTGCTCGGAACCCAAACGTTACAAGGATTAGGAGGCCCCACTTTCACGGTCTGTATTCATGCTGAAAATCCTGATGCTTGCCGCCACCTCCAGACTCTGTCACTGTGCCACTCTGTGGCCAGTTATCCCTGTGGTAAATTTTCTGACTACTCCTGCTCTGAACACAAAATTTGCAGGGATCAAGAGGCCCCACTTTCACGGTCTGTATCCATGCTGAAAATCCTGATGCTGCCACCACCTACAGACTTGGTCATTGTGCCACTCTGTGGCCTCCGCCTGATGCTGCTGCTGCCGCCACCTCAGTCACCCTCTCCACTCTGCCGGGGGGGCTCTACTTGTATAAGCGGTTAATAGAACAGGTTCTGTAGACATCTATGTGGAATCAGCTGAAGAGGGTGTAAAAGGAATGCGCTTCTTCTTGACGCTAACATGTGCCTGTAAGGCTGAGTTCATACTTGAGTTATTTGGTCAGTTTTGGCCCCGTGATTGGCAGTGATTCTGATAGCGACGCCTGTCATCTGCATGTCATACTTACTCACAGTACTATTTCACTACCACAGCAGACTCCCTATGTGTGTTACTGTAAGGCACAGTGTTCTACACCACTATAGCCGTTTTTTAATGTGTTTTGCCGCGAATAAATTTGGAAGCTGAATCGAATTTTCAAGAAATTTGCTCATCTCTTGTTAGGATATGTTCAGTTCTGAAGCATTTACAGCCATAAACATAAAAAAATAGTATACTCGGGGTCCCAATTTGTCCAGTCAGACCAAAACGCCGCTAAATCAAAGCCTAACAGACAACCATTAGGGATCCACCCAATACAACAAAATTCTACTGTCAAAAATGTTCCCAAAAAGAGAGAAAAAAAATGGTCCTGGGGGTTATCCTGGAGGTTAGTGGCAGTGACATTTCTGGGGGGGTTAGTGGCAGTGACATTTCAGGAGATCCTGAAGATGGAGGGGGCAGTGGGCTCTGCGAAGCTTTCCCCTTTGTTTCCCTTTACCGTTTTAGGGAGCTGTTTGGGAAGGATTTGATTTGCCCATGAACTTTTTCATGGTTGGTGGTTTATAATAATTTCCAGTAAGCTCCCCAATAAAGCCTGTTCTGGGTCACAGTGAAAAAATGGCAGGAATATAGCTAGAGATATCCCTACATGCAATCCATCCGCAGATTGACAATCATCCATGCAGGGGAGGGCAGATTCACCAGGAAAAAAAACAAATATTTTTTTAAACATTTTTCAAGAGTTTTACCTTCAGTAAGGTGTTCCTGCTGGTGGGGTAGCAAGGAGTCCTATTGGTTCCCAAGATGTTTTCTCTGGGGCTGGTACAGGGGCTGCATAAAATTTTTCTCGGCCTTCTGCAGCAGCGTGAGGTGTCCTTTAAATGGCCGTAGGGTGCCAAGCGGCCAGAACCGGAGCTCCTACTCCGGGCAATGTGGTGGCAAGCAGAGCTACAAATAGAGCCTTCTTCCACCTTCAATCAGCTCCTGCACTGTTCAGCAGTTCTGGGGTTTAAAAAAAACGCCAGAGCACGTATGGAGCAGGCTTAGAAGCGATCCGGCAGGAGCTGTAAGAGTGACAACACTGCTTCTGTCTCCAAAAAGTTCATATTACCCTTTTTTCAAGCATTACTGTTGCGGGTTACCAATTTAACCACCCTTAAAAATGGTTATCACTGGAAAGATAAGGTTGTTTTTTCCCCCATTTTTAATACAGCTGGTTGCTTAAGGTTGTGTTGCCACATGGTTTTATTAGACACTTCATGCACCATCTAAGGAAGGTTTGCCACTCCAAGCACCTCCACATGCTTGAATTGAACCATTTTTTACTGATTTTACAAAGGTTTGGTTTTAGGTGTTCGGGAGAACTGGAAGTAACCCAGAATCACTCAGAAGTGGCAGTTTGTTTTCATTTTACCACTGTGTTCCTGTGAGTTGAAGAATATGTATGTTCTCATTGATTCCAGTGCTAGTCGACCTGATCAGTCACAAACCAGCATAGTTAACTGACGGAAGTGGCAATAGGACACAGCATGAGTCAGATGCACCAACCTCCAAAATACCTTTGATGATGTCATCCACCCCTAGTCTCACTGTCACGGTCCCAAGCTCAAGATAAAAATCAGCAGATAAAAAGAGAAATGTCTGATGTCAGGAGTGAAAAGATGTGCAGTACAACTTTAGTTAGTTTACCTATTCAGTGGCCAAAGAGATGAGGAAAATGACTGCTGAGCATTACCTTTACACTTGTCTGGTAATTCAGTGCTTTCCCTGTCCAGCTCCTGTGTTAACCCCTTATGCTTTTTTAGTGTTCTTCTGTGTCTGTGGTGATTTCTGTGTCACCTGTACCTCTTGTTGCTTCCTGTATCGCTTGTGTTGCCCTGTGTCTGTGATGACCCCTGGCTTTGTTCCTGACCTCTCTTGCTTGCTGCTCACCTCGACCCCAGCCTTCCTTGACCACTCTCTTGTCTTGTGATTTGGTACTGTGCATTACCCTGCCCATCTTGGTGTGTCCAAGGACCTCAAACTGGCAGCTGCTTGGATTCTGCGCCTTGGCTCTTCTCAAGGCTTCCACCACTCACTGTGCAACTTTGGTATACCAACCTGACTATTCTTGATTGCCACCTACTGTTCAACTACTCTTCAGCCTGTTGCACTTGTACGCCACATTGGTCATATACAGACAGCAGTTACCAGCCTCTGCGTGTACAGGGGCTGCAACCTAAGCACCACGTCCTAAAGTCCATCACCCCTTGCAGGGTGTGCTTGTAAGGCTGGAGACTGGTGCCCATACATGTCCCTGCTAAGAGGGCTGGTTGATTAACCTCTAGTGCCCGGGGATCGCAGTGAAACTGCAGATGAACTCTCAATGGAATTTCTCCATTTAGAGTTCATCTGTAGTCACAGCTGATTGAAGGCACTCTGTGCCTCCTATCTGCTGTGACCATTAGTTCCCACGCTCCCTGGGCTGTACTTATCAATGATAAGTACAGCCCGGTTACCGTGGGAACTGAACTTAGATGAACTTTCAATGGAGGAACTCCATTTAGAGTTCATCTGCAGTTTGCCTTTTTTTTTTAAACATATTTTTATACACAAATTTGCAAAGTCGAATTCAGTGTTTTTCAGGTCGGGTCTGCCCGAATTCGAACTGCCATTTTCGAGTTGAATATAGGGACAACCGGAATTGGAACACCAACTCTACCCCAAAGATGCTTACAATATGTCCCTACCACAATCATTAACACAGTATAAAGGCAGTTTTGGGGGGAAGCCAATTACCCTAACATCAAGTTTTTGGGGATGTGGGAGGAAACCAGAGTGAGCATACAAACTCCTTGCAGATGGTTTCCTGGCTGAGATTCAAACCTGGGACCTAGAGGTGCAAATGCAAGAGTGCTAGCCACTAAGCTAACTGTGCTGTCCTGTATATAGAGCATGGACTCTTTAAAACCAGGTTGTATTCTGGTAAGAGTCCAGAACTAGTGGGAAGCAACTCGGTTACCTTTGTTACTTTATTTCAGGGCTCTGTACTCTGGAATGGGAAGGAAAGTACTGGGTGGGCTTTCCACCAAGGTAAACCCTGGGATTGGCTATCAGACTGCAGCTCTGCTATAAGTGGCACAGGTGTGCTATCAGACTGAAGTGTATAATGGCAGCAGGTAGGCTGCAGACAAGCTAGTATGTAAACTTTACTAAGGAGCTCTGTGTCTTTAGAAGGGATGATGTTGCTGATTTGATTTATGGACTGTGGAATCCACACTAAAGGACTATACTACAGAGGGCTGTACTGTGAACTCAGAAGACTCTGCACTTACCAGCTGATGTAAGCTATATTGTTTTGAAACCAAATAAAGTGACTTGTACAGTTTACAAAAACAACTCTGTGTGCATGTTGAAAGGGCTAATCCCACTTCATATCACAGCACCCAATCACACCACTGAATTACTTGAATACGGACAGAGATACCAAGATACAGCTGAAGCATCAGAAGATCAAGAGCAGAGTTCATAGAATCCATCTTGTAAATCCAAAAAAGCAGAAAAAAGGTAAAAATATTCAAAATACATACAGCTCTGGGAACAAGTCAAAGGTGCTGCAACTGCTTACACAAAACAAAAACAAACATGTTGATAATCTCTTCCAGATAACAAGTGGTTTCCTATATGTGCTCAGGAGTGTTACATGGTGTGGTTTTTAACTTCTAGTTTGAATGTGGAGCCTGAAAAAGGACTGAAAAAAACAATTGTAGCAAGCAATATTTGGAAAATTTGCTCTGTCAAAATAAAAATGCAGTCTATTATCACTGTGGTAGACAGAGACAGACTACAAGCAATTAACAACACTTAGATGTAACAAAAGATAAAAAAAAGGTATCCTTCCCACTCCTAATTCCTTAGGTTACACAGTATTTTGCTACTTAAAAAACATACAGTGAGGGTGTACACCAACTTTCCCTGACCTTCCACTGCCAACAAGCCCTATTCAAATTTTCTGGATGCAGTTTTTAGGAGGACTCCCTAGGCTTTCTATAACACACAATAAGCACATTGTCAATATGGCTGCTATGACCTTATTTTCCCTTTTCATAGTGAGACAGTTGGCTTGTCCAAAAGCCCCGTTATTGGTGTTTCTAAACCAGCTGACCTAAGTTGAAAGACCAGGCAGTGAGTTATGATTTTAAAGAGTTTAGACTGGGTCATTTGTGCAGAATCGAAAATTTCAAACCCAATAGAACCACAATTATTATGGTAGTGGAAAACTGACACATCATCCCTAAATATTACCAAGCCAAGGCCCCAAAACAAGGAGAAAAGAACTTAAACCTTTTCACAAATGTTTCTCTTTGCGCAAAAAGGCTCCTTTCTGAGCATATCAATATTGACCGGTCACTCTCCCAGGAACCCCCCCCCCCCCTCCTCCCCTAATTGGAATTCATACAATTTGTTAACCCCAATCCCGGTGTTATTAATAAATATTGATATAATCATTTTGGCTAGGGATAAACAGCTTGACTGATGAATACAACATTGCTGCATGCTATTGTATAAAAGCACAAGAACTTTTTTGACATTGTACTGTTTTGGTCATGTTATACATTTTCATATGTATGGCGTAATATCTGTACGAAAAAGGGTTGTACTAACCCTTGTTTTGAAAAGAAAAAAATTATTGAAACCAAAGCTCCAGAAGTTCAAACTTGCTTCCACCTAACATATATTTTTAATTGTACCTTATCATTGCATATTAAACAGCAGTAAAACAGGAAATATTGTAAGGGTGATACAATTCTTTCAATGATATTATGATGCTGCCAATGCAAATTTGAAAAAGGGCAATTAGTTAATCAATTTATAATTATGGCACTCATTTTACAGAAAGGTTGTTTATTACATATTGTACATATGATGACATTACCTTGTTTATAGAAACTTACCAAAGCTTGCATTACTGTAGATATGTTTCTCTCTAGTAAATAAAAAAAAATATATATATTATTGCAAACATAAAAAAATGTTTACAGTATATTGTTGCATCCATTAGCATTGCAGTCTTATAGAAACACCTGTTTCTGCATAATGAGATTGCCCTATTACAATATACTGTATATTCACCATTGTTTTTACATTTTTTGGATCAAACCCTCGGACAAAGGGGGTAATACCATGGTAATGAACACCTCCCACTACAAATCTATCTGCTCTCAGATATTAGACAATAAAGAGTGGTATCGACCAGTATCTCCTAACCTTGTTGAAACTTTCAGAAGTGAATTCCACAAAATAGTTTGGGACGCATTTAGAAAAAATAATATTGATAAGAACACTAAAGACTACCTTCTCATTCAGCATCCTCTAATACCTAATGCCTATAACTCGTAGAACTCGTAGATGCATACCTACAACCCTTGGTGACACAAATGCCATTGTTTTTAAAGGACACCATTGAGTTGCTCAAATCCAGAAACAACCTATGAGTACCTCCAAACACCACACTTGTAACTATAGAAGTGGAAGCGCTTTATTCACACACATGCTTTATTCCACATGAGAAAGGTCTTAACTAGATATCACAATGCCTTTCTAGACACTGACCTGCCTAAACTGATGAAAGCAGTTTCATTTTGCAATTACTACGCTATATTCTAGAAAGCAATGTATTTACATTCAATTGCACTTTGAATCTTCAAACCCAAGGCACTGCCATGGGGACCAAATGCGCTCCCTCCTGCGCCAATTTGTATCCTGGCGACTGGGAGAGGGAACTCTTTTCTACCATCAACACCACCCATTTTGGTCCCCATATACTATCATGGCAACACTACATCGATGATATTTTAATTTTTTGAACAGGTCCCATACAATCCATTAACCAATTTGTTGAGATGATCCAACATAACAACTTCAATGCGCAACCAAACCTGTTTACCTTTTTTGGACTTAAATATGTTCTTCAACAAAGACAACATGGTATCCACGTCTTTATATAGAAAGTCTACTGCAGGAAACTCAATTCTGTACGCTAGAAGTGCACACCCAAAATCATTAATTACATGCATTCCATACAGTCATTATTTGCACTTAAGACACAATTGCTCCACGGACACAACATTCAAATCAGAAGCGAAAGCACTTCAGGAAAGACTACTACAAAGGGGTAACCCCAAGAAAATGCTAAAAAAAGCATATAAAAGAGTCTGTCAATTCTCCAGAGACAACTTACTGGCAGAAAAACCGAAATTGATGCCAACTCATGATTCAGTAACAAGAATTATTACCACATATTGCCAACAACATATGCTAATCCAGCAGATTTACCAAAAATATTGTCATATCCTTATAGCCGATCCGCAAGCCAATACATTTTTAGGCGATAGACCTCAAATTACTTATCGCAAAGCAACATCCCTTATGGACAAATTAGTATCAAGCCATTTTTCCTCTTCAAATACCTCCACCACCAACAATGTAAGAGGTACTTTTAGCGGTGGACGATGTCATCAATGCAAATGGATTGATGAGTCTATGAACATACTTTTACAAATCCATCTCCCGAGACATTATATCGACTGCACAATCCCGGGGTAATTTATATGATTACATGCCCTTGTGGTACATACTATATAGGAAAAACCAAGAGACTACTACGGAAATGAGTATACGAACATGTTTACGCTGTAGTAATCAGAAAACTTAACACTCCACTTAACCATAATATGGCTACTAAGCACAACTTTAATGCACAAGGACTCAATTTTTTCTTGGAACACATCCCCCCTAATCCTTGGGGAGGGGACATCGACAATCTACTACTACAATCAGAATGCAGATGCCTTGCAAGCCACAAAGTACCCTGGTCTAAATGATATGCTGAGTTTCAAACTATTTTTACCCAAACTATAACATATCCTTTTCTTTTCTTATTATTGTGTCCAGACTGTTATCATTATCCGCCTATTATCTATACCAATACTTTAAAGGTTTCGAATATCTTACTCGACATCTTTCACAAATCGCTCTAATATTCCTACTATTTACACATCTTTCACCATCCAAAATTAATTCATGAGTACTAATCTATAGGCATGTCTTTCACGATAATTAAACTTGATACGGCTGTACCACGCTATGATATGTATATGTTATTAATATCTTGTATTGTTTGCAATGAAGGTAGTACTTTTCGTTATCTACTGTGAATCGATACCTAATAATTATCACTATGAAGAATACATGACAATGTGTATCTCTCTCATTAAGACACACCTTGTACTTTATTGTAATCCCCCTGCCTAAATGCTATATCATGATACCCCATATTTGCGCAGCAATAATTATATTTTATGTTGTCAAAATATAAATGTTTGACACTGTTTAAATGATGGAAGGAAATGTATGTTCAGGACACTGTTTAATTGATGGAAGAAAATGTTCTTTTGTTGTTCTTTACCAGCTCCTAACCACTAGGGATAAGCGAGAATGCCTCCGGAGGCATTCTCGCGAAAATTTCCTCCAATTTCTGGTGGGTCTGCAAATTTTCGACAAATCGATTTTGCGAAATCATCTGAAGATGGGTAATTAAATCTCTAGTGCCCGGGGATCACAGTGGATTCTCAGGACTGCATTCGTTCTTGCAGCCCTGGGAATCCTCCCGTTTTCAATCCCCAGCATTAGAGGGTAATTAACCTCTAGTGCCCTGGGATCGCAGTGGAACTGCAGATGAACTCTCAATGGAGTTTCTCTATTGAGAGTTCATCTACAGTTTAGTTCCCACGGTCACCGAGCTGATAAGTACATCCAAGTGACCGTGGGAACTGAACTGCAGATGAACTCTCAATGAAGAAATTCTACACTTCACCTATAATTCCTCTATTGTTGTTGGTAATGACCACACCTCTGGTCTCAGCTGCAGCTTGTTATCATTAGTATTCCTCTATTTAGCCTGGCCTTACACTTCAGGTCATGTGGTTGATATTCTCTGCTTGGAGGTGGAAGAGCTGGTGTGTGGTCCCTTTTCTGAGTTCCTGCTCATCCATTTTCTATTGAAGGATAGTTTACTTCTCTTTGTATTTTGTTGTTACCCTTTGCTTGTTGTTACTAGGCCTCAGGGAGACGCTGGTTCAATCATCAGGGAAGGAACCAGTAGTCTCATACCCTGTCACTACTCCTAGGGCATTTCAGGGCTCCTAGGGTCTAGGTTCCGGTGTATGACTCTTCCCACCTTCAGCGTCTATTCATACTGACAGAAGTCAGGGCTAGATTAGGGTCTTATGTAGGTGATGACCGTTTCCCTCTCCCTAGCTTGGAGGTCTAGTCCCTTGTCATTATCTTTCTGTTTTCATTCTGGTGTTCCTCTCCTCCCCCCTTACCCCATGACATATGGACAGTGTAGAAGCTGTAGCTATTGGAGACATTGCTGTGTAGAGGACTGCCTTTTCCTATCTGCTAGCTGTAACTTTGTAAAATGCGGCATGGACAGCATTGGTAACTGGCATCTAGAGTTGGGTACTGGGCAGGCGGCAGCAGCATCAGCAGCAGGAGGAGGCAGTGGGCCCTGAGACAGAGCGAGGACGGCTTTAAAGGCCATCACCTTTATGGACAGTGTAGAAGCTGTAGCTATTGGAGACATGAATGGATGAATGAGATTCCCACTGTCCCTACAGTGGCGGGGGGCCCTGAGACAGAGTGTAAATGGCATTACTCCTCCTGCTCTTACTGCTGCCGCCAGCCCACTGGCATCTAGAGGAGGAAGTGGTGAGCCCTGAGACGGAGCAAGGATGGCATTAGTGGATGAGGGCATCACCTATATGGACAGTGTAGAAGCTGTAGCTATTGGAGACATTGCTGTGTAGGGGACTGCCTTTTCCTATCTGCAAGCTGTAACTTTGTAAAATATGGCATGGACAGCATTGTTAACTGGCATCTACAGCTGAGTACTGGGCAGGCAGCAGCAGTAACAGAAGGAGAAAGAGTAGGTAGGCCCTGAGACAGAATGTGGACGGCATTTGTAACTGGCATCTAGAGCTGGGTACTGGGCAGGCAGCAGCAGTAACAGCATGAGTAGCAAGCGGTGAGCCCTAAGAGTTCAGTACAATCTATCACAGAAGCCAGAAAAAAAAATCAATAAAAAACACAAATATTTCATTCTGATAGCACTTAGTATCTATCGAAAAACCCAGAAAATGTTCTGTATTTCTCTAAAAAAATACAGATCTTTAATACTCATACCTCTTCCAATCTATCACAAAAGCTAGAAAAAATTCTGTATTTCTTTAAAAAAATGCAGATATTTAATTCTGATACCACTAGCTATCTATCCAAAAGGACAGAAAGATTTCTGTATTTTTCTCAAAACAATACAGATATTTAATTCTGATTCCAATAGCTATATATCCACAAAGCCAGAAAAATTTTTGTATTTCCTAAAAAAAAAAAAAAAAACAGATATTTTATTCTGATCCCATTTGCTATCTATGAAAAAAGTCGGAACATTTTCTGTATTTCTCTCCCAAAAATACAGATTTTTAATTATGATACCTCTTTCAATCTATCACAAAAGCCAGAAAAATTTCTGTAATTATCTAATTATATCTAATATTATTATCTAATCTAATTATGTAATTATCTAATCTGTAATTATAAAAAATACAGATATTTCATTCTGATACCACTTGCTATCTATCAAAAAAGCCATTAAAATTTCTGTATTTCTCTCAAAAAATACAGATACTTAATTCTTATACCACTTTGCTATATATCCCCAAAGCCATAAAAATTTCTGTATTTCTCTCAAAAAATACAGATACTTAATTCTTATACCACTTGCTATCTATCCAAAAGGACAGAAAAATTTCAGTATTTCTCAAAAAATACAGATATTTAATTATGAATCACAGCTCCGCTACAAGTGATATAGGCTTTAAAGTAGTTAGAGGCAAAGGGCCCTAAGGGAGGTCCTCCGTAAAAAAAAATTAGCCAGTTACACAGCTACATTGCAAGTTATAGGCCTCAGAGACAGAGTTGAGGTAGAGGGCCACGAGGGGGAGGAGTAGACGAAGATGCAGAAGGCTGTGAAAGTGCTCTTCCCATCAAGGTGTCAGCAGGCCATGCAGCAGTTGCCGACTAATCAGTTCACTCTGCAGAGGGGGTGTTGAAGTCATTGCCGATCCAAGCCTTATTCATTTTAATAAAAGTGATTCGGTCGGCATTTTCTACGGAGAGGCGAATGCGATTGTCACTCACTACACCCCAGCTCCACAGAACGCTCTTTCAGATAACACACTTGTGGCTGGGCAGGCAAGGATCTGAATGGCATGTTCTGCCAGCTCCGGCCACTGCTCATGCTTGGATACCCAGTAGCGCAGTGGGTCCTGGCTTTGCAGGTTGCAGATGTCCCATGTAGAGCTTAAGTATTCCTGCACCATGACTGAGTAGGGCTGCTGACTGTCATTGGCAATTGCTTCACGACTGGCGGCTTGCTTCCGCTGAAAAAAAAACTGTATAGTTTGGCTTAGATGACCTCTACTGCTGCTGCCACCCATGCCGCTTAAGGAAGTTGTTTGGCTCTCATGGCTGGTGGAACTGCCATAGGGATCCCTGCTGCTGCTGGCAGACGGAAAGGCTGAGCACAAGTCCCTTACAAGCACTTCTTGGTAGTGCTCCATTTTAGGTCCCCTGTATTGGGGCAAGATCAGTATCTCAGGCTTGTAACGTGGATCAATAATGTAGCAATCCAATAGTCATCAGTCTTTGTTTTTATGTGTTGTATGCGCAAATCTTTGGGTCTGTGGGTCGAACAGCAGCACAGGGTCATCCTCCTCCGTCTGGTCTTGTCATCCACCTCCTCCTCTTTCTGGATTTGCGGTGCACTATGCCTGGTAGGCACTCATGTCCGAGATAATGTTTAAAACATCATCTCTTGCTGCAGCGTTCGCTCTGTGTTGTGTCCGAGATCCATCATCATCTGTACCAGCAGGCATATGATTGGGAAGGTGTCACTGACACAGGCCTGATCTCTGCTGATCATCCTGGTGGCCTCTTCAAAAGGTGACAATACAATGCACAAGTCTTCAATTTGCAGCCACTCCGCAGGACTGAAGTAAGGTAATGTAGGTATACGTCTGAAACAAACTGACTCTGCCATGTAATGCACCACCACTTTTTGTTGTTCAGCCAGATGCTGCAGCATGTAAAAGGTGTGATTCCAAGGAGTGGCCACATCACAAATTTACTGGTGCACAGGCAGATTGAGATTTAGCTAAATGTCCACCAATCTGGCACTGGCTGTGTACAACCGGTGGAAATGCGCTGACAACTTTCTGGCCTTCAGCAACAGCAGCTGAAGGCCTGGGTAATTCCTAAGGAAGCGCTGTAGTATTAGGTTCATGGCGTGAGCTAGGCAAGGTACGTGTGTGAGTTTCTCACAACGCAGGGCTGCCAGCAGAGCGGAACCTCTGCCAGCAGAACCTTGCCTGGCTGGAGTCCGGTGGGAGATAGCCATATGTGCTCCTGCTCCTGCAGGGCACTTAGAATGGTTGCGCCCTTGTAGCTGAGGGAACCGAGGCTTCGCAACCTCAGGACTGCGTGGCAACGTCTGAATTGTGCACTGAAATAGCAAACGACAGGTTGTTGCTGGCGGTGAACAGATGCTGGCGAGGCACACAAGTCAAAGGAGGAGGTGGAAGTGGAGGTCGAGGAGGAGATTGCATGGGGATGTGTTCTGGGCGGAGGTAGGTATTCCGGCCTTGCTGCAGCTGCATCTTCCCCTGCTGCCACCCAAGTCACCCAGTGAGCTGTGTAGGAAAAATATCTTCCCACTCCATGCTTGCTCGACCAACTGTCGGTTATCAGGTGCACCTTGCCAGAAACTGAGTGCTACAGGGCCACGGACACATTGCTCTGCACGTGTTCATGCAAAGCAGTTCATGCAATGCATTGCATTTTTCTGCAAAATAGTGCTGCTTGGGCATAACGTACTGTGGGTTCGCACAGAGGAATGTGTAACGGAATGCATTGGATTCCACCAGCTGATAAGGGAGAAGCTCTAATCCAATCAGCTGTGCAATTGCCGCATTGATTAGCTTTGTTTTGGGGTCATTTGGGCCATATTTTTTCTTGCGCTCCAGCATCTGGGGGATGGAAGGTTGGATGCTGCTAATGCTAACCACAGAAAGATTGGACGATGGGGTAGAAGGTGTGAGGGATGGCAATGATGTCTGGTCTTGACTACTAGCAATGCGATAAACAGCAGCCGATCTGCGTTGGAGCTCCTGCTCACCGCTGGTGGATCCTGAAAACGGTAATGCTGGGCTACATGCCCTACTCAAATTGCTGGCAGCAGCACGGGTAACTTTGGTGGCAGAAGGAGGAAAGGCAGCGGAGGAAGATCTAGCAGTTTGAGCTTGCTTCTTGGGTGGAGGTGGTCGCACAGAGGTCTGGGCTTTGACCAGGTGTTCCCGCCAGGTTACTGGGTAGTGGCTTTTTAAATGTGTGCTCATGCAACTTGTTTGGGTTTTTGCCTTGTTTCAAGTGTTGAGGACACAGTTTGCAGATGACTATAGTGTTGTCATCATTATGGACACTAAAAATCCCCACACAAGCGAACATCGAACTAGGCCGAAAGGTGTCTTGGAGCTGGTGCTCGTGGTGGCAGTCCGCGGTTGTTGAGGCACAGCTGTGGTGACAGCTTCCAACGATGGACAACTATGACTTGCCTCACTGGTACCTGAAGAATGCAGAATGTGGGCAGCTTTTAGCCTCTTCCTCCCTATCCCACTTTGAGGGTGCTCTGCAACCTTCTCCCATTTCTCCTTCTCCTCCTCTTCCTGCCTATGATGATCTCCTTGTTTGCCCCATGTCAGATCAAGGACATCATCATCATCAGAAGATACAGTTTCCTGTTTTTGCCGAAAGAAGGCAGCGGCCTTTTGGAGCCAGTTTAAATTGGCTCCTCTGGCTCAGAGTGTTGGGGTGAAAAGTAAGTGGGGGGAAAGCCTGTGATCTGACTCTCTTCGTCAGATGACTGAAACAACTGAGCATCTTCAAGGAATGCATGTAGATCCCCCTCTCTAACCCCTCTGTGGGACTCTTCTACGTACTTCTGTACATGAGATCTTCCAGCCGAGGATGAAGAAGTAGGAGGAACCGGTATATCATGGACTGTTTGGGACACCTGTGAGGCCTGTGTCTGGGACTGGGATGAAGAGGGGATACAATCACTTGACGCAGGCTGGGTCATGTACTTTACTACCTCTTGTGCAAGGTGTGATAATAATGGACGCCCACCCCAAACAGCAGCACTTCTTGTTCTCGGGTCTACAGTTAAAAACTCATACTGCTTTGTTTGCCCCTGGCAAAGCTGCCCCTTCCACTTTGGCTAGACATAGTACACATTTTTGTGTGGCTTCACACCCTGCAAATTACTTTGGCGCTAATATGCTTCACAGAGTTTAAATTTTTACAATAAGTGGATTATTTTATTGGGGGGTGGTTGACACCAAAAATGATGCGCTGTGTGTTGTATGCGGCACTTTCTTTCAGCGGTGACGCTTGTAATATGCAGCACAGTATACAAACTGTATACTGCAGTATACACTGTGACTGTCTCTCAGTACAAGTCTGATACTGTGCACACAGTCAGGGAGGGTACCCTGGCTCTGGTTGCATGTATGTAACACACTGACTATCTATCTATCTATCTATCTATATATCTATCTATCTATCTATCTGTGAAACACTCTACCTATCTGAGTACAGTGGATTTCAGGACTGCACCAATACAGTACAATCCAACCCAACCCAACCATCTATCTGACTATTAGTGTGAGTGTGACACAGTAAAGCACTTTTTTTACTTTGGCAAAGCAAGCCAACGAGCACAGAGAGGTTGTGATTGTAGCAAATCTCTGTCAGGAGTGGTAAATGCAGGCATGCCCTGGCCTTATATAGGCCAATGGCTGCCTGTGTGGCATGCATAGAGAGACAGCCAATTGGCTGCCCGCCACAACAAGCATGGAGAAGAGCATCCCTGCTCCTATTGGAGAGCCCTAGGCATTAGTGGGGAAGCCATTATCGGGTCGAACTTTAGAACGACCCGAATTCGAACGACAACACTAGTAATTAATAATAACATCTTATTGCATTATGTGAACCACATTAGTGAACCTTATATATGTTCATGTATGTGATATGTTTCTATGCAGCCTGCAATATAAACATCTTACTTCAGGTCCCCTGATGAAGCCCTAAGAGGGGAAATGCGTCAGAACATGAAAAAGTTTATTACAATTATCAACTCAGGCATTCTTTGTCTAGTGAATCAGGTCAACAGTACCCTCCATCACGCACTTCAGTGAGGGTGACCTGGGAGCAATTTTGTTGTACAAAATAGCAATATTTTGTTATCTGAAAATTCCATTAAAGGAATTATTGTTATGTTATATTTTTCATTGCAGCTTAACAAATACCCTGTCTTTCTCTCTTCTCTTTATTTATTTGCTTGTACCAATAATCAGGGTATATGGCAAAACACTAATTGATAGAGATCTCCTATTACCCCCCACCTACCTACAATATCTACATTTTTTTTACATATCGTTCATTTATTGTTCATCACTCGTCAGAATCAAAAAAACTTTTTAGTTTTGGGGTGCATAAACTTCAAGATCATTTTTTTTAACTATAGTTTGTTTCTTGTTATTTTAAATACTTCTATTTTCAATTCAATTTACTCCTATTACATACACATCTTGTCAAACCGCCCACTTCTGATTTAGATGACAGGTACCGTCCCCTTTCCACACACCATGTTAGGCCACTTCCTCTTCTCATTAGCGCTAAATCTGCCCTTAATCAGTCCAAAATACCTATTTCATAAAGGAATTTATAGTCCCAAAAGAGAAGACAACTTTATCTGTCCTTTATCCGGATAAGCTATGATACGAGGCTAATCAATCCACCCTTATCAAAAAGGAGCAGCACACTTCATTAAGGAAATGTGGTGAAAAAATAAAAAATACAACCACATCTAAGCAAACTTTTTTTGTCTTCAGTGCAGTGCTATACCAAACTACAGGGAACCCCATTATCTGGCCACCTCCACCACTTACCATAATCTATATAAATAAAATATCCACAAAGCATATCATTAGACATCATTCTTTTCAAAAACCAAACTAAAATTTCCATCCAAAAAGCTTTTGAGTTTCTTTTGTCTGAAACCCATAATACAAACACATATACCAGGATATCTTCCGTTGAACCTGACTCATTTTGAATCAATACAATAGCCCATTGTTGCACACAAAAAGATTTATTTTTGTTCCAACACAGTTTTCATAAGTTTTTTTTTTTCAGCCTTCAAAGCCCTCCATCAGCAATACCATCTTTGTAGGCTCAGGTAATGTCAATTTACAATATTCAATATAATATATTTATTATTCAATATAATTCTTTAACATAAGTCTTCAAAATTTTGCAACATATTCCTGCTTTTCTTTTTTTCTTCTGTTCGTCCCTCTTTTTCTTTTTACTTTACTTTTTACTGACCTTCCTTTTCAGCTTACCCTTTATCTACAGAGGGTAAA
This sequence comes from Pyxicephalus adspersus, assembly GCF_032062135.1. Classification (NCBI taxonomy): domain Eukaryota; kingdom Metazoa; phylum Chordata; class Amphibia; order Anura; family Pyxicephalidae; genus Pyxicephalus; species Pyxicephalus adspersus. The sequence continues at coordinate 63,161,665 of NC_092860.1, forward strand.
GCTTTCCATTGACCTCTCCCCTTTCATTTAGTTGCAACCTCTTCCGCTTCTTTTGTTTTTCTCTTCTCCATTTGACCAGATATTTCTATTTGCTTGTTAATAGTTTACATGCCTTCCTCCTCCTCATCTCTTCCAGACTGATGTAAGTCTTCTGTACATGCTTTGCCTCTAAAAAGGCAGTTAGCATACAAGCGCTCTTCTGGACTACACAAGTTCTACCTCTTGCTGGCTGTGCAGTTCACAAGGGAATGATCCAATGCACCTCATATTGAACAAACTGCCAATTTGCAAGTTTCTTTCTGGTCCTCATATGACTTACAATTTTGACAAAATCCATACATCCATAGAAAAGCAGATCCCCATTTACTCGACTAAAATTGAGGTGCACCCACACCTCACACCTTTTTTAACATAACACCATTTACCTGTCCAGATACCTAGCTCATTTTTTTCTAAGCAGTTTACCTTTTTCACTGTATTTTTTCAAAAAATAAACAATTTTATCCACATAAGTTGGGAACACCAGAACAATTGTTTCCTCATCATAATGTTCCACAGTTACATGGTTGAAAAAAGACATATGTTCATCAAGTTTACCCACATGAAGAAAACATATCCCAGATAAAAGCTTCTCCTTTCCTTTTATTAGTTTAGGTGCCCTTCTCTGCACTCTCTCTAATTCCACAATATCCTTTTTGTGAACTGGTGCCCAAAACTGGACTGCATATTCCAGATGAGGTCTGACTAAAGCTTTTGCACAGGGACAGGATTAGGTCTTGATCTCTGCAATCTATTCCTCTTTTAACACAACAAATTACTTTGCTAGCTTTAATTATTTTCTAAACATATAGACCCTAATTTGCACATTAACAGTCTGTGGGGTAATGTGTCAAAAGGTTTTGCAATGGCCAAAGCATACGGACTTCCGGTTCCAGTGCCCGATGTGGGAAGCAGCGGTGAGCAGCGGCTCTGGCTTCCTTGTGATTTTCTGTCCTCTAGAAATTACTCTACAACTCCAAGGCATAGCACACATTAGCGGACTGTTGCTGCGGGGAATGAACCGCTTTGTCTCAACTCCGCCGGCGTTGCGGCGCAATCAGCAAAAGAACACCTTACAGAAGGGCCCGACATTCAAGATGGTAAACCAGCCTGCTGAGCACAAGGAATCTGAAACAAGCCCAGTTAGGGTGAATCAACATCCACCAGAATAAACACCTCTAGCTTATAAAAAGTTAGCTCAAGAAGTAACGCAGCATCTACAACCTAGCCTGCTGCATACTATTAAAGAAATGCTGGCTCAGCAATTACAACCCATCACAGAAATAGTGACAACGCATGGGGAAGAACTGCATGCCCCAAAACAGCGTTTTAGTGACTTTGAAGATGAATTACTGACAACCCGCACTCAACAGCAGCAGGTGAGCAAACAATACACTATACTATCTGACAAAGTGATTGACATGGTAAACCGCTCATGCAGAAATAATATTAGACTCATTGGGTTACCAATGAGTAGAGAGAGCACATAGATTGGGTTAGCTTAGGATAGCTTAGTTGTTCTATGTCTACAATAGGACCACTAAAATTCTTGTTTATTAAAAATATTTTTTGTATGTTATCTCCCTTGCCCTAAAGCTCACTCTGTTTCTTTCTCTCTCTTTAATTTCAGATTTATATTGATTAAGGACATAAATAGGTCATTTTATTCTATCTAATAAGCAAAATGTCAACAAGGTGGTGTTGGAAGACCGCAATGGATCTCCCTGCTCTGGAATTGTTTTTATGCTCTTTTATCTTCTGTTTGTTTTGTGAGAGAAACAAGAAGAATTTTGTTCTTACTAGTGGATATACCGAATATGGAGGAACCTCACATTGGGAAAAAAGGAAGTCGAATACCTGTCTTGATACCTACGACTTTCTTTTATTTGTTTATGGGTATTTGTTTAATCAATACCACTCTTACCCCCCTCATTGTTATGTTGCAGCATCTCTATTATTTCTACAGCAGTGGTCGCCAACCTTTTTGGAACACTAAAATATCTGGCCCTGGACTGCGCATGTGCAAGGAGCCGGATGTCACTCAAAGGGCAGAAACCTCCCCCATAGTGACGCCATGATGCCATAACCCCGCCTACTTTCCCATCGCAGATCTAAGCCTGTCATAGGAGAGTGGGAGGATTGTGTTCAGAGACAACCCGCCCACTTCCCTGAGGCAGGGATTTGTACAGGGGACGTAGTCCGTGGTTCTGGCTGGTGCGCCCTGCTAGCAGGGTCCTTTTACTGCGCATGGTCGGGAGGGCATTGACCAGAGCCGCGGACCACTGATATTTTCTCATGGACCACCGGTTGGCGACCGCCGTTCTACAGCACAACTACTAAACCGCTAAATGGTGTATGCTACAATTTTGTGACCTGGAGGGCCTTCAATCACCACATAAAATAACCAAATATTGTAGCACCTGAAAAAATTAAGAACTGATCGCTACTGCAGGAAACACATCTATATTCTTCCTTCTTCCATCTTATGCGTAATCAATGGGTGGGAGAAGTTTTGGGGAGCCTCTGCACCTGGTTGACAAGCAGGGCTGCTAATCCTCATCAATAAAAGACTGCAAGACAACATCATGGGCAAGTCTTGTGACTTTACTAAGGGAAGATGGGCAACTGTTACATTACACTTTTTGGCTAAATCTTTACTGGTATGGCTATATATGGCCCAAATCAAGATAATCACACTTTCTATGGCAAAAATATAAATATTCTTACCAGTTTACTATCCGCTCAATATTGGTTACAGGAGATTTTATTGTGGCACACACATACAAAGGAAGACAGAAGTCCACCACCACTATGGTATGGTATAACCAGCTCAAATTACAATTTTTTCCAGGCTTTTTTTTCTTCCACTAATCTGATAGATTCTTGGAGACATCTGCATCCTTTAGAAAGAGAATTTGCACATGTTTCTGCAGTGCATTCAACAATGTCCATAAATGATTTTGTCTTGACCTCAGACAACCTTCTCATGAGAATAGAAGCAGCTGACATACACCTAATTGTTACCTCCAACCACCCATCGGTTTCTATGACCTTATCTGTTGGCTATTTGCACAAATCAGATTTTGTATGGCAATTACCATCATTTTTGGCAAGATGAGTCATTCCAGAAATACTTAAAGCACTGGTGGATGGACTTTGAGTGTCACAATGTAGAACATAAGTCAAACCTGCAACTATACTGGGACAAAGCAAAAGCAGTACTCAGAGGACTGATATTAGCTCATGAGACTTTTTTGAGAAAACGCGACAAGCATATGATGTATATAAAACCTCTTTAACTCCACAAGATCGTGAATCATGGTTGCAAGCAAAAAGAACTTGTGATTTATGGATCACCCAGTATGATGAGATTATCAGATCTTATGGAGCAGCTGAGTTCTTCTCACCGCATATACCAGATATCAAGGACTCCCATGGTTTAGTAGAACGGGCACCTAGGGACATAGCAACTGTTTTTGCAACTTTTTACAAATATCTCTAAAGTGCTTAAGACAGTGATCAATCCAGGGGGCAATTATTTTTGGATCAACTGATCCTCCCTCAACTGACAGAGGATGACCTAAGTTTTTTGAATGCTGAAATAACTTCGGAGGAGGTAGTGTCTCCAATTAAACGATCCACCAATTCACAAGCACCAGGACCAGATGACTTACCGTCTGAGTTCTTTAAAATACTCATAAATGACATATCAACTCTGCTAACTATACTATATTATGATATGTTCTACTCTTCTTTCTATTTACAATCTGGCCTCTTGGCATATATTAAAGTACTGCCAAAAAACAGAAAGACCCACTTAACCCGAGATCATATCGTCCTATATCCCTTTTCAATCAGGATGTTAAAATCCAAAATATTGGCAGATCATTTAGCGCAACTCCTCCTGAAGTTGGTAAGTCCTGACCAGTCTGGCTATGTACTGGGCAGGTCAACAACATACAATATTAGGAAACTTCTGCTTGTTCTGGAGCAGGCTCGTCTGTCAGGCTCATTCTCAGTGACGGTGGCGTTGTTGGAGAAGTCGTTCGACAGTATAGAATGAAACTGGCTTCACTTCACACTGCTAAGTAAATTTGGCTTTCAAGGTCTTATAACTAACTTCTTAGGTTCCATGTACTCTTTCCCCACAGCCCAAATCCACGTAGAGCGAGTTTTATCTCACATGTTCCCATTCAGTAGAGGGGCACGCTAGGGATGTCTGTTATCCCTGCTACTTTTGAATCTGGCTATAGAACCTTTAGCCAGGTCGTTCCAACAATGTGGGGTCTTTGAAGGTGTCAATATACATGGTAAACAACTAAAGTCACCAATGTTTGCTGATAATATAATGCTCTTCTTGAATAATCAAAAAAGAGAGCTAACCAATTTACCCCAACATATCCAATATTCCGGAACCTTCTCAGGATTCTGAACTAACTATTCAAAGAGTGAATGAATCATCTGATGTAATGGCTGTGATCAAAACTCTAGGTCTCAAAATTGCTAAAAATGTTATCACCTATTTAGGAGTACGAATTACTTGTCATGTGCCGGATATGTATAGGTTAAATTATGCCCCATCTATTGAAAAAATGTTATCTGAGTTGTCGACCTGGAAAAATCTGCCTTTATCATTGATGGGTCACTGTCATCTCAATAAGATGATCAGTTTTGCGAGACTGCTCTATCCATTGCTGACTTTTTTTCTTTATGACTCAGATGTCAAAAGACTTCACTCAGCTTTTGTTTCTTTTTTTGTAGCAAGGTAAAACACCACGCATAGCCAGAGCCAAGTTGTCACAGCCAAAGTAACGGTTGGGTCTGAATTTTCTTGACATACACAAATATGGCATTCACAAACCTGGCATGTCTTATCCGCCATGTGAGAGACTGGTAGCAAAGTACATGACACTACACTACGACCAAGTTTGAATCTTATTTGGTAACACCATGGTTCCTACTAGGTTTATTGAATACATCTTTCAAAACCATTCCACATACTTCTTGTAAAAATTTACTTTTGAGGGATACTCTAAAAGCGTGGCGGGAAACTTTGCATGGGTGTTATGCCCAAGCCACCCCAGGTATGCCTCTGCGTACTACTCCGAGCTTTCCTCCAGGCTCACAGTAAAAGGCATACCATTTATGGGAGAGACATGGCATAACTTCTTTGGCCCTGTTAGATGAAAACAGGTTACTGTTTTGCCATTCTTAGTAATTTTGTCAAATATGCCCTTCCTTCTCATTCCTTCTCATTTTTTTTTTTTTGTTCTATTTACAAGGAAACATACTTTCTTTTAGATCTTCTGAGGCCACTACTCATATTGAGTTGACACCTTCTTTGTTACAAATATTGGGTGCTTCCAAACACTACATTTCTGATTACTAGCCTTTGCTAATGAATAGCACGTCAGGTCCTGGACCTAAATTGTCTTTTGTGCACTGGGGATGTAACGGGCCGAACTTATCCCATAACTCCACACACGGCTCTTTCCATACACCACCTCTGTCTTTGCATTCACAGGGCCAAAATATTTTTCTGTCCAAATTTAAACATTTATGATTTTTGGATGATAAAAAGTGTATTCTAAAAAATAGTTTAGAACCTCATCCACCTACGATTACACAACTTACAGTTTATCTTCAATTTTTGATGTTAATAGATAAGACTGGGGCTACTCAGTATCTGGATACCCATCCTCAATGATTTTTAAATACGTGGATGCCCCATCTAAAATACACTCTCTCTGGGGCATGTCTGGCCAGCACCTAAGATGGCTACCTAATCTGAGTGTTCTGCAGTAGTGTGAGCCGTTAGCAACTTCCATAGCTACTTACTGCAGTGTGGATCAGGCGGAACCTATGTCTGAGTCACCAAGCTCCATCAGATTTTCTAAGTCTCCACCTAAACATTAAGCGGATGTTTTGCAACTAACTCTGCAATCTCCCCTAAAACCGGGGCAACAACATGCAATTAGCAAAACACCTGTATCTCAAGCTGGTAACAAATTTCCTACTAATAAAGAGTTTTCTACCCATCATAAAGAGTTATCTATTTCCATCATGAAAGAGATGATGCTCTCTTTGAAACACTCTTTACATCAGGACATTGCTGACATGTTTGCTCAGATCAAGTCATCTACTACTCACCATGACAAAAGAATTCAACATTTAGAAAAGAAAGTAGAGGAATATTCCCATGCTCACAATGAGCTTGTAGATGTACACCAGGATCACAGCACTGACTTACAGTGGATTAAACAAAATATATCTGACATGGAGGATCGCTCTCGGAGAAATAATATCAAATTTAGAGGGATTTCTGAATCGGTTTCTCAGCCAGAATTAACAGGATATCTTACAACCTATCTTAAACACCTTTTACGGGGACGTGGCCTGAAGATGGCACCGAGCAGTTGTGTCTAGTCAGAGCTTTTTGCAGCTTCTCTGTCACTCACCGTATCTGTCCCCGTTACTCACAGGCTGGCAGATGATGGTTCGGAAACAAGGCAAAGGCGGACCCGATAAGACTCCCACGGCGAGATCGATCTGGTCCTTCCTGGTGGCTGAATAAGATTCTCTGGCCGGAGGCCACAACACATGCTACCCTCCTGCAGCATCTTGCGTGGCAGAGCTTGTGTGGCAGCCTGATGCAGGACCTTGGGGATACCCAGCCTGAGTCCCCTGCCTCACAGAGCTCGATGGAGCCAGACTTATCATCTCCTGGGTCCCTGGCAGACTATGTTAGCGCCCTTCCCTCTAAGGATGACCTATCCTGTTTGCAGACATGAAAGGTTACCTCAAAACAGAGGTTGACTCTCTGCGCACTGACCTCTCGCATACTCTGACTAGGGTAGAGGAGGTAGAAAACAGGCTGGACTCCCACAAAAAGGCAATAAGGAACCTTCAAGATGCACATCAAAGGTCAGCAAAAATGCACCGCAATATATTTTATCAGTTGGAGGATGCTAAGAATAGAGGTAGGAGAAAAAATCTTAGGATCAGTGGCTTACCTAAAGCTACAGGGCCTGATCAGCTGGAAGCCACCATAAGGGGCATATTTAACCAGATCCTGGGTTTCCCTACTACCCCTCTGCTACAGTTTGACAGAGTGCAAAGGGCCCCCAGAGCAAAGGCTGCTCCTTCTGATTTTTATCGGGATGTTGTTTGTCGCCTACACTATTTATCAGATAAAGCTGTTATTCAAGAGAAGCTTAAGGCCTCCTCCACACATGATTTTGATGGAGCCTTCATTACCATCTACCTGAATCTTGATAAAGCTAGGCTGGACAGGCACAGGATGTTGCATCCACCAATTGGCAACACTTAGAGGGGCCGGCATACAGTACCGTTTGGCCTTCCCTTCTTGCTTAACTGATAGGAAAGATGGCCGCTCTTCCACACTGCGTTTCCCGGAGGATTTAGAGTCTTTTTGTTCTAACCCGGGCATACTGAAACCCTCTCTCTTAGGATGGCAGGATGTGGACTGCACTTGGTCCTCACTTTCAACAGATTTTGGGACTTTTGAGGCCCAATTCAATCTGAATAAGATATCACTTAAAAAACTTTATTTTAATATCAAGCGCATACCAACCATCTTTTAACAATAAAAGCATAATATACAAGCAACATCTCCTGTGTGAACACCAAATTAATGGGTTACATGTTGTCAACGCCTTTTGCAGACTATTGAGATCTGCTTCTTCAGGACAATTACAGGAGATCCACAATAATAACATATGATCCAGAAATTAGTTCTTACATCTGTAAATATATACCAAGTAAGATACATAGGCTATATATATACATAAACTTACAAAGCTGCCTATATCAGACCCAACATCTCATGGCTGAAAGGATGTTTCACCAGTTAAGCACAAAGAAGGAGGCGCACAGCGGCAGCACTTAATGCAAACGTCTCCAGATGAGATCCTATTGGTTTCATCAAGGTGATAAAACCAAGTGGATGGAAATGATTAGAGATAAATAACTTAGTTTGTGTTTCATTAAATACATGTGTAGATAGCACTTCTATTACTGTTATTTCATCATAATTCTAAATTACAAGGGGAGTGGAGGAGTTTATTTTCATTGTGTATAAAATCTTGGAATAATGTTAGTCTGTAGAATTCTTGCTGTTATAATTAATTCTATATAGGGCTTCAAATCTCAGTCAAGCACATGAATATTATGATCAATAAATATTCAATAACTTCATGAGTTTTGCTTGTTATATAGAAACCCTAGTTTCTTTATACTCAACAAATTAAAAAGTCAATGGTTTCATGAGGTTTCTTCACTTAATACATTTTAGAATAATATAAAGATTAATCTAAAAATTGGATATCTCATCAACCCCTATGTATGTAAAAAGGAAAATTATGGAACCTATGAAAATTAAGTAAAATGAATACTAACAAAGTGTCAATAATACTCCGTTATGTTAATCACTTATTGAAGTAGTTATAAAGACAAAGGGGAAAAGGGAAAAAAACATGCTACCTACTTTGCAAGAATGGTTGTACTGAGAGCGTAATACACATCAACAAACAATCCTGCACGAGGTGGAGAGGGAAGGAGACGTCGCAGTGATGACGTGCCAAGGCCCGCCTGCACATGCCAGTGAAAGACGCAGGAAGAGCCCAGGAGATTTTATTGAGAGCTCGCCCTGCGTCACAAGGACAAGTCTGCAGGCACGTTTAGGGGCGTGCCTACAGACATGTCGTCCGATTAGCTGTTAGGCGTCCATCACTTAAAGGAGCGGGTGGCCGTCAGCCGCAGGACTGAGGTCCGACCCACCACTCCGGGTTTATTATCCCAGCAGATTGAAAAGCCAAGCTGCATGGTTGGTCGCCACTATTGACAGCAAGTGATAAAGTCTGGGGGAGAATATATTAAAGAACCAACGGGTTCATACTACATAATTCATAGGATAAATTGATACATTTTAATAACTAATGAAGAAAGGTTTTGATACAAAAACAGATACTTCATATTTTTTTTATAAAAAAAGGGTGTATGTATATTTTCATAACTGGAAATCTAATTATAAATACGTATCAGTAAATATCATACATCCATACTATTTTATACATGATTCTGATAAATATAAATTTATACACAAAATATCAAGTGCATGGGGATAGGAAAACACAAAACCAAACAGACACTTAGACAACAACAAAAAGAACCTGATGAAAGACTGATAGTAAAACTAGATATTCAACAGATATCAATGGGGGTAAGTGAGGGGAATATCATTGTCCTTCATAAAACTAAGATTAGGTTATCGAAGTTGGGTTTAAATAACCATATTGTTGATGTTGTTAAGTTATAGGAAAGATTTGAAGCTAATTGCTTCATTTAGGCCTGGAAATGTGGTCGCTTTAGGATTAAAGATCCACCTAGTCTCTCTCTGCACTAAAGATTTGTCCCAGTGGCCTCCGCGAGGATCTTCTGGGACATTTTTGAGTATTGTAAATTTGATTGCCTCTTCATCAAAGTCATGATGATTGGCCATATGCAGGCTAAGCGGACTTGTTATTTTGCCATTAGTAATATTATATACATGTTCGTATATCCTTTTCCTGAACTCCTGCTTAGTTTTCCCAATGTAGAAGCATCCGCAGGTACAGTAAGCCATATAGATAACTCTACAATCTACAATTGACATTTTGAGTTAGTTTTGGAGTGAAAATGACAGGAGGAGGGAATTCACCCATTTGGCTCCTGCCTGTCAGAAACCTATATTGGCTGAAGGAGCCACATGGGTGGATCTCACCTCCTGTCAGTAGTTTTTTCTGTTGTTTCTGATAATGGATATGAACTAGTTTGTCCTTTAAGGACGGCAGTTTTCTATAGGTGAATTGAGGATAGTTTTTTAGATGCTTGCTGATACATTGGTCTGACATTAAGGTTGCCCAGAACTTATTAGAGATATTTGTTGAGACGGGTACCTAGTAATAATTGTAATTTCGTCCTTCTTTTTAATTTTCTTTTTGGTGTCAATTGAAAATAAGAAAGTCGAACAATCTAGTTTTTTGGCTCTTTGAGCTTTTTTGACCGTAGTTTTTGTATAACCTCTCCTCAACAATCTCTGCTGTAAGTCCCTCACAGCTATTTCATAGTCATCCTTCTGTTAACAGTTTTGTTTTAATCTTAAACACTGTGAGTATGTTATACTACGTTTTAGCGCTCCAGGGTGTGCACTTTTTGCTGCTAAGATAGTGTTTCCAGCGGTAAACTTACGATATATAGCTTTGAGGAGATGGATAAATCATCAATAATTCCTATCTCAAAATCCAAAAATGGCATTGAGGAAAAATTGTATTTTATCGTGAAATTTAAATTTTAAGAATGGACTTTTAATTTTTTTTAAATCTCAAACAGCACAAATTCTGTACCTTGCCAAATGATGAGGACGTCATCAATATACCCCCGCCACAGAAGTATGGCGTAGGTATATCGATAAGGCCTCATCAGCAAACAGCTCTCTCCCCCACCCTCCCAGGATACAGGTTGGCATATGTTGAGGCACAAGATGTCCCCATAGCCACTCCCTGTATCTGGAGGTAGGTTTTTTTCAGCAAAGGTAAAAACATTCCTGGTTAATATATATTCCAATAAGGAAATAATAAAGTTGTTGTGTTCCGTCAGAAGTTGGTTGGTTTTATTAAGAAATGTTTTTACAGTTTGCAATCCCTTACAATGGGGGTTACTTGAGTAGAGGGCTTCTATATCTAACACCACTAATAAGGAGTCATTTGGTACTGTTATCCCATCTAATGTTTTCAATAAATCTGGAGTATCCCTTAAATAAGGAGGTAAACCATAAGCAAAAGGTCGCAAGTAGTTGTCAAGTAGTTGGCTCGCTTCGGAGGAGATGCTTCCCATGCCGGAAACAATGGGGCACCCTGGTGGATCAATTAGGGTTTTATGAACTTTTAGCAAAGTATAAAATGTTGGTAATTTAGGATTTTGATTGTTTAAGTATTCAGAAGTTTTCCTGTCAATAATCCCATCATTTACTGATTTAGTAGTTAATGTATAATACTCATTGAAATAGATTTTTACTCGTGACTTAGGGATAATTTGATACCAGGATTGGTTTCCCAATACTTTCAAACACATTTTTTCATATTTAATCTTGTCCATGACAACTACACTGCCCCCTTTGTGAGAGGGTTTAATTATGATATCACTGTTGTTATGCAAGTCCCTTATAGCTTTCCTCAGATTTATTGGTGGAATATTATAATTTTTGGAGGTTTCCAACTCGCTTATGGCTTGAGATACTTGTTGGACAAATAAATAAATGATGAGGTTCTGTTTTAAATTGGGAAAAATATTTGGCTTAGTTGTAATTTGGAATGGGGATGCAGACAATTTGGTTTCATGTTCAGTGACAGGCATGATCTCATATTCCTCAAGTTCAAAGTGTAGATTAGATTAATTTTTAGGTTTAATCTTTTTATTATACTAAAATGTATTAGGTGAAGAAACCTCATAAAACCATTGGCTTTTTAATCTGTTGAATATAAAGAAACTAGGGTTCCTATATAACAAGCAAAACTCATTTATTATATTAAAAAATCATGATTATATGAAGTTATTGACTATTTATTGATCATAATAATCATGTGATTGACTGAGATTTGAACCCTTATATAGAATTAATTATAACAGCAAGCATACTGCAGACTAACATTAATCCATGATTTTATACACAATGAAAATAACCCCCCCCCCCCTTGTAATTTAGAAATATGATGAAATAACAGTAATAGAAGTGCTATCTACACATGTATGTAATGAAACACAAACTAAGTTATCCATCTCTAATCATTTCCATCCACTTGGTTTTATCACCTTGATGAAACCAATAGGATCTCACCTGGAGATGTTTGCATTAGGTTCTGCCTTTCAGCCATGAAATGTTGGGTCTGATATAGGCAGCATATTGTAAGTTTATGTATATATAAAGCCTATGTATATGATTTCTATACATCTACCGATGTAAAAACTTATTTCTGGATCATATATATCATGATATTATCATGATAATATTGTAGATCTCCTGTAATTGAAACACCTCAACAACATGTAACCCGTTATTTGGTGTTCACACAGATGTTGCTTGTATATTAGGCTATATGTTTGATAATAAAATACATGTTTTAAGTGATATCTTACTTGGATTGAATTTGGCCTCAAAAGTCCCAAAATCTGTTCTTCTCTGTTTCTAGTGTTTCTACTATTAGGGGATGTGGGATTGTTATAGTCTTCAATTCCTCAACAAACATCCTGGCAGAGCAATCAATGCAAAAGGCCCAAACAACCATTGATGGCCACTACATTGCCTCCACATGGGGATTGATTGCACCTAATGATGCCAGCCTTGTATTCCTTTTCTGTATGTTTTGCTACCTATGAGTTGTTTGTAAGAGATTTACTTTATTTTCTTACCACATGGTTTTTAATGTATTACATTTTGACAGAGAGGGGGCGGCACGTTGCTGTCCAATTGTTAGTTCTAATTTTGTTGCACTGCAATCTATCTGATATATGATTCTACTAATGTGATGTTTGATGGCAATATATTGTCATGTTTCCCCTAGCTCTACAGCTTAGGGCCTGGTATGGTCTTTACTCAGTTCAGCAGGATTCCCTGCTCTTGGAGTGCCATGTGTATTGCATGGGTGATCATGCTTCTGGTTTCTTTATGAAACTTTGGTTTGATAAATGTAGTTTGTGTTTGTCTGTTAAAAAGGAATGTCTTAATGCAGAAAAATGCAAAGGGGGCATTGCGTATTTCTCATTTGATTGCAAACCCATGTCTAATAGCCACAACCTTGATCTCCTATAATGTGAAGGGACTTCCCTCTGCCTCTAAGAGTCACCAGGTCCTACGTGAACTCCATTCCCTGCGAGGGGACATTCATTTTCTACAGGAGACACACCTCGCCTTTCACTCAAATGATAGATTATCCACTAGACATTACCCCCAGTGGTTTTTTGGTTTTTCGCAGTCTGGGAGATCAAGGGGGGGGGGCTAATGGCTTTCGCAGGGGTATTTAGTTTGAGTTGGCTGACTCAGCCTCTGACTCAGATGGAAGGTTTCTGTTTCTCAAGGGGAAGCTGTTTGATCAAACATGTACTAAAATCTACTGCCCCAACAAAAACCAAGTACAGTTTTTCCTTGGCACCTTGTACAAACTGAGGAGGTTTCAGGAGTTGTTATTAGTTGTGGCAGGCGATTAAAAAATGTGGTGCTGGAACCCCTGCTGGACACTTCTTCTGGCAAATCTTGTCTTCCATTTAGAAAGGTTCGAAATCTAAAGAAATTACTGCATAGTATGCAACTGAAAGATGTGTGGCGGGTTTTGCATCCGGGTGATAAAGACTTTTTATTCTACTCCCCGGTGCACGACTCTTCTCGTATTCTCGTATTTGACATAGTTTTTACTGACCACTATCACCTAAATAGACTTAGAGGTGCATACATTGCCCCACATACCATATCCGACCGCACTGCTGTAAAGGTCTTTATGCTACTGGGGTCCCCAGTCCCCCCCCATTCAGATGGCGTTTAAACGACTCCTTTCTGCGGGATAAAGATATTGATACTGATATTACCAGAAAATTGCAAAATTTCTGATAAAATGTTTCGGATCATACTGCTCCGGTTTATATATGGGAGGCTCATAAAGCCACCATAAGAGACAAACTTATGGCTCATGGGGCATGTAAGAAACGGGAGAACAGCCTCAAACTTAAAGAACTGCTAGCCCAGATTTCTCAGTTGGAATCATTACATAAACACTAACAGTGGAAGGCACAAGCCATGCAACCGACACATTTGCGGTCTCAGTTGAAGGAACTGCTGGACGATAAAGCTAAGTACACTATTTCTAGGGTTGCTAAAATATTCTATGAATGGGGGAACAAACCAGGTACATTTTTAGCAAATGCACTTAGGAATATGAAAGTGGCCTCATATATGTCTAAGATTAAAAAAAGTCTGGTGCCTTGGTCCACCTCCCACAGGAGATAGCCTCTATTTTTAGGAATTTCTATCAGAACTTCTACCAGGTACGTGAAGGGGAGTCCCCAGAAACTCTAGCTATTCAGGGAGAAAAAAATCAAACTTTACCTTAAAAGAGCGCAGCTGCCTAAATTATCCGGATGGCTTCTACCTGAAGTAATATAAACAATATCGAGACATCCTTTTTCCTCACCTATGCAAGTATGTATATGACCTGACGAATGGGGGGGGGGGGGTCTATGTGAGAAGGAAAAGACTCATATATATCATAATCATAAAATATCATATATCATATATCATATATCATAAAAATATCATAAGACTTATCATAGACTCCATTTTGTAGAAGAACTATCCATAGGAAATATAACAAGTAATCTGTTTTATTGTGGGTGGGGGTGTGAACATCCTGTAGGACTAGGGGAGTTTCTCTTCTTTGTTAATAAGAACAAAGGGTGTATGGTCACCTGGAGAGGTGTGAAGCGATTCCCGTGATATCAGGGCCATAAATTGTTTAAGAACATCAACCACTCAGGATTCCTGAATAGTCACTTATCCTGTAAATCTTTATTTGCCTATCTGTATCACCTACTTTACTTTGTATAAATAACACCATCTTTTCTGAAAAAAACAAAACAGCAACTCGATCGGAACGGGTGTCTGTGTCTGTACTCTTATGATTGTACTAATAATCTAACAGCTGACGTTTTATTTATTGTGTACATTTGTTCCCTGACATTTGGTGCCAAAACATCCGGGATGGACAGATGATCATTGGACCAGCGTCTTAGTAACTGCACTGGAGCAATCGGAAGATGCCCAGTCGGCAGGTAAACCTATTTAGCTTACCAGGGTTCTTCCCTTGCTACACACTGTTAAGTTACATTGTCTAGTCTGGTGAGTCACCCTGTATAAACGGTCCATATAGAGAACTCTCTTCCCCATTACATAGATCATTACAAAGAACAAGAGGGCACTCTTTGTGTTTGGAGGAAAAGAAGTTTAAGCTCTGGATAAGGAAGGGATTCTTTACTGTAAGGTCTGTGAAAATGTGAAATCGGCTCCCTCAGGAAGTAGTTTCAGCAACTACTATAGATTGCTTTAAGAAAAAGCTAGATGTTTTTCTGGAAACACAGAATATAACTGGGTATTAAGGCTTTAAAGTAAAAATAACAATGACTGTTGATCCAGGGAACATCCGAATGCCTCAAGGAATCAGGAAATAATTTTTTTCTCCTGTTGAAGCAAATTGTACCAGGGTTTTTTTGCCTTCCTCTGGACCAACTATGTCTTACAACTCTCCCCTGCTCCCAATTACTACTTACTCTTATTTTATCCCAGGGCTTAATCCTAAATCTTTCTTGGGGCAACCCTCTGATTCCAGCTACACCAAGTGGTGACAGGGGACTCTGTTCACCCCTTTGCACAAATTGTGCCCCCAGAGGCACATAGGCCAATGCACAACTGGCAATATTTACAATTGTGTCACTTTGTGGGGTCTCTACCTCGCTGTTTACATTCAGGGTCAGATCTAACCCCTCTGGAGGCCATGCTAAATAGCAGTGAAAGACCTCTTCACACTGTATCGCTGCTCTGTAAGCTTTTAATTTATCTCAAAGGCCCAAAGTCCCAGAAAAAGGCTATCTTGTGCTTGGCGCACAAAACATCTATATGTGCCAAGATACAGGAAGGCAACTTTTAACTTCTCTCTAGATGATACTATGTACCTGCACACATACACCGTATGTTCCCTCAGGAATCTCCGCTATGTTGGAGAGGGTGCGGAATGCACGTCACAATGTCGCATATTTGGTGGCACTGCCCAGTGATTGAGAGCTACTGAAGAAAGGTTCTTCAAATGATTGAAACTATTTCAGGAGCCTCCTTAGAGTTTACCCCTTGGTGTGTTCTTTTCCATTGCACTGACCTACCCTTTGGTAGATACAAACCTTCGCTGGTGCCCATCCTTCCTAATGCAACCAGGGCACAGATATTGCTGTATTGGAAGGACTCCAGAGAACCCCCGTTAAAAGGCTGGTTCCAATTGGTGGAGGAAATTTGTAAAATGGAGGAAGGTTATCATGATTTTCAAGATATGTCCTCACGGTTCACTGCTATCTGGGCCCCCTGGATATTGTTCAAAGATAACGCTCAATACCTTAGCATTCTCAGGTCAAGATTAGGGCATTTGTATGTCTTTACTGGATTGCTTAAGGGTGCTTTTAGACAAGGTATTGATAGACTCAAGTCCCTTTACACTGCTATTTCAGATGGGTGTTTTGAAGACTACTAATTGTTATTGCACCACTGTGCATTTCCAATGTTATATGCTGAATATAGACTATTTGATATACTTAAATGACATTCACTCTTGTTGTTGATGTTAATGTTTTTTTATTTTTGTGTCATTTCCCCTTGTGTCATTTCCTGCTCCTAAAACCACCATTGTCATTTCCTGCTCCAGAAATCAACCATTACTACTGGAAGCATATAAGAAAATCCAACTTTTCGCAGATTTATATCAAACCACATTACAAGCTAGGAAAAAATTCCCACCACTTACCAAGATTATAAGAAAATGGAAAATTCCATATAAGTGGTGACTTCCAACAAAACTAATCATATCTAATATAGGGAGAAATTACCCAGTGCCAAATATAGAACCTAGGATGCAATTGTTGTCAGAATGAATAATTAATACTGAAATCTCTCCACAACGTCAATCCACATCTCCCAGATGTATGAACTCAGAATGCACATGAATTGTTCTTTATTTTCTGTGCCCTTTAATATATCTTTTTCAAACAGATATATTTGGCTCCAAATTCTATGTTGTTTAGGGTCACAAAGATTGAAGTGCCCTGAACTGTTTCTCACCCCTCCACGAGTTACCAAAGCAGAGTTTCTCTGCCTATCTACCTGGAATTTTTGACCAGGATGTTTTATTTTGTTCTTGTTATCTCTCTTTTTTCTATTTTTTTATTATTTCAAAGACCAGTCTCCACTTGCCAGTACAACTTTTTAACACACTATCCGAACAGTGACATGTAACATCTTAATCCATAATTATGGGAATTTTTTTCTTGTCCATTAATGTGAAGGGCTTAAACAATCCCTTTAAACGATCATCACTCCTGAAAGAGACTCAAGCACAAAATGGAGATATTTTTGTACAAGAATCGCATTTTGCGAAAGGAAAGCTACCTGTATGGAATCTACATAGATTTCTGCACATATACATGGCTAATGCGGATGTGAAAACGTGAAGTGTTATCATTGCCATAACGGACTCTGTCAATTTCCAATATATCAATCATAATGAAGATCCCCATGGAAGATTCATCATCCTGGTGTGTCAAGTTAATATTGTCACCTTTACTTTGGTTAATGTTTATGCACCAAATACGAAACAAAAGTCATGACCAATGTTACATCAGCATGACAAGAAACTCTAATACTAGTTTGTGACATCAATACAATGGCAGATTACACAATTGATTTGTCAACCTTACCTAAACGTACACCAACCCAATTAGCAAACTTTTTCTCAACTAATGATCTCTATGATGTCTGGAGTTGTCAACACAGTTCAGAGAGAGATTACACATATTTTTCAGTTTTGCATGCTTCCTACTCAAGGATTGACTTTTTTTAACCGATATTTGGTCACTACAAAAGACTACGTCATCATCCATGGAACCAATTTCCTAGTCGGATCATGCGCCAATTAGTATTAGTATTGACCACCACCACCACCACTTGACCACCTTTGGAAACTTAACACCCTATTAATGACACATCCGAACATTGCACGACAAGTGGAAGAAGTGCACGGTTAATTTTTTTAAACTAATGACTTATATAAAAATTTTCCCCTTTGAAAAAAAGACAGAAGCAGAAGCGAATCTTAGATCTCCTTGAGTGTATTAAAATCAATGATGCTCCCAATAAAAAATGCCCTTTTCAATCTCTAACAAGTACTTTAGCAAAAGATAGACATCAGTTAAGATCCCTTTTGCTATACAAATCGAAAAGTCCCATCAAAAATTTAAAGCAAAACAATACGTTTTGCATACTAAAGCAGTAGCTTATTTAGCGAGACACCTGAAAGCTCAAAAGAACAAATCTAAAATTGTATCTCTAATTGACCCAATCTCTCAGAAATCATGTACTAACCTTAAAACTATAGCCAATGCATTTCCTAATTACTATTCTTCTTTAAATAATCAGTCCTATGATGTTTCAACACCTCACCCACTATAGATAAAATAGACTCATTCCTAAGAAAAGTAAAATTGCCTTTTCTATCTACTGAGCAACTTGAATCTATATCAACCCTTTTCACTACTCAAAAAATATCTAGAGCAATTAAATCTCTCTCAAATGGCAAATCACCAGAAGCAGATGGCTTCCTGAATGAATATTATAAATGTTTCCATTTCCCAATTAATTCCATATTTAAAAGAGATCCTTGATTTAGCTGCTACTCTTTGCAGGTTCTTTTCCTGATAGTCGGCGGTGATAGTCACGATCCCTAAGACAGGCAAGGACCCAACGAAGATCATTAGTTATAGACCTATTTTGCTTTTAAACACTGATGTGAAGATGTTTGCAAAATTACTGGCATAGAGATTAGAATTCCTAACCTGGTCAACCCTGATCAGGAAGGATTTGTGAATCATAGACACTATGATGTCCAGATGGCACTAGGCGGTTAATAATTATTATGTTATTAATATGTTATTATGTTATATTATGTTATTATTAGGACATGTTGAATTCCTCAAACAGCCTTCTCTGCTTCTTTTTTTGGATGCAGAGAAGGAGTTTGACAGAGTACATTGAGGCTTTTTATCCAAATTTGTTGGACAAAATAGTTTTTTCTGGCTTCATTAAAACAAAAATCATGTCTTTGTACTCTAGTCTTCACATCCGGAGCTATTTCATCTTCACTCCCAATTACAAATGGTACACGTCAGGGCTGCCCCTGCCCCCAGTAATTTTTTTTTATTACTGGATCCTCCAGCAGAATATACACGTAGTAGTTCGGTTGTTAAAGGTGTCTTTTCCAACGTATCATTAGTCATTGGTATCTTACTCCCTATTAGTTTTCAACATTTTCTACTTCCCACTCAGCTTACTGCTGGAGAATTTGTGGAGCAATAGGCTTACTTCCGTGCGTTCTTTGGTTTTGAAGATCTATTGGACTGAAATATTCCAGTTGATCACTGAAAAAACGCTTTCGCAGCCATCATATGCCAGAATTGGCTATTTTACATATAGACATTGAACAATTTCCTAGCAAGCTTAGGTCATTTGTTATTCACATATTGTTGTTAGCAAAATTGCATATCACCAAGTTGTGGAGAAATACTCAAATTCCAAACCATAGGGAAGTGATTGTGGACCTAAACCTATGTTGTGCATATAAAAAATTGCTTGCCACTTAAAATTTGAGATAGGAAAGTTTTTTGGGAAAATAGGAGGCTTGGTTAAATCATCCCCTCTGTAACATCACAAGTTAATGTGATATTCGGTATGTTTACACGACAATGAAACTGCTAACTGAACTAGAATGATAAACTGATATTCTGGTATTTGTCTTTGATTTTTATTCTCTTACTTTATTCTTGCTGTAATCTTTCTATATTGATGTTATATATGTTCTTGTTCTTAACTGTATGTTTTTTTCTCCTATACTTAATTGATTGTAATTAATATAATAAACCTATAATATATAAAAACCTTTATTAAAGACTTATTGAACTATAACATACACTCTCCCTCCAGAGCAACTAAACGATATAATAGAAACTTTTCATTAACACATGGTATGATATGAGGGCTTTGGGTGCATCTTAGTACACAGTAGAAAAGATGCCTATATTAATATATTTATAGAAACCCAGATTTGTTTAGTTGGCTGTTGTTTTTCTGCTTTAAATTAGACAATTTATATTGGTTTTTGAGTGTGAAACATCATCTCGCAAGTGTTTCATTAGACATGCTGCATTTTGTTTGACCCTTTGATTTGTTTCCGCCCCTTCCTTCCTTTCCCTTTGATTCTCCTTTATTGTTTTGTTAAGTTATCAAAGAGAAGTGTAGTGTAGTGTGGGAAGTGTACTCTTTTTGTATGTATTGTAATAATTTTATTACTACCTTTGACAATAAAATGAATAAGATCATTTTTAAAAAAAGTCCACGTATACTATATCAACTGCTACCCTTTTGTCTAACTGTTGCTTACTTCCTCATATAAAAAGGACAAATTTGTTTGACAACTTTGGTCTTTATTGAAACTATGCTGGCTATAACCTCCATTATTTTGTAACAAAAACTCTTCTATGTGGTTCTTTACAAAACTCTCCAGCATCTTTCCAACTATAGAAGGTAAACTTAAAGGTCTGTAGTTTCTTGATAATGACTTTGCTCCCACATTGGACCACATTGGCCTTATGTCAATCTATTGGTGCTATGCCAATGATTAAAGATTTTCTAAAAATTAGAAACAATGGCTTTGAAATAACAGAGCCCACCTCTTTTGAGGACACATGTGTCACGGTGCTGCGGGGCAGGATGGCGGACCCTCCATGTCACCAGCTCTGTTGGCACAGATGTGCCTGGGACGCAGAGACTAAGAAGCAGCTGCCCGGTCTTCACCAGAGCCTCCAGAGGTGATGGTGTTATGCTGCGGGCAACTGGCAGGTTGGGCCCCCCATGCATGCAGAGGCTGGTGACTGTGACAGACAGGAATCAGGCAAGGTGCCATAACATGGGACAGAACCGTAGTCAAACAAGCCATAGATCAGGGCAGGTGGCAAGCAGGAGTAGTCAACTGTCAAAGTCGGTACACAGTAAATCAGTAACTGGAAACACAGGCTGGAATAGCTGGAACCTGGAAACAGAGCCTAAGGAAACTCCTTGTTCAGGCAACTTTCATTTGCCAGTCACTTATTTTTATAGGGGAGGTCATATGGCAGAGCAGAGTCACATGACCAGCAAGTGAGAGAACCCACCAACAGAGAGAGTGCTGGAGTAGAGGCAGCTCAGGTGGAGTTTACACTTCAGACAGCAGAGGGAGTGCTTCTGCAAAATACTCTGGTTCTTAGGAGTAAAGGAGCAGCTCTCAGAGGAAAACATGCTTAAGACCAGGAAGTGACCAGCAGTCAAGATTCCAGAACAGGGCTGCTACTACTGCTGGCTGCAGAGGAATGTGAGGTGGGTGGGTTACAATAACATAACAAGGTTTGCTAATGATAAATGAAACCACAACTAAATAAACAACAAAAAAGATTAAAAATTAAATATATAATGTGTTGACATGCAGGGCTGTGGAGTCGGAGTTGGAGTTGGAGACAATTGTGGGTACCTGGAGTTGGAGTCGGAGTTGCTAAAAATGTGCCAACTCCGACTCCTGATAAATTTAATTTATAATAAAAAAATACAGCAAGTTCAAATGTCCTGTTTCACAAACAATAGTGATAATTGAGTATGTCTCTGATGTAAGAATAAAGTCTAGTGCACATTTGTATTTTCACTAATGTGAAGTTCAGCTAAGCTATCATACAACCTGACATTCACATTATTGTAATCTGGATTATGTACTTTACAAAAAGTGTTTTCATTTTATTTCAGATATAATGTGTTTAACAAGTTCATTTCAGTGTAAACAAGTGTAATGATATAGGTGTAGGTGAGTGTTATGGCCTGATGTGTGTTCAGGTGTCCTGTCTGCACTCTCTATATATGCTTCCATCCAGGGCTGAACCTTAACATCATTTTGCACACTACCTAATACTGGGAAGTTAGTTAAGTGGTCCCCCTGGCCCTGGAGCCTCCCACTGTCCTGTCGTCAGCAAAGGATCAGCAAACAAAGATAAAGGCAGCAGTGTCTGCTCAACTTCTTCTATCTGCTAAAAAGCAGGAGGAACAGCTTTTTGGATTCAACTGTAAGTGTTCATGTTTATTTTAAAACTGCATGGCTGCTTGAGTGTACTATGATGGAAGGCTGTGTGCATGTTTCTGGATAAAACTGCAGGGCTATGTGTATATTTGTGTGTATGGTGCAGGAATGTATGAATGTTTGTGTATAGTGCATATTGTGTGTGTTTCTGAGTAAAACGTAGGGCTCTGTGTTGTGTGTAATAGTATATATGTTCGTGCATGTTTTTCTGTATAGGACAAATAATGTCTAAGTTTAGTGAAGGGCTATAGCTTATTTGTGTGTATAGTGCCATGTCATATGTATTTTTGCAAAAGTTCAGGTCTATGTGTATTTTTGTATTTAAATCAAAGAATATGCTAGTTAGTATAGCATATTTTATATTTATATTTTAGTGAAAGCGGCACCCCATTTACAATGGTAAAAAGTCTGTCAAAATGCATGATAAAGTCTGCTGTTTATGAGCACTTTACATTATCAAGTGATGGGAAACATTACGTGTGCCAATGTATTCTTGAAGATGATGGTGAAAAACAATGTGATGCAAAAATTAGCAGTTTCAGTGGGTCTAACAAAAATGCACCTACAAGAGCATCAAATTTGAAAAGACACTTGCAGCGTTTTCATCCTAAAGTGTTAGAAGTTGTGAATGAGAAAGATATCAAAAAAATAATCCATCTACTTCTGGGATAAAAAATGTTCAGAAATCTACTGGAGACCAAACACAACTAAGAAGATTCTTTTTATCTGACAAAGTTACAATAACAATGACACCAGAAAAATTCAAAAACCACATTATTGAAATGGTAGTAAAGAAGTATTACAGCAGGGAGATCACCTGCCCATTCTCAAACAGGACAGGACTAAAGTCCACTGCCTATGGACATATCTAACCTGGCAGACACACCTATTGGCTCGCAGGTAACATCCTCCTCTACTGCACAGGAAGTCTACAACCTATTGCTACCTTATTTTGATACAAAATTTAACGACCTTCAAGCTACCCTTGATGCAATGCTCCAGCAGATTTCTATTAATACTTCTCATGTATCTGAATTGGAGCAGAGAGTGAGTGATCTGGAGGATCAAATACTACAACACCAATCCACAATCACCATCCGATCCAACCAACTGGCGTCACTGTCCGAAAAATATGAGGATATGGAAAACAGAAACCAGCGTTCTAACCTACACTTTCTGGGAATTCCAGAAACTCACGCATGGTTGAATGCATACACCGTATTGGTCCTGGGGACCGCATCTCCAATGTAAAACCACAAGCAGTGATCGCAAAGTTTTTCCACTACATGGATAAGGAACGCATCCTGTCTACCTACAAAAAATCTGGCACTCTACAGGTTAATGGATACAAGATACTCATCTTTCAAGATTTCTCTGCAGCGGTCAAGCAACAACGATGAGCTTTCCCTCCTGCCTGCAAGTTTCTGGTTAAACGGAAAATACGTTTTGCCTTATTATATCCGGCTAAGCTCAAAGTTACTAACAATAGATCTCTTTTGCTACTGGATTACCCGGAATCATCCCTTTCTTGTTTGAAAGAAGCTCTGACATCATCCACCACTGATGATTTGCCAGTATAGTAACTATTTTCTGTTTATGTTTTATATGAAGCACATATTTTATGCTCCCTCCTTTTGTCTTTTTTATGATTGTACTGTTGCAAATAATGTTACGATATAGGTTAAAAATGGAGACTTTTGCACTTAGCGGATTATTGCTTTTTTCTTGCTATTTGATAATTTGGAAAGTAATTTACGCAACAGTCAACAACCACATTTGACAATTGTTCTAAGATGGTTCAAGCTATGTGCCTTCCCTTATGCAGGGAATGAGAAAATGTTCTTAGATCTACTTGAAGGTTTGTTTTCTATCTTTCCTTACACAGGCAAAAACGAGATGTTGTTAGTTTTTTTTTTATAGTTAAAATTTAAAATTAAATTTTGCATGTTTATATATTGATATTTGCTATGGTAATACAAATTAGGTAGCATAAGTACCCTCCTTGAAAATAAACCATGACGTATAATCCTAGTGTACCAAATATTCATACCCTAGCAGTTAAAAAAGAACTTAATTTGGTTACTTAGAACGTAGGAGGCCTCAATCACCATATTAAACGACGCAAAGTGACTTTCCATTTGCCCTCTCTCCACCCAGATCTGGTTTTTCTACAGGAAACCCATCTTAAGACAGGAGATACATTGGCCCTGATTTAGTAAAGTTCTCCAAGGCTGGAGAGAATACACTTTCATCAGTGAAGCTGGGTGATACAGCAAACCTGGAATGGATCTGGTCTAGCTTTTTGCTTACAAATAGCTTGCCTTTTAGGAAATCCATTACAGGTTTGCTGAATTAACCAGCTTCACTGATTAAAGTGTATTCTCTCCAGCCTTGGAGAACTTTAATAAATCAGGGCCATTGCGTCTTCCAGGGTCCTGGGTTGGTGAAGTGATTGCATCCTCCTACTCCAAGAAGAAAAGAGGGGTGGCTATAATCTTTTGTAAATCACTAACTTACCAATTACTTGATGCCCATATAGACCAGAGTTCACGCTATTTGTTATTGAAAATGGCTATTCAGGGTACCACCTCTCCTTAATATCTATGCACCCAATGGCTCTAATGTCCACTGTTTGACACACATTTCAGAATTACTTTTATCAGGTGATTTTCCAAATCTCATAGTAGGTGGGGATTTTAACTTAGCCCCAGACCCTAAAGTCCATAGATCTATAACAAACTCTGCTTCTCGCTTGAGTGTTTTATACAATTAATGGAATCATTGTCCCTTTTAGACCCCTGGAAAACACACAATCCAACCCTGAGTGATAATTCCTGCTGGTCCAAGGTACATAAGACCTTATCCCGTATGGATTTTTTCTTAACCCTTGACTCACTCTTCCACAAAATCTCGAAAACGGTGTATTTGCCGATCTTTTTATTGGATAACGCCCCAGTATTGATGAAACTAGAATTAGCACATCCAATTGCTCAATCCCCTAGATGATGCTTCCCCACATGCATTTTCGTCCTCCCCAGCATTCCAATCTTTTTTAATAACCTCCTGGGCTAATTTCCGGGATGACAACATCCAGCACTGGGAAGACCCGGTTTTGCTTTGGGAAACGGGAAAAGGAATTATGAGAGGCCAGATTTCAGCCTATATAATTGGACAAAGAACAGAAAATAAAAAACTATGCAAGTCCTTATATGACAATGTGGCGGCAGCTCATAGAACTCATATACTTGATCCAACGGACTCTAATAGACAGGCCTGGTTACAAGCAGCAATGATTTTGGATAATCATTTACACACCAAGGCATTATCTAAAGCACGCAATACTAAATATAAATTTTATCGATGGGGGAACAAGACAGGTTCTCTCTTATCTAATTTAACGTCTCTACAGAAACCCAAACGTTCCATTCAAATGTTTCAAAATTTCTCGGGTATCAAATTTTTACAAACAGGACGACATCATTAACATCTTTGAGACCTTCTATACGCAAATTTACTCTGCTCAATCTCCTGCAGAAGCTGATATTGTGGCGTTTCTACAAAAAGTAGATTTGCCTACTCTGTCAATGCCCCAGCAAAAATGCTTAAATGCCCCGTTACGTATTGAGATGATTGCAAGAGCTACTTAAACCCTTCTCTTAAATAAAACCCCAGGCCCAGATGGTTTTGGCTGAATTTTTTAAGCCGCTGGAATCTTATCTTTCCCCCTACTGTTAAAAATTTACAACGGTATATTGGATAACCAAATATCTTTTCCAAATTTTACCCAAGCCCACACCTCAATAATTCCTAAACCCTTTATCCTATAGACCAATTGCTTTACTTAACACTGATTATAAAGTGATAGTGGGAATTATGGCAGGTCGCTTGCAACCTATATTACCCACTCAATTAACTACTCATCAATTGGGATTCCTCAGAAATTGCTGCAACCACACCTAAGTATAACAAAAACCATGTGCTTTTGAGTCCCAATTCAGAAAAAGCATTTGATAAAATATTATGGCCTTATCTACATTCATTGCTTGTTTATAGACAATTTGGTATGCGCTTTCAAACTTATAAAAATTTTTTATATAACCATCCCACAACCCATCTTATTGTAAACAATCAGCTTTTGCAACCTATTGCTATGCATAGTGGAAAAAGACAAGGATGTCCCTTATCCCCCTTGTTGTTTAATCTGGCATTGGATCCCTTATTGTGTATTTTAGAACTAGACACTAGATTCACTGGTATAAAGTTTGGTTCTGTGGAAACGAAGATTACTGCTTTTGCAGATGATATCCTGTTGTTTCTTGCTAATCCAAAAGAGTCTTTACGCTTCATTATGTCCACTTTTCAGGACTTTCAAAAAATTTCAGGTTATACTGTAAATTTTGACAAATCTGTTGCCCTTTTTTTTGTTTCCCAAGCACAAAACAAACTGGAGTTCCTTACTCCCATTTTAAAGCCCCACTTTAGGTACTTGGCAGTACTGATACCTAAAAACCCTGCAAAACTTTACACGCTGAATTTTACAAAAGCTATACGAGTAATGCAAAAAGATTTTAAAAGGTGAGCATCCCTTACACTCTCTTTTATGGGACGAGTGGCGCTAATTAAAATGATCACCTTTCCCAGGTTACCATTCCTTTTCCAAACGCTTCCAATTTTTTTACCAACCAAAGATTTAAAAACGCATTAACTTTTTGTTTCGCTCATTTATATGGGATGGGAAACATATTGTAGCCAGTCGTGCTATCCTTCAACAAACCACGAAAAATAGTGGATTTAATGTACAAGATGTGGCAGCTCAGGCAGAGATCAGGCAGCATTGCTACGTATCCTAAAAGATTGGATACACGGCACATCTTTTTATACAAATTTGCAGGTGGATTTCTCTTTATATCCTTCCCAGAATCCCATGGCTATGTTACATACCCACAAGGAACTCCTGCCGGAGGCGATACAATTAAACCTTTTAATTTATTCCATGTGGCAACTCTGGCATTTCTTACGGAAAACAGAATCACTTAATGCCCATACTTTATTATATCTCCCCCTGGCAGGCAATGCTGATTTTACACCTGGGTATGCTTCTTCATTGCTAACAACATGGGCCAAGCGTGGTCTTACCTCAATCAGATTACTAATTATCCCCGACACTCACAAGGTATATTCTTTTCTAGAACTAAAAAATTGGCTCCCCTTTATGACGGACAGTATTGTTTTACTAATTCAAGTGAGGGTGTATGCACTACGAATTGTTAGACAACTAGCCCCTCGTGATTGGGATAATCCGCTAGATAAGATGTTACTGTCCCCTCAGGTTCCCACAAAAGCTATTTCTTAACTTTATGAGTTTCTTAGAACACGAAGACTTAAACTATGAAACTTCTAGGGTGAGCATTGCAAAGTGGCAGACACATTTTCCTAATTTACTGGTCTCACAAATTCTGCAAATGTACAGACTATCCTGGAAGGCTATTCCAGAAGTTCAGTATAGAGAAATGTTCTTTCAACTCTTCCATAGGAATTACATCTTACCTCAAAGAGCCTATCATATGGGTTTCTCAGATGAAAGTGCATGTTTTAAATGTGGAGCCCAGGCGGCTACACTTTATCATAATTTCTGGGAATGCCCCATTATTAGGCAATTTTGGAGGCAAGTGGTACAATATATTCATAGCTGTTTACTGAAATATAAACCATTCACGCCAGAATGGGTAGTTTTTGGTTTAGTGGAGCTAAGGGGCGTCCGGTTTACTAGGGGCACCAAGCGATTAGAACTTTTACTCTCAGCTATTGCTAAGAAAACTATACTGCACTACTGGTTAGAATCCACTCCCCCAGCAATGCGTCTCTTTATGACTAAACTACAAGAACAAAAATGGATTAATGTTTAAAATGGAATGGATGGAGGCTTCTTTCCACAAAGAATTCAAAACTCAAATATTTTTTGAGACATGAGAATGTTTTATTGACACACTAAATTTAGCTAATAAAACCAAATTGTACAACTGTATCCGTCACACTACATGGTACCTCAAAAGAGAATTATTACATGACCCCCCTATTATTATGTAACTTCTAATTCAGTCTATTTTACTGTAATACCATTACTGTATACTTGTTGTATGGTTTTTATTTTTTTGATAAGTATTGACCTATTTCAGGGTTTACCATAAAAACATGTGTAATGTTTACACTAGCGTTGCGTTATATCTAGCGTTATATCGTCTTTTTTGTTTTCTTTTATTCATGCTTGCTGGTTGTAAAAAACAAACTAAATGTCTGTAATTTATTTTTCTACTGTTAACCTCAAAAAAAATATATTTAAAAAAAAAAAAAAAAAAAAAAAAAGCTATTTTAGTTTTGTTTACAGAGCAGCGTCCACATTTACAGAAGTTCAAATAGATTATGCCTTGGGATGAGCAATTACCATATTCGAATCTTAATCTAGCAGTCTAATTCTGTCCACATTTCCATTCAAAAAGTGGTACAATTTTTTGCATGGAAATTTATTTTATTTTATTAAATTTATATAATTCTTAGGCATAACTCACCGCTATTTTATAAATTTAACAAATTTATAAATAAACTTTAAATAACAAAACAATCCAATCCAAAATTATTCAAATTTCCAGCTGATCCTCTCAACCGCACTGACGCATGCACCGATGTCACAGGGAAACCCCGGAGATCGCCTTTGCATTCGCCAGCTGAGGATTGAAGAGAAAGGACTTGTCCCCAGGACCTGCGGGGACCAGCAGCACGCCGGGGACAGCGACCAAACAAGGTAATTGGGTTTTTTTTTACGTTACGTTTTTTAGTTAAAAGCTACCCCGAGTGTGACTCAGGAATGCCACTTGGGGGGTAAGGTTGTCTCATTTGGTTTAAGCCAATATTACGCAAGCCTAGATTTACCGCTGAGTAAGCCAAGCTCTCTTGCGAAACACATTGGGTTCCTATTTAGAGATGGTTGCATCTCTAATTTTGGATGATCACTGTTGGACTTCAATTTACCTTTGGGCAACCAATAAGTCCCAACTAACCCTGTGATAGAATACTTGTGGCCGTATTATATATTTTTTTACTATTGTTTGTTTGTTTGTATGTCACTAATACATAACATAACTTACATTAAATTAAAACATAATATGGTCACTGTTCTGTAGCCCTTTCTATTTTATTATTTTTTTATCAGTACAACCAAAATTGCCCACATCCAATTTATATAAGGAGGACATTACATATAACAATTAATTTATTCAACCACCTATTTCTCTAACTCATTTTCACATTTCCAATACAATAAAATCCAGTCCAAATTCCCCATCAAAAGAAAGATGTTAGTGGATTTCCAAACGTTTGCAATTTTTATTTGTCCTGATAGTAATATGTATCTTAAAAACTATTTAGTTGTACTGGGTAACAAATACTCTACCCTATTATATAATGCACTCTCAGGTCTGGGTGCTAACTAAATCTTGGTTATGGACCAAATAAATCAATATACCCTAAGCCAAATTCTGGGCATAACCACCAATAATGAACCACAGTTCCCATGCCCCCACAGTTCCTAAAACACGGAAGATACATTAGCTTGCCATTTGTTATTATGGCTTGCACCAAATACCCACTCAACACCCTTTTATAATTTTATTCAATCAGAAAAGCACCCCACTTCTCCCATTCTTAAATTTAGTCATAGGTCTCTTTCCCAAGCACGCATATAAAGCGGCTTAGAGACTGGCAAAG
Source organism: Pyxicephalus adspersus (assembly GCF_032062135.1). NCBI lineage: Eukaryota > Metazoa > Chordata > Amphibia > Anura > Pyxicephalidae > Pyxicephalus > Pyxicephalus adspersus. The sequence continues at coordinate 63,191,472 of NC_092860.1, forward strand.
CAAGCTCTCTGTATATTATAGAAGGAAGGAAGTCATTCCATATGGTTTTAAACCTAATATCAATTTAGACTGTACTAATTAACATATTTGAACAAAGTTAAAAAATTCTGTATCAGAAATCCCATGATATTTTACCAGCTGCTCCCAACTAATGACTGAATCTTTACCTAATAAATCCCCAATTCTCATTAAACCCTTATTCATCCTCATTCGAAAGTCTGAAGGATTCAATCCTAATGGGAATTGTTGGTTTCACGACAAAGGAGTGAGAGAACAGTGGGGAGTACAAACCTTTAAATTATTTTTAGTCCTATCCCACACATCAAGGTTAACGGCAAGTGAAGGACATGCAATTTTTGGTCTAATATTTTTTAATTATTCACATTAACATTTCAATCCCTAATGACTGACACGCCAAAGCTTCAATTTATACCCACTGAGTTCTCTCCTCCCAATAAAACACAAAGATAGTTGAGTTAACTGTGCAGCCTTATAATTTTGAAATAAGAACTCCCTGCCCACCCTTAACTGGACTACTGGTTGGTCATATAACGCAACTAACAATTTCAAAAACATGTGTCCAAACGCCATCCTCTTCAGGACATCAAACAAATAAAACACTTAGAAAGGCCTTCTGAAGGTCAATAGATAGTAAGCCCTTTCTATTTGTGCAAGTAGTTGATTCTCTATTTCTTCTTCAGCACTGTGTAGCAGACTCCAATAAATAACTGTATATTATTCATCCCCCTATGCAACTCAGTGCCCCTGATTCATCAAGCAAAATCGGATTATCGGTCGCGCATTCGTATTAGCGATCCGGAATCGTGCGCGATCGCGCTATTCAACAACCGGAAAAGCTCGCGCACGGAGCCGCGCTTATCCGACAGCTTTTTACTGGCGATCATCGCATGGCAGGAATCCGGCCGGCAGATTCAGAATGCGATTGTACGCGCGCACTCGAGTCCCGGACCGCGGTAATCCGCGATCGCTGGTCGCGCGTATTATCGCGCTTCCAGCGATCGCGGATTTCAATGATGAATCAGGGGCAATGTCTCAACATCATCACATGCTCCATTAATAATTACCTGTCACATACAGACAGACACCACCGCCTTTTTATTTTACTCTGTCTTTCTGTAAGGTAGTATAGCCAGAACAGCCCAATCATGCAGAGAACAAAGCCAGCATTCAGCAATACAACTAAGTCATAGTGCTCTTCATTCATTAAGGATTCCAACTCCCCTATTTTGCTTACCAGACTTGCAGCATTGGCGATTGGTTCTTTAAAACATCACCGCATTTGCCAGCAGTGTTTGCTGTGTCCTTTTGTTATTCAATACAACTAGTACTGTGCATGACAATGTGTGTGTAACATGGGAAACATATTTATCTATAACCCTTCTCCAATCCCCAATTATTAGCATGTTTCAGTTAAATAAACAAAAAAAGTAATACATACAATTTAAGAACAGCCTTTCTCGGTATGTATCCAACTAAAAAGAAAAAAAAATCTTGGTTTAGCAAAACATTTTTTAAATTTCAGTGCACATTTTTTACCCTTTTCATATGTTCTTAATTTAAATTATATAAACTTACATTTCCCTTCACAGTTACGGCACAGTATTTTATTAGCGTCAGTGAGCTGAATCACATCCAATATTTCTCCTCTTGTATATGCTAGATCCTTATATCCTGGTTTTATAAGTTTGGCATTAGGGTCTACCATCATTCGTGTCAGTACTTTAATTTCCCCATGGAACTGTAAAATAGCGATAAATAACATATTTATACATGGCAATCTATACTGACAACAGGAAAAAAGGCTAGGTTGAAAAGTAATGTTCCCTTCACCAGGTTCTATAATCTTGAATAATCTTGCACAGCCACCTGGATTACTAGGATTTACAGAGAAAACGGTTATGAAAACACACACCTGTTCCTTTTATAGTTTTTGGCTGTGCTTTAAAAAATGTATAGATAGCAGTCATGATAACATTTTGCAAAAGAATTTTTCGACAAAATAAGTCAACATCCCACAAAACACTATTACTATGCTTTTGGAACATAGAACTGAAAGTACCAGCCTATTATTACTCAGGTAAAGGTAAGAAAAATGTTAACGTCCACAAATCTTGATCATTCTTGGAAACAATTTAAAAATCTCCTAGTAGTTTTAGGTTCATCTGTACAAACAATAATATGCAAGTATAAACACCATGGGAGCACACAGCAACCATACTGCTCAGGAAGATACACTATCAGCCTGATTCATCAATGAAATGCGCTTACGTGTGCGCTAACCAATTGCTATCACCTCATCATTGAGGTTAACATCTCATGAATTGCGCAGCTGAAAATTATTCACCTTAATTGGTGTATTCACGATCTTCGCTGGGAAACCGGCAGGCGAGTTCACTAGAACTCGGGCCTGACTCGCGGTAATAGACTTCGCTGCCCGGCGCGTACGTACGCGCCGGACAGCGAAGTCTATTACTGCGAGTCAGGCCCGAGTTCTAGTGAACTCGCCTGCCGGTTTCCCCGCAAAGATTGCGAATACGCCAATTAAGGCGAATAATTTTCAGCTGCACAATATAAATACATGTTTATTTTTTGTTTAAATTTAAAATTTGATTGAGGAACTCAATGAGACATGATTGCATAAAGAAAACAATGAGACCATACATGGAAACTCTGAACAGTAAAAGTCAGCATAGTATACAAAATATATATTGAAATATCCAAGATCAAAAACCAATACAAGGTAATTTATAACAGCTTTGTCGAGATTTATTTGCATTGGGAAAGGAAAAGACAGGAGAAAAGGGAGGAGTTAAGGTTGGTCAGGAAAAAGAAGTTGGCAGACAAGGAAAAAAAAAGGGAAGACAGGAAAAGAAGCAAACCCAGTGACCACTGAAAAAAATTTGTTTTAAATATCAGTAGAAGCCGTGGTCGCTCGGTACTCATCAAATGTTGTAAATACTATCCAGTAATACCATCTTCTCACTATCTGAAGTTTGCAGTAAGATTTTCCATAACCATCAGATCATTCATTTTGAAAAAACACATTGCCATAATAGGAGTTTGAGACTGACACCAGAGCAGTGGAATGCATGGTGAAAAATGTTTTAAAGGGAATGTCAAGAGCTGATTTTTTTAGTAGAATTTGACAGACCTTTCACCAAAAAGTTCGAATTCTGAGGCATTCCCAAAAAATATGGAATTAGGAACCTCACCCAGCATTACAATGCCAGCCTCCCTCGGTGCTCTCAGGGTAAACCTTATACAGAGGTGTGGGGAGTATATACCACCTGGTCAGTAATTTGCACACCAACTCTTGCTCAAGGATGGTTTGTGGGCCAAAAACTTCTGAAGGTCGCTTGGTCAAAAAAAATGTCTGGATCTCTTTCGCACTTTGATATAGTAAGGAAAAGTGATGCAGGTTCATGAGTCTTTAAGGCTGCATAGATCTGAAATATGACATGTTGTATCACTTTCAGTAAATAAATTGTTATCCAAGATCCCTGGACCAAAGAACGAGTTACCTGTGATTGGAAGAGGCAAGTGGACATTGCAGTAGGGATGAGAGAGAAGGCCTCTGACAGTATCGTGAAAATTTCTTTGAACTTTCAGTGGGTTTGCGAAATTTTCAGTGGGTTCGCTAAATAGGATTTTTGTGTGATGGACAGCGTCCAGAATGCAGCACATTAGGACATTGAGAAAGGGTGAACTCAACCCACCGTCAATGACACCCAGAAGTGTGTAATACAATTATAGTGAATGGAGTACTCACAGGCAGCAACAGCATCAAGAGGAGGTGGTGGGCCCTGAGGTAGAGCGTGGAGCACATAACTAACTGACTGGAACTATGCAGCTAACAATGAACTGAGAAGGCTTCTACACTGTCCCTGTCACGCTACACATCTCTCCCTGCGTCTGTCTTTCCCCTACACAAGTGGCATCTAGTATTGGGTGTAGTGCATCGTCAATGACACCCAGAAGTGTGTAATACAATTTTTGTGAATGAAGTACTGGGTAGGAGGCAGCAGCAACAGCATCAGGAGAAGGCGTGTACCCTGAGACAGTGTGGATGGCATTGGTAACTGGCCTCTAGAGCTGAATGTAGTGCATTGTTAATGCCAACCCGAAATGTGTAATTCAAATATTGGAAATTTGTGATTAAACGTAGAACGGCAAGACCAATATGTTTCGTGCACCAGCACTGTTGCTGTGGTCTGTGGTGCCGGAAGCGTTAGGAAGGTAGACGATATTGCTAGTTTGCATCATGAAGTGGATGACATCAATGGCAATATCACCTATCAGTTTGGCAGTACTGGGGGTTTTCATCTGAAGTTTGTTGGCCTTCCGGAAGCAGCAGAAATGTAAAGTAAATTGCTAGCTGGCACAATGTCCGGCATGACACTGGCGAAGAATGGCACCCCTGGACATTGCAATAACTAGCGGAAAAATTCAACCGAGGCAGGCTCAGCTGACAGGGTGTTTGGTGATAGGCAGCCACAGATTTAGCACAGGAGCAGTGTGGGTTTACAGAGGCATCTTGGTTTTCCTAGTGAGTCTTTGGCCCTGATTCATCAAGCAAAATTGGAAGCTCGCTCGCGCATTCGTATTCGCGATCCGAAATCGGAAGCCGTCACGCAATTCAGCAACTGAATGAGCTCGCTGCCGGAGCCGCGCATCCCCGGCAGTTTTACACTGGCGAGCTTGCATTAAAAGTCACTGTTCCCCTAAAAAAACATTCTTTCTAATTGCACACATATGACCCTTAGCCCTAAAAAAAAATGTTTGTGCTGTTCAAATGTTTAAAACATCTATATGCGCTAAAAAAAAAAAAAGCATATTTTAAAATGACTTCTTTCTTTCCTGTTGGGCAAGAGTTAACTGAGTTCAGCTCCTCTACATAGGCGCCTATATAAAGGCTTACGATGCCTGATCGGAAGAGCCGCCTGCGGGTAAATCTTGCGACTGTCCACGCGCGAAACCTCGGCTTTGCCATCGGACTAGATTATCCCACAAACGTCACAAGCACACACAGGTTCTTGTTTGCTTCTTATAGATATATATGTATATATATATAAATATATAATTGTAATTACTATAGTCATTGTAATAATAATAATAATATATATTTATAGTTATTGTAGGATATAATTTTATATGTATCTAAATATCTATATATATATATATATATATATATATATATATATAACTCTTTTAACATTAAATCCCCCCAACTTTATTTTATTTTTTTAATTAATAGAATATCTGTTTACTGGTGTACATATCTAAAGGATCATATCGATCAATTATAATGAAATGTCCAATTGCAAAAAAAACAGCCAATTTTGACAGACAAGTGCTAATTGCAATGGAATTTCTATCACATGTGCGCTTAAATTTGAGCATATATAAGGGTGTAGTTTAACTTGCTTTTACCTTTTTCTTCTGGGAGGGGCTGTTGTTTTGTGTGTTATCCTAATTAATCTATGTTTCTGCATTTGATACTTTGCTTACCATTTAGCACAATAGCTTCTTTTTAATTTTTTTTTTACTTTGATGTTTTAATGTCTGTTTTGCAATTTTGAAGTCAATGTTAATGCTATGTTATTGTGTTTGTGGCCATATTGTTTGATTGCAAAATTTGGCTTTACATGGAAGTGTGGGTTTACATATGTTTTGTTTGTTCTTTTTAATTTTTTGTCAATTAGTGTAAAGTTTAGTAGTGTGTTTTTTTTTTTTTTTTTGGTTTTGATGTGTTTTTATATTTTATTGTGACCTTTTAGCAAGTGTTTCTTTTGAATAAAGTTATTTTTAAAATGTTGTTGTTTGTTTTTGGGGGGTTTGTTATGTGATCTCCTTTCCAATTTCCCAGGACACACAGTTTAAAAAGACAATTGTGATTGTTTTTAAGCTGTTCCTTCCTCTGAATTATTTGTAAGGCTAAAAACAGCCTGATTGTCCTATTAAAACTCAGTTGTTTGATGCGCATATTTGTGTGCTTTCAGTTCAGGTGCGTGTAGCTCATAGTTGTGCGTCACGGCGGACCTGCTACATGTGCCTGAACTGTTCTATCAGTTGAAAATTGCACGGCACTTTTGCACAGTCCTCATTAAGGTAAGTTTGGATTTCTGTATCTTGCATGTTTTGCTTCATATGCACTCATGTATGTATAGACATGATTGCACATAAAGCCAAACATGTATGTTTGCATTTAGATGTGTGTACATATACATAGAAAAGAGAAATTAGAAGAAGAAATAGGCAAAGAGGGCTTTTTGGACCCTATTGCTTCACATTGCAAAGATTGCCTATTCCTTCCTATGATTTCGGATATCACGGGCTTGGCTACAAGCAACATTCATGGAGGATATTGCTTCTGGTTAAAAGAAGGAATCCACCTTTATGTGCTTCAACTACCAAGCTGAGGGGAGTAAGTCAACTATATATAGTGGGCCAACATCTAAAATGCCATTCAAATCTGCAAAAGCACCCTGAAGGGATGGAAAAGCAAGAACATGTTTGGCACAAAGTGGATTTGGCATTGGAAGGTATACAATGGATATTGCTTCTGGTTAAAGGAGGAAACCCCCTTATGTGCTTCCACTACCAAGCTGAGGTGAGTCAATATATAGTTGGGCAAGGTCTAACATGCAATTCAAACTGAATAAACACCCTGAAAGGCTTGAAAAGCAAGAACATATGTTTGGCTCAAAGTGAAACAACAACAAATATATACAAAAAGTATATTAATTTCAAATAATATGCGCGTATCTATGCGCAACACCGGAACACTGGCTACAAGCGGGTAATGATGAGCATACAGCAGGCGTACGTGCAAATGCGTGGCGTGTCGTGGCCACGTTTTACAGTAGGCGGGAGTAAACCAGGAAGTTTTATATCTGTACATCATGCCGCGCCCATTGTTTAAAGAGAGGGATCTGCACTTTAATATTAAATAAGTGATTTTTTTTTTAAGTTTTAGCGGGGGGGCAGGGAGGGGGATTATTTTTACTACAATAAGCATACATTTTGTACATGTTTGCATATTTCAATGTGTTTTATGCATCATGCATGTTTGCACATTTCAATGTGTTTTATGCATCATGCATGTTTGCACATTTCAATGTGTTTTTACGCTGCTTCCCATATTCCTCAGCCTAAGAAATCACCATCTTTAATCCTTTACATGTCCAAAACCCTTGTTTGTAACTACTTAAAATGTTGAGGATCCTACTAGCTATTACTCAACCACATTTCTTGGAGGTTTTTGCAGTGCACTTCAAATGCTTGTAATTTGGTGGCCTGGGATTTTGTAGATATTTTGGGACTATTATCTATGAGTGTCCTCATAGGCTGCAAGATATGACATGCAGAATTCCCACACACAGATATCTCACTGTGCCCATGATGTCGTTACACATGCCCACAGAGTGGATATATTTTACCAAGTAGTTTTTTTATATAGAAGCCACAGCACAGCTATAGAATGGGGGAGGGACAGCCTGTGTCCCCATCTCATTCTAGCTGCGCTCTTCTCACTGCCCAGCTCTTATCGGCAGCTGGAATCCTCTGCACGGATGACAGCTGAGAATGGAGTATCCTCTATTGTTCTTTCAATGGATTACAGCTGCAGATGAGAGCTGGGTAGAGGTCCACACACCTAAAGTTGGCTGTTCACAACTATGTACATGCACATATTTTGATGTGTGTATGTATGGTTTGTAAAAATCTTCATGATTCTACCCCATTAAGCTCAATCAGAGGTAGATCATTTGAAGAGCACTAATTTGCCTCCTCGCTATCACGCAAGGCTGGAAATGATCTTTCTTGGCCAGAGGACAGTGAAAGTCTTCTGCTAGAATGTCCTCTGGCTAGCTGAGACCACAATCCTTATTTTGGTGAAGGCGCATTATTCTACTGTCTCACATAGATATTCCCGTGTTTTGTATTTCTCCACTTTTTTTAAAGATCTTTTTTTTTTTTCATGTGTCAACAAAATAAATCCACATGTGCTGCATTATCTGACTCAGTGCAACAGTGCTTACATTTTGCCCCTAGATTGTATGTATGTCTGGCACTTACTAATGCTTCACTAAAACCAGATAAACAGAGTATACATCTAGGAGCACAAATATTGGTTTTACAATGGTTTAAACACGATTAAGCTTAGTGGGGTGGCAACTGGAAGCTTCTTAGTAATAGTAATAGTATACCCATATCTACCCATATATCTACACACAATATTAACAAACAGTTTACATTTGCAACCAAACTATGTCAATTTGCAACAGAAAATATATCAATCAATCAGTCAATGAATTAGTTATCCCTTTTTTTTCTTTTTAAGAGGTGTTTGGTTGTTGTCAAAATAACTCACATTTTGTTTCTCTTTTTCTTTAGGCAATGATTCGGCAGAGATATGACCAGCAGCGGTCAATTTTTGTCAAGAGACAAATTGCGGAGAGGTTGGCAGACAGGCTGTGGACCCCTGCAGGGACGCGCCCAACAGTCGCCCAGATACAACACACTTGGAGCGACCTAAAGCGGAGGAGACCAGATTTGGTGCGCGAAGTGGGGGACCGGATCCTGTCTGGTAAGTTTTGCATTTTGTCTTCTCCACTTGTTAAGGAGTGGTGTTTTAGAATGTTTGTTGTTTGTGTAAAGTAGTATTGTTTAGCCTAGAACTGTTTGTTTTTCACTTCCTATATTTTACTACCCTTATTAATTTTGTATATTTGATTTTATTACAGCCAATTCTCCATCATGCTGGCTGCGAATAATTCAGTGGCCACACAGGCGACTGGCCATCCCCCAGGATGTGGAGGAGGAGGAGGTGCCATCCCTAGGGGAGGAGGAGCCAGTAGAGGAAGACGTGCCATCCCCGGGGGAGGAGCAGCCAGTGGAGGAGGAGGTTCCATCCCTGGGGGAGGAGGCAGTCGAGGAGGAGGTGCCATCCCCAGGTGAGGAGGAGCTAGTCGAGGAGGAGGTGCCATCCCCAGGGGAGGAGGAGCCATCTCAGGAGGTGGAGCCCACTGCCCAACATCTGCAGCCAGAGTCCTCCGATGAAGGAGAGGAGGCGGCCAAGGCCGAGGAGATTGCCTGTAAGCTAACCTTAGAATCAACTTTTGTAACATATGTTGCAATTCAACACATTCTCACACTACTTTCACCATTTTTTGTTACAAATACAAAGAAAGATCTAGCAGGATTGCATGTAGATTATAGTCATTAATCATGCATCAAATGACCGTTCTTTCTAGGTTGTTGGCTAGCATGAATAAAAATAGACTTGAGTTGTTTAGTTGTCCATAGTTGTACTGACAAATGTTTGCTGAAAATTTTTGGACGTAGGCAGAAAGTATCATTTAGAAGTTCTGCATTAATCTATTCACCTTAACTAACCTTACAAATCTACTTTAGTCCTGCCCACCCACTTTTACTTATGCTGTTCATTTTTTATCTACAGCTGCTGCAGTGCCCTTTCCAGCACCTCCTCCACAGGACACAAGTTCCTCATCTGAATGTAAGTATTTCTCCATTTTAGATATTGTAAACATTCCTTAAAAACCATGAAAAGAAAGTAGGAGATACTTTGTTAGGCCTAGCGCCATCAAGTAACATTAGGAGTGTATGACTAGCTTCATGTCTAGGCAGCTTTTTACAGAAGACAAAGGTTAAATGTCACTTAGCCACATTTGTCCCTTGAAAACTCACAAACTTAATTGCCAACAAACTAGATCACTTTAGTTCCATAGCCATTATTAGCTTGGCCCCAGGAATAACCTTTCTTTCTTGTTTGGCATGGTGTAAACAGCAAAACTGTCAGGTGAGATGACATAACTTGAATTTTGTAGCACTGTGCAATTTAAGAACTAGCTGCATATTATACTGGTACATTTGGTCAGTACTTACCTCTCTTATTTTTTTGGTCTCCTTCTACAAACACAGCCAGTTCCACATCGAGGGAGGCAGCCAGTCCTCCTGAGGAGCTTCCGAGCCCCCCACCACCGCCACCCCAACCCCGGCGACATGGCAGACATCCTCTTGGTAAGTTTATATTTTCATTTGTTTGGTTTTTAAAAGGACAGTACTTTTAAAAAAATATTTGGACCAAACTCCTCCAGTTAATATATTATTTGTTTTTTTCTCACCCACCAGGAAGTAGACAGAATAGCCTGGGGATCTGCCCAGGCGGTATCGCTTTTAAAACAAAAAAAACTTTGTATATATGTTTGAAAAGAAGTTTTGTTGTATTGTTATATTTTTATATTTGTTGGTGTTTGCACATTTTAAGTTATTGGGGGGAGATTCAAAAAATAAAACTTTTGTAAAAAAAAACTAAAAGCCAGAGTTTGTGAATGTAATTTGATTTTTATTTCAGTGCACATTTTGAAGATTTTTCCAGCTTGGCCAATCCAATTCCATCCCTAAAAAAATGAAAAAAAAAAGAAACCTTAGTTTTTACACAAAGGTTATTTGAACCATAAAATATTGAACATGCTCTTATCCTACGCAAACCTGTTTTGCAGCTTGGCCGAGTTTGCTCCATTCCTCCATTGGTCACTTGGTCAAAATATCCTGTGACCAAAAGTAACAGAGTTGGGTATGTTAGATATGTCCTCTTCAAAATATATGTAATTGTAACATCATTCGAGAATACATTTGGCATAGAATACACAGCTTAACACCTTAGTATGTCATTTTAACCAACAGAAAAGTAGTTGACCTATTAGCAAGCACATTTATCTGTTACAGACAAGGGTCAGAGAAGTGTGGTGTGCCATATTTGGTCAGTAGACATAACCAGACATAACCGGCCCACTTCACCAGCCCGGCCATGGGCGCGGCCCACCCTAACAGCCTGGCCACAGGCCACCTCCACTTCCTGGCCTCGGCCACGGGACACCCCCACAGCACGCCCATGGTCCACCTTCACAGCACAGGTGCGAGTGGGGCCCACCTTCACAGCACAGGTGCGAGTGGGGCCCACCTCCAGAGCATGTCGATTGCTTGCCCGTGTGTGGGCCAGGGGCACGGGGTGGACTGGCAGGGGCATAGGGTGGGCTGCCAGGGGCAAGGGGTGGATGGGCAGGGGCACGGGGTGGGCTGGCAGGGGCACAGGGTGGGCTGGCAGGGGCACGGGCAGGGGCACTCATTGGCTGGGCAGGGGCACAGGGGGGAGCCGGGGGGAAGAATAGAGCTGGCTGCTCTGCAGGAGATGGGGAGCCAGCAGGGCTTATTGGGATTTGCCAACCCAGCCTTTGAATAATCGCCTGATGTAGGCGAGATTGTTGGCCCAGGGATCCACTTAACATGTTACAGAGATGGTCAAATCTGAAAATGTAGGCACCCAAAGTGGCCGACTGTTCTTGGACCGATTCTTTTCTATCTACGACGCACGGCCGCCAAATGTTGTTGGTTAAATTGTCGGTCCTGGCGATTTTGATTTATGTTTTCATGTAGGAGCGTAAGGACCGGTTCAAAATTATCTGAACTTGGGCCAAGCATCCTTGACTCCACTAATCTATCAAAATAGCTAACCAGCCTCTGACTGAGGTTTAGAAGCTGGCTGCCCACACTGGGTTTACCCAATCTACCTGCATCCACTGGTTGCTATAAAGAGAAAATAAAAAATTACTACAATATCACATAACTTTGTGGTCACCATAACATTATGCAGACAGCATCCTGACATTGAAACATCAACTAATGTTAGACAAAATGTTAGACACATTTTTTCTGACTCCTATACATTAAACATGGGTTGCTTACGGAAACCTCAGGTGTCTCCTCTTCTGCTTGTGGTAAATGTCTACCTGAGGGACCCTAAACAAAAAAAACAAAATAAATGGAACACATTGGGAAAGGTTCATTCCCCCAACACATCCCAAAATAAATACTAATGGACCAGTTCTTGCCTACCTCCACAGTGGATGCAGCCCATGAAAACTCTTCGGAACCAGAAACCAGCAGACATGGATGTTCTACAAAGTCACATGATATATCACATCAAAATAAATGAATGTGGGGACAAGTCTTCACATATCAAAAGTCCCAAATATTTCGCACACACAAAATTATTTTTTACATATTAAGCTCACACATTCCCAAAGGGAGGCTGCACCAGAATCCTCTGCCAAGAAAACTTAACAAAGCTTATCTATATATAAATATATTATAGAAAGATCGAAGGTTATTACTTAGCTTTTGGGAGGCTGAACACACACACAAACCAAATTACCTGTATTCTCCTCCAGGATTCTATGCAGTTGATCAACGACCTCCTCCTGTAGATGGTCATCTGTTAATGAAAGCACAAAAACAAATGAAAGAGTGAGCTTGACTCCAACCCAAAGTTCATTTGGATAGATCGGTTCACCACAAATCCAACCACAAAACATACCATTCCCAGAGCCAAAAATGTGTGAAATGAAACACTCATATTACACATGAGTGTGGTTATAAACATGATTAGAGACACGTGCACAATGTCAAACAAGATATACCATGAAGGTTCATGAAGGTTCATCTTACCAGGAGGAAGCCCAGTGTCATCTCGATGCAAAGTGACATCCTCATCATCCACATCACCCCGAGCACAGGGGGCAGGAGGGGACTGCTGTGTCTCGGGGCGTACTATTGTAAAAAAACTGAAATACACACGTTGTTAATGCAAGTCAAAAGAAGGTAAAAATACACCAAAGAGGTCATTTTCCAAAAATGATCTTAGATTTCACCTCCAAGCATAAATAAGTAAAAACACAATGCTATTTTCTTCTCAATGCTTATGACTAAACTGTTGCAAACCCACAAAAATGCAAAAATCAATTCACATTGGTAATTAGGTATTGTAAAAGGATTGATCTTACATGGTTGGCAAGCATTGGAGTCATCCCAGTAGTCCACCCCTACCACCGTTTCTGGCCCCAATGAATGGCAATGCCAATTTCTTTAATACTCCTTGAGACGCTGCACAAGATGTTCAGGATAGGTCCCACTCCTTCCGGCCTCTGTGCCCAGGACCCTTTTGACATGTCTGAAGATGTCACTCACACGTTTTTGACACTGGGTAATCTTTCATACTCCTTGAGACGCTGCACAAGATGTTCAGGATAGGTCCCACTCCTTCCGGCCTCTGTGCCCAGGACCCTTTTGACATGTCTGAAGATGTCATTCACACGTTTTTGACACTGGGTAATGGTCCGTTGTGTACTGCCCACTGCATTTACACTCCTGGCAATTTCCTCCCAGAGTCCCTGCCTTACAGCATGGGAAGTCTGGGAGTGCAAGCCCCCACGGAGTCCAGGAAAATGTTGTACGTAGGACTCCATGAGGGCTGCATTTTGCTCAGGAGTGAAGCTGGTTGCCTTGGAAGCAGAATCTCTGGTTTGGCTCAAACTGGCTGAGGTGCCAGGTTGAGGGACCAGGGGCCTAGATGTTACTTGGCCTGCTTCACAGAGCAACCTAGCTGGCCTGAGGGAGCTGCTTGTTGGTCTATGGACTGAAGACCCTGGGGTGGTAGTGGTGGTGGTGGTTGGGCCAGCAGCAGCAATAGTGGTAGTGGTGGTGGTGGTGGTGGTGGTGGTGGCAGTGGTGGTGGCCATTCTCCTTGGCTCCATGTATCTAGAAGTCACAAAATAAAAGAGTTATGGGACAACACACCCAAAACATTTTTTGAAGGAATAAAGTAAATGGTGTACTCTTACTTGTTCTTGTCACAGCCTTTGTTCTTTTTCCGTTTTTTCTTTTTTTTTCTCCAAGTTGTGGTTTGCATGACCAGAATGGCTAAGAAACTCTGTACAAATTTATAGGGATTCAGTACGCAAACACGTACGTGCGCAAACAAACGCGCATTTGAATGTGCGCCGGTTCAAGAATTTTGTTTGCTGTTGTCATGGATCCGAATTTGGAACTAGAGTTGCTCTTTACAACTGCTGTTGTGACATTAAACACCACTTTCCTTGTCATAACAGAAGAAGAGCAGCAGCAGCAACAACAGCAACCAGAGGAGCAAGCTCATGCTTCACAAACAGTCCGAATGTTTTGGGGTCCATCGACTGCACTCATGTGGCCATTCATGCCAACAGGAGAATCTTGAGTGCACGCACAGGTTTCCCAGGATCATGCCATGATGCCTATATCCTTCGTCAGACAGCCCTCTACCAGAAATTCATCTCTGGAGAAATGCCTGAGGGCTGGTTAATAGGTAATGAATAATGTCATTACTGTAATACAACTAACAGTAGTCAAATCCTAAAGACACCTATTATGTTGCTATGTCCCTTTGCATTGTCAGAATGCCAGGCTATGACCTATATTGTATATATGTCATATTTTGTGCTAACATCTAATTTAGCAAATACTTTATAAACATTGTACAATATTGGGAGCATAGGGGAAGAACTAACTTTCAGATATTCCCGGAAGCCCTAGTATAATTATAATTACAATGTTCACAGCTCACAGTACTTCAGTGTGGTAGTCAGCAATAACAATGTCTCCTAACAACTAAAAAACAATAAAGTGACCGAAGAGCACAACCCTTAGCAACCTTTGTAAAAAAAATCTAGTGTTACACTGCATTCACAGAACACTTACTATACCAAGAACTAACATGTATTATGTTTGTCTTTTTACAGCTGACAAAGGATACGGGCAGCTTCCATGGCTTATGACAGCTGTGCGTCACCCTCGGTCTGAAGCAGAGCATAATTACAACAAGGCTCTGCAAAAAAGCCAGGGGGTTGTGGAGCAAACCATCGGGCTGCTAAAAGCAGGGTTTCTGTGCTTGGCGCGGCCCGGTGGTGATCTCCTATACGTGCCATGGAAAGCATGCCCGAGTCATCATGGCATGCTGTGTCCTGCACAACCTGTGCCTGCACCATGGGGATACCTGGGACATTCCAGAGGTACATCAACATTCTGCCTCTGGCTCCCAAAGTACAGCAGAGGGACGTCGAGTCAGAGCTGAACTTAATGCTAATGTCTTTACGCGTGAGTATTTCCATATGTTTACAATGCATGCATTACATATTTCAGCACATCATGTTTGGGTTACAAACCAAACTAGGAGTTGAAGTCATAAAAAGCACACTTTAATCGTTTGGGAAATGAAATAGCAGACTTATTTGTGTAAGAGCTGGACTTTTATGTGACACTTTACAAAAACACATTGCCAAACTAGGGCAGAGCGCAATTTAGTTGAGATTTGCACAAGCATTGCTTATGCAGCCAGAAAAGAATGAAACATACAATATATATATATATAGTGGGCCAAGGTCTAAAATGGCATTGAAATCTTCATAAACACCCAGGAAACAGTAGACTGGCTCAGTGCACAAATTAAGGGCGACGTGGTTTGAAAGGACACCCTTCCTAAAATATATAGAGAGTCCAGGAGCCTCATCATTCTTGGCATAGCCTAGCTTCTCTTTGTTTTTGCTGCAATTTTCCCTTCCAGCAAGATGTACAGGTCATGGATGACCTTGCGGGACAGGCATAAACGACTTTTGACATTCTGGTCATTGGTTTGAGCAAAGCAACAAAATATGTTTGGCGCTAAGTTAAACTGTCCTTGGCATTTTTCTATACAAAATGACTAATACGATTAGAATCATGTAAACACATAAATAAAGCATACTATCCGGAATGTAAGAGTGCTTGACTCTGCTTGTAAGCTTGGCAATCAATGTGCTTTGATGTTGTGCTTGGAAAACTGGACCTCCTTCCATCACCTTCAGGTGTGTTAGAATGTATGCAATAGTATGCAACTCAGCTAGACAATTCATTGACAACCAGTTTGGACAGAAAGTGGAAGTGTGTTTGTATACAATAGTGCTAAGATCAGGCAGCACAGCACAATGACAACAAAGCGATAACACTACCACAAATGAACAGAGGAGTTGTGTGGCAGCAAATCAATATGAGTGCAAATGTCAGAGTATTTTTTTTTTTTACAGGTTATCCCAATGACAGGAGGATTTCCAGGGTTACAGTGAACCTGGAAATCCTCCTGACAGTGAGGGATTGCAGGGCACTAGGGGTTAAATGAGGACAAGCCTCTCCATTCACCCCTAGTGCTCTGCTGAGGTTTTATATTTCTCAGCCATTCAGCACTAGAGATGAATGGGGAGACTTGTGCCCATTCATCCCTAGTGCTCTGTGATTGGCTGAGACATAGAAAATCCTGATGACAGCTCAAGGATCATCAGGATTTCCCTTTCCTCAGCCAATCAGGGAGCAGAGCAATCAGCAGAACTTTACTATGCTACAAGCTCTGCTCCCTTGATCGCTCCACGATCAGTGGAGCAGAGCTGTCAGCATAGTAAAGCACCGCTGATTGCTCTGCTCCCTGAGTTGCTGAGGACAGGGAAATCCTGATGTTGCCTTTGCTGTCATCAGGATTCCCTTTCCTCAGGGAGCAGGGCAATCAGCGGAGCTTTACTATGCAATTACTATGCATCCATCATGGTCTTTCAGCGTGAAAAAGGACCATACTGGAGAGGTGCGTGCAACCACTCTGCTGCTCTTTTTCTTTGCCTGCCTCTGCGTCGGCTGGGTGCCCTGCGTCTGCTCCAGCTCCATCTTCCTCATGGTCACATCGTCTCTGACTGTTCCCCTGCTTGTGCCCACTCGTCTGTGTGTTCTTTGGAACTCACATGAGGGAGATTTGCGGCCCCTTCCATCCCCAGTCTGTTGCTGCTGCCTTTCCTATATGTCTGTTTCGGAACTGCTGCTGGCCCTTACACGCACCGGTGGTTCCCAGGTGACATCATGGTCATCATCATCCTCTTTTTCATGTAAGCCAACCTCTGCAAATGCAGCCACTGATCTAACCCTCGCTCAGTGCTCAGTCCACACTCTCCAAGGGTCTCAAAGTCTGCCTCCTGCTCTGAAATTCCCAATGACAGATCCTCAGGCTGTTCGTCAAACAGCAAGGGAGAGTCATTGGGAGGTACAGGCACATTAACCACACTAACTCCTGTCTTTGCTCCTGTCACGGCTGTGCTGGTTCCTGCTGCTGCTGCAGAAGAAGAGCCTGCTGCACTTGAGGCCCCTGAGACCGAGTCTACAATACTCTCAACACAACGTGGTTGTATGATTGTAGTACGCCCTCTCAAAAAATCTACCAGCGTTCTGGTGCTCCACACACAACTTGTCCTGCTGCCTCCAACGGTTTGCTGCTGTCCTACAGTGGCGGACTCCCAGGGAGTATGCCCCTTCCTGATGCGGCAGGTTGCCCAACGACACGCTATCCCCTGTGTCTACCGCTCATCTTTATCTACTTATTCGGGAAAAAATGCACCTGTACCGAATGGTTTCTTTGGTAAATAGCCATATAATGGTATCAGAATTAAATATCTGTATTTGTTTTGAGAAAAATACAGAAATTTTTCTGACTTTTTTGATAAATAGCAAGTGGGATCAGAATAAAATATCTTTATTTTTTTGAGATAGATACAGAAATTTTGCTGGCTTTTTTGATACATAGCAAGTGGGATCAGAATAAAATATCTGTATTTTTTGGGAGAAATACAGACATTTTTCTGGCTTTTTTGATACATAGCAAGTGCTATCAGAATAAAATATTTGTATTTTTTTGACAGAAATACAGAAATTTTTCTGGATTTTTTAATAGATAGCAAGTGGCACCAGAATAAAATATCTGTATATTTTTCAGAGAAATAGAGATTTTTTTTCTGGCATTTTTATAGATAGCAAGTTCTATCAGAATTAAATATCTGTTTTTTTTTTTTGGAGAGTAGGACAGAAATGTTTCTGCCTTTTTTGCTAGATAGCAAGAGATAGCATCCAGAACTGCACAATCTGTATATTTCAAGATATACACAAGGCTCCTATTCTGTCCCTGTCACAATGCACTTCTCTCCCTGCTTCTTTCTCTGAAACAGAACACAAGATGGAGTGACTAACCCCTCCCTCCTTCCCTGTATGCCTGTATATATATATATATGCCTGTGCTCAGATCTCTCCTGACTGGGCTATTGGGCCTTACTGTGCTTCCTGGGAGCAAATGATTCGCTTCCAGCAGCGCCATTTCCGCCAGAAATAGTGGCCTTCCCACCACCTGCATTTTCCCTCATTTGTTCAGCGAGAACACAACCTCATTAACGGTACGATTGGCTGCAAGATTGAACCTACATATCTCGCTCGCTCATCCCTACATTGCAGCATATTTGGAGAACATACAAATTGTAGTACCGATAGTTGGGTGGGAGAGCATATGAGGAAGAACAACTTTGATGCTCCACAGGGAAAGTGATAAAGACTTTTCAATATGAACCCAATATGAATATGATTTCTACTGATCATGTCTTTACCAGTCTACTATCTTACCTAAATGAATAGCTGCATAGTAGAGTGACATGTCTGGCAAGCCAGCCTCCACTCCCATCAGTTTTGGCCTGATATAAAATTTTGAGCCTGAGCCTAACTTATTTCTGGGACCAAATAAAACATAAGAAAATAGAATTGACAGTGTGGAAAAATAGAGATGGTACAGATATTGGGAGAGCCTGAAGAATATTCAAAATTTAAGGTTGTAACACCATCTTAAATTATAGCATCTGCCAAACTGAGAATAGTTTCTTGGATGCCATTTTCCAAGGTCTTGATGTATGTGGCGAAGTAGGAAAATGGAAGTTGAGGTTATAAATGAGACAAATCTCTCCAAAACTCACAAATGCAGGCCTCTGTTGCCTATTTAAAAGGAAAGGAATTATTCAGTAAAAGTTGCAATTTTGTATTCTCTGCATAAAATCTGAACACCAGTAATATTTGGGTTTTCTCTAATCTGCTGAATAATAAATGTAGTAATGCGAGTTATTCACAATCAGATAAGTCTAAAATATGTAAGATAAATAGATTCATGTTTTGAAAGATCCTGTATTCAAGAAATTAAACAGGTAAGCAAATAGTATGGTGTAGTGTTAGGACTACATATATAGGGAACTATACTTTTCGTTAAATATTATTTCCAATTGTATTCTAAGGGATAGGTAATTATGATAAAATAGGAGATTGTGTTCCAGGTAATTATGATAAAATAAGTGAAGTAGCATAGGGGAGAAATATCAATATATACTAATTTCATCTATTCCAGTGGTTTCATGATGGGGGATATATCTCTTATGACTATATATATATATATATATTTATTATATATAATTTATTATACAAAAGGTAAGGAAATGACTTGTAAGAGTTTGGGGGTCAATACTTAGGTTTATTCAAATAGATGTGAGGGTAAATATAGAAATAAAATAAATATAAAAAAATAGATATATAAATTAAAATAAAGTATATCAATTATCTAAAAAATCTGTATAAATTGCTACAAAAGAGAATCTTTAATATTTTATGAAGGGGTATTAACATTGGTAGGTAGTCATCTTGTGATTCATAAAATCTATATATTATGTTATGTAAGAGTTACTGCTATGTGTATTCATAAAAACGATTTTGTAAAGCTTTAAAGTTTTTTTCAAGCTTTCTTTCTTAGGCATACCTCTAGGATCCAAATACAGCAATGTAGGCATGCTGTTATAAAAGTTATGTGCAGGCAGTGGGAGGTTTGCAGGGTATAATTCCTTGGCTAAATTGGTGAGGAATTGGCATTCTTCCAGTGTTAGGGCACATTCGTGTTAGTTGCGCATGCGCAGATGGCAGGGGATGTAAATGTCGGATGGTTCCACCTCCCTCCATGTTCGTGACAATATTGAACCGTACTTATCAGGCAGCTCAATGATTCACAGCTTAGTCTGTGAATCAAACGGGACAAGTGCTCTACAACAAGCAGGAGATGGCAGCACGTCATTATAGCAAAGGAGCGCCATCAAGTACAGGCCGTGACCCATAAGGACCAGTAGTGGATTGATTTGTTCCTCTGGAGAACAAATTGCAAGTGTGTGTAGATGCAGGCAGTGACAGGATTCAGGACGAAAGGACCCAAGAGGGAGTTCTGAACCTAAGGCCAGAGGATCTTACATCCAAAAATTTGGTGTGCATAACATATTTAAATTAAATTTATTATTTTAGCACTTTTGTTAGTTTTTAACAAGGCTTTTAATGTATCAGTGTAAGGAACTTACCTGTCCTGCTAGCCCGCGGTGTCCCTGGAGATCCCAGCCGCAGAGGGAGACGCTGCTGCAGCAGTCAGCATGGCCGAGGCTGCTGCCCTGCTCACAGCGTGTCTCTTTCTGCAGGCGGAGGGATCCGTCCTGGCCAAACTACTGTTCAGCCGCAGGGGATTCAGTTACTCCCCAATCAAATGCGCCAGATGGCGCAAGGTCATTGGTTACTCTGGCTATTTAAGGAGAACCTGTCCTGTACACCATTGCCCGCTATAAGCCTCTGTGTACACAGTGTGCTTGGATGCGTTCTTTGTGTTGGTTAACAGTTCTCTGATTGTCATTATAATAGCGACCTGGTCTGATACCTGACTCTTGCCTGAACTCTGCCTGTCCTGACCTTGGATTGTTTGTGACCTCGCTTGTCTGCTGCCTGCCCTGACCTCGGATTGTTCCTGACCTGCCTTTGCCTTACCCTCTTGTACTACGCTTATCGGACTTGATATCTGTAAATACCCTGTCTTGTTTTATGACTACAATAAAACTCGGTAAAAGGACTTTTGGAGTTGGCTGTGGTTTGTGTGCCTGGGCGCATTACAGTCAAGTATTGATAGCCCTGGAGTAGAAAATAAGTTAGTGGTTGATAAATGATATTAAAATCCATGGCAGTCCACATAAAATTCCATAGGAATCTAAAAACATATGGGATAAAATGAAGTGTTTTTTTCAGATACTGCTTTTGCTGGTAAAATCAAAGAAAATAAACTTAAAGGATTGTTTGTTCAGGGATTATTATCTTGTTGCTTATAAAAAGATAATACAAAAAAGATAATGAAATTAGGATGCAAGATAATACATATGGGAATATTTTAAATAAAAAATATTTGAAAAGATTTCTGATCTCAGGTTGCAAGCTATCACAACTGGGGAAGCATTATTGGAAAAAGCTAAATTATGTGAAAATCAAAATAACTATTGTCAGTGAAAATATAGGATATGAAGAGTTTGAAGAATGTAAACATGCTACCAATATTGTACTTGAAAAATTGATAGAAAAATCCAATACACTTGTTGCATATAAATATGACAACAATAGCACCTTTGCTTTAAAATTTAAAAATGGTATATCCCTAACCTGCCTTATTACATTTTAAAGTGATACTTCCATAACATACCCTGATACAGCCCGTAAAGATACATCTATGCTCATTATGATAAATACTGATATAATCCTCCTGTAATTAAACCTGAAAATCAGTACAAACAAAATATATCCCTGGAATGACTTGGATAAAACAGCCAGCCTACCAGCAGCAACCAATACAACCACCACTGTACTTTTACATACAGGTGAAGTTCAATTCATTTCAGATTCATTTTAACAGATTCATGACATGGGTTTGTGATTTTCAAAGAGCTAGACAGACTTACAACTTGAATGCAGATTATTTTGACAGAGTTTTGCAGAGAGTGATTGGAACTTGATTATGCATAAACATTCTGGATAAGCATATGGATAAGCAGGGGAGAGAATATGAGAGTACAGAGCCATAGAGGAATAAAACAAATTACAACTTAAGGAGTCTAAAAAAGGAGCGGAAGATATGAACAAAGTAGGAAGGAAAGGCCTGACAAACAATCTTGGGTGCCATTTCATGAGATAAAGAATGAAAGAGATTGGCTGAAAGGTAAACAAGCTAAAGTGACAGAGGAACTTAAACTTAAAGCTGGAGGTGAAAAAGTTGTTTTTGTGGTTGAAAGGAATAATTGTTAGGGGTCTCAAGTACCTCATGTTGCCATTACTTAAATGATTTGATTTTAGACTCTTGGGGGCTGCCTTCTGTTAATGTAATAATAGGGGGTATTCATGTACAAGCACTGTTGGACAGTGGGGAGAAGTTAGTTTCAGCAAGCATGTCATTCCTGGTAATGAAATGATCAGAAATACAGGTGTCACTGGACATCCCATTGAGGTTCCAATTATGCATGGTGTGGAGAAAAATGGTAATGTGACATTATCTGTCAAGATCAGGACATAGGTGATGATGTTTGTGGGGGAACAAAGATTTGTTGCTGACCTTGCAAACATGAATTTGTAGAAGATGTCATGAAATGACAGATTTGGTCATGTATGGTATTCTCCAATTCAATTGGTAACTGTAGCTGTCAAACCTATTGGTGAAGCTCATTTAAATAGTAATTGGGATCCCTGCTATATTAGTCTAGTGCATGAATACCAGGACATAATGGCAAAACATAAACAGGATTGTGGCAGGATGAATACAATGGGTTTGTTAGAAGGGAGCTACCCTCCACCCCAGAAACAGTCTAAGATGCCATGTCAAGTTTTGTGTTACAGGATCAAAAAGAAGACAGAGAAAAAGGAAAAAACACAAGAAGAGAGAAATATTCCCATCAGAACACCATCTTCAATTTAAGAGGGGGAGGAGACATTTTACCAAACTTTTTGGGGGGGTTAAAAAACTCTGTAGCTGGGGAGTACAAAAGAAATTTGCAGAGCATAGAACAGATGGACTGCACTACTGACCCTAAAATCACAGAACATTCAGAAGGGGTCACTATTAACAACAACAATGTGAAGAGGACAGTGGAAGGTTGGATAGTGCAAACAATGCAATATTACAATGTCCGAAGCGGAAATGTTTTCTGATTACAGGTATTTCCTAGGTTACATATTAGTTCTTGACAGACTCTCCTTGAGCTTTTCCATTCTTGGCTCGTGAAACAAGTGGCTTGGAATCAAAGGGAGTTTGAAAACACAGTTGTTTTCTGATATTGTGCATTTGGGAGTTGTGTCTGCTTGCCTCTCAGTTTTATTTTAAAGAGTTTTTTTTTCCTTTTTCCTTGCTAACCCCTAAGGGGGAGTGGTCAAGGTTTCAGTTCTTGGCAGACTCACCTTGAACTTGCTCACGCTTGGCTAGTGAAACAAGTGGCTTGGAATCAAGTGGAGTTAGAAAACAAAGTTGTTTTCTGATATTGTGCATTTGGGATTCGTCTGGCTGACTGTTGTGTTGTGTCTGCTTGACTGTCAGTTTTGTTTTAAATAGCTTTTTTTGTCCCGCCTGACCTCTAAGGGGGAGTGGTCAAGGTTTCACAGATGATTTAGGTTCTTGGCAGACTCACCTTGAGCTTCCTCAGTCTTGGCTTGTGAAACAAGATGCGCGGAATCAAGTAGAGTTAGAAAACACAGTTGTTTTCTGATATTGTGCATTTGGGAGTTGTGTCTGTTTGACTGTCAGTTTTGTTTTAAATAGCTTTATTTTCCTTTTTCCTTGCTGACCTCCAAGGGGGAGTGGTCAAGATTTCACATGTGATTTAAATTCTTGGCAGACTCACCTTGAGCTGCTCACTCTTGGCTGGTGAAACAAGTGGCTTGGAATCAAGTGGAGTTTAAAAACAAGTTAAATCTTTATAGTAACCACAAACTGTAAATAAACATTTATACCTCCTTGTAAACAAACATTGTAACTAGGAAAATGAGTGGTAGCAAGGTGGAAGGTTTTGTTCATGGCACAGTCTGCCATATGTATGCACAAATTCTGCTCCTAGGTGAATACAGCTGTGACAGATGTGTGCAAGTTGCCTTCTTGTATCTCGCATTGGAGAGCTGGAGAAGCTCATTGCAACGCTGAAATTACTGGATCACCTTGAGAGGCATCTCCTGTTATTATTATTATTATTATTATTAATAAACAGGATTTATATAGCGCCAACATATTACGCAGCGCTGTACATTAAATAGGGATTGCAAATGACAGACTAATACAGACAGTGATACAGGAGGAGAGGACCCTGCCCCGAAGAGCTTACAATCTAGTAGGCGGGGGAATTTCACACACAATAGGATGGGAGATATGTAGTGGTGGGAAGTAGTGGTGGTTTCAACTGACAGAAGAGGACGGGTAGGCAAGTTTGAAAAAATGGGTTTTGAGCGCTCTTTTAAATGAGCGGAAAGTAGGAGCAAGCCGAAAAGGACGAGGAAGACCATTCCAGAGAGTTGGAGGAGCTCTAGAGAAGTCTTGTAACCGTGCGTGTGATGAGGTTATGAGTGAGGAAGTCATTAGTAGGTCATTGGAGGAGCGGAGAGAGCGGCAGGGGGAGTATTTTTTAACCATGTCAGAAATGTAAGTGGGACAATAACTGTGGAGGGATTTGAAGGCAAAGCACAGGAGCTTAAATTTGATTCTAAGGTGAAATGGAAGCCAATGGAGAGAACTACAAAGAGATACAGCGGAGGAGGAGCGGAGGGAAGGATGGATGAGTCTGGCTGCAGCATTCATGATAGATTGTAGAGGGGAGAGTCGGGTTAGTGGAATACCAGCGAGAAGGATGTTACAGTAGTCCAGACGAGAGATGATAAGAGCATGTACAAGGAGTTTGGTGGTCTCAGGGGACAGGTAGGGGCGGATTTTGGAGATGCTGTTAACTGAGCAGGTAGTTAATGGCTTAGATGTGGAGGGTGGAGAGGTTAATCAGGATGAACATGTTCGGAGTTGGGTTACTGTAGTTAGAGGGAGTGGTAGGAGCACCCAGAAAAAAAAGGTCAAACCAGTTGGAACCAATGACAGGATAGATAGAAGATGGAGAATCCTTCAAAATCAGTTTAAAGAACTAGGTTTCAAGTTGAAGGAAAAGACCTCTAAGGTTATGTTCTCTGGAATATTGCCTGTGCCATGCGTAACACAGGAAAGGCAGAGGGAGCTTAGACAGCTAAACGCATGGCTTATGTCCTGGTACAAAAGGGAAGGGTTTGGGTTCATAGAGCACTAGGCTGACTTTTCTTTGGGGTACATCCTGTATGCCAGAGATGGTTTGCACCTAAATGAAAAGGGTCTGCTGTGCTAGGGGAATGATTTAGGAGGATGGTGGAGGGATATTTAAACTAGGACAGAGGGGGTGGGACAGTTAAAAAAGGTGGCAGAAAGGTTAGTCAGGGGTCAGCCACTATTGAGGGGTGGATTGGGGATAGTTGTGTGGAGGGTTATGGATAAAGGTATGGAGCTTCCCTTGTTGCAAACAAACAATGGATTGTGCAGTACTGAAAAACAAAAGGATTTGGCAAACAATGTTGGTAAATTCAACAATGATATAAAGAGCCTGATCACCAATGCTAGAAGTCTGGCAAACAAAATAGGGGAGTTGGAAGCCTTAAATAAGTGAAGAGCATTTGGACTTAGCATTGCTGAATCCTGGCCTTGTTCTTCACATGACTAGGCTGTCCATATTACTGGTTATACTCTTTCATAATGACAGAGTTAAACGAAAGGGTGGTGGTGTTAGTCTGTATGTGAGAAGTTATCTGAAAGTAAATGTGAAAGAAGAAATTGCGGATGGAACAAGCGATGAGGTTGAGGCAATATAGATGGAGTTGAATGTGGAAATGCACAATAAACAAATAATTATTGGAGTCTGAAAAAGAAATAGAGAATCAACTATTAGCACGGATAGAAAAAGAATCAAAAAGTGGAAGTGTTTTAACCATGGGAGATTTCAACTACCCTGGCATTGAGTGGAGTAATGGCACTACAGGAACAGCAAAAGGTAAGAAATTTGTAAATTTAATACAAGAAAATGTTATAGTACAGTTTATATAAGCCCCAACTAGTAATGATACTCTGCTGGACCTAGTTCTTTCTAACAATGCAGAGCTTATAGCAAATGTGCATATAAAAGAATCTGGGTAGCAGTGACCATAATGTGATTTCATTAAATGTAAGTTGTAAATAGGAAGCAAAAACAGGAAAGATAAAAACTTTTAGTTTTTATCTCTAAAGAGAGCAAATTTTCCATTATTAGGGCGGCTCTCTGTGACTTGATTTGGGTTACAATATTGTCCTCAAAGAACACAAAACAGAAATGGGAATGTTTCAAGCACACTGTTCACAAGTTCTACAAAAGCACACTGAAAAATTTATTCCAATGGGTAATAAGTAGAGATGAGCGAATCGAAGCTGATGAACTGGAATTCGATCCGAATTTCAGAATAAATTCGATTCGCAACAAATCCGAATTTTCTTGCTATTCGTGGTAACCTCAGCCATCTTGGATTAAGACATTTTACAGCGTTCTGAGAGCAGGGAGGGACGTGTGCAGGCTCTAGGGAGAGTATTAGGAGAAACCTCATTGTGATAAAAAAAACTGAAAGAACGATTTATAAGTGCAGGGAAAGGATAGGGAGAAATCATTTCACAGCATCTTAGTGCAGGGAGAGACGTCAGAAGGCGCTAGGGACACTGCTAAAAAAGCGATTTACAAGTGCAGGGAAAGGATAGGGAGGAATCATTTCACAGCATCCTAGTGCAGGAAGAGACATGAGAAGGCACTAGGGACAGTGCTAGAAAAGCCATTTACAAGTGCAGGGAAAGGATAGGGAGGAATCATTTCACAGCATCTTAGTGCAGGGAGAGACGTCAGAAGGCGCTGGGGACGACAGTGCTAGAAAAGCAATTTACAAGTGCAGGGAAAGATTATTTGGGGATCCAAATAGCCATTATACAGCTTTGTCATTCCATCATTTTATATATCCAGAAAAATATATACGCACTTCACTGTTACAGTTATTTGGAGTCAAAGCGTTTAGCGACGTATTTCAGTACAAAAATACAAATATATTCTCAGTTCACTTCTGCAGGTATATGTGGTGAAAGCATTTAGTGACGTATTTGAGTACAAAAAGAAAAATATTTACGCAGTTCACTGTTGTAGTTATTTGTGGTAAAAGCGTTTAGTGGCCTATTTCTGTACAAAAATAAAAAGATATTAGTTGCTTTTAGGTGTGTTTTAATTTGCTTTTAATTTATTTAGTTCAAGTAAAAGTATGTCAGACAGAGAAGTGGCAGGCCATGCACAGAGGATTGGGAGAGGCCTATATGTTTCTGGCGCAGGCAGAAGTCGCAGCAGAGTAAGGGGGCATGTCAGCAAGAGTTGCAGCGAGAGGCCTGAGCTCCTGGTGTCATCCAGCGGTCGTGTCTTAACCAGCAACCCAGCTATTCTTAATTGGTTAACTCGGTCATCCACTTCATCCCAAGTGACATCAGACACCCCCAGCCAACAGTCGTTGGGTTCGTCAGACACAACCCTTAGTTGGCATGGCCTGGGAGCAGATCCTGTGCCCTCACCTGTCCTCAACTTGCCTCTGTCCTTTGCTGTTCCCTCAGCCACAGAAGTATTGTATGCTGTGGGCTCAGCTCCACTATACAACGAGGACAAGCTAGTAGAGGACAGTCAGCAGTTACTGCCCAGCCAAGATCTGGAGGAGACATCCGCCGCTTTCTCTGCTAGGCGGGCAAGTAGTGATGAGGAGAGTGGCGTGGGAGGTGGTGTTGTGAGCAGTCAGGCTCCTGGCCCAGAGACCGTTGAGGAGGACATCACTGACGTGCATACTCTACTCGATGATGATGAAGCCGATCGAACTTGGAAGCCGGGTGAAGAAGGGGCTTCATCATCATCAGGAGAAGAGGGTGGCAGTTTGCCCGTGAGGCACCGGCTGAGCCAGAAAGGTAGTAGCATGGCTGGTAGTCAGTAGGGTGGCAGCAGTGGGAGGTCGGGAGCCAAACATGCCCGGGGTAGACCACATGCTTCGCAGCACCCTACCTGCCCAGGATGTAGGGGTGCAGGGGTTCTTGGAGGCAGCAGCGGTAGCAGTCAGTCAGTGCGGAGTGTTGGGGGGAAAATCACCTACTCGGCGGCGTGGCAGTTGTTTGTTAAGCCGCCGGAGGAGGTTAACATGGCCATATGTAGAATATGTGGTCAGAAGGTGAAGCGTGGCCAGGGTGCCAATGTGTTGTGTGCCACGGCCTGGCATCAACATATGCAGCGCCACCATAAAGCGGCCTGGGAGAACCATGGCTCCGATTTGGTGGTCCAGCCTGCCGCAGCAACCGCTGCATCACCCAGTGGCACGCACCGGCTTTCAGGCAGTCCAGGCTCCACCACATCAGCCGAAGGGAGCTGTATGTCATTTCCATCTTCTGCTGGTCCAGATGCTCCTGCTTTTCCTACTCCTTGTCAGTCATTCCTACAGCATTCGATCACCGAAGCGATTGCTAAGAGACAACAGTATGCGTGCACTCATCCAACGGCGCAGAAGCTGAATGTGCTCCTGTCCAAGTTGCTGGTGCTGTCCCTCCCTTTCCATGTGGTGGACTCTGCACCTTTCAGAGAACTGATGGCTTGTGCCGAGCCAAGGTGGAGAGTCCGAAGCCGCCATTTCTTTGCGAACAAGGCAGTACCAGCCCTGCACAAATATGTAGAACAGAAGGTGTCCTTGAGCCTGTCGGTGTATGCCAAAGTGCACGGCAGCGCCGACGTGTGGAGCTGTAACTATGGTCAGGGACAATACATGTCCTTTACTGGGTGAATGCGATTTATGCACAGCCACACCAGCAACTTGGCCAGGTGACACTGCTTCCGCCTCCACGTTCTCACGCTGCTGGTCCTGCGACAACGTCCGCCTCTGCCTCCTCATCCTCCACCGTGTTCTCAGCCTCCACTGCAGAGACAATTCACAGTGCCCCTCCAGCATACCACATGTGCAGGGCATGGCGGTGTCACGATGTTCTGCACCTGGTTTGCCTGGGGGAACGGAATCACACAGGGGATGAACTGCTCTGTGTGATTCATCAAGAGATCGAATCATGGCTTTCTCCGCGACAACTCAAAATCGGAACCATGGTGACCGACAACGGGAAGAACATTGTGTCTGTGCTGCGTCAAGGGAGGCTGAGCCATGCACCCTGCATGGAACACGTCTTCAATCTGGTCATCATAAAAATGGCCAGGAAACTTTGCATGCACTTCACCCACTCGTAAACTGCAAAGCACACCCTCCTTGAGCTGCGGGAGCAGAACGGCATCCCCCAACATAGGCTGATATGCGACGTTTCCACCCGTTGGAATTCCACCCTCCATATGTTGGACCGACAATACGAACAGAGAAAGGCCATCAACGAATTTTTGATGATCGAAGCGGATAGGAGTACTCCCATGTGTAACTTTGATGTCAGCCAGTGGCAGCTAATGCGTTACACCTGCCGTTTGCTCAGGCCCTTTGAGGAGGCCACGTTATTTGTCAGTCACCAGGACTACGGGATGAACAACGTCATTCCACTGCTTCATGTCCTGGAACAGATGCTGGTAAATCTGGCTGGTCAGGGGACTGGAGACGTGGCGCCTAGATTTCACTGCCACATGAGCCCTGTGGGGGCTGAACTGGAGGAGGAGGAGGACATTAGAGCAAAGGCAATGTATAGCCAAATGGGTGGTTTTTCTACTCAGGTGACTGGAGAGGAGGAGCAGGAGCAGCCAGAGGAGCAAGAGGGAAATGAGTAAGACGAGGCAGAGGACCCAGACAGACCGTGGCAGTATGCAGTGGAGATAGAAGCAGGGAGTCCCTCCGAGTCGTTTGCAGAAATGGCCCGCTGCATGCTCACTTGCTTGCGCAGTGACAGCCCAATTGTCACCATTCGACAGAGGGATGACTTCTGGCTTTCCACTTTGTTGGACCCTCGCTACCTGTCCAAAATGGGGGCCTTTTTACACCCGCTGAGAGGGAAGACAAACTGAACTACTACAGAGACATCCTATGTAGTCAGTTGGCCGCTGCCTATCTGCGCCATTTTCCATCCTCTCGCAGGTCTGCACTCACGTTCCACTGCCATGGCTGCTGGGGAGGGGTGGGGTGGCAGGAGCCGTACCAGCTCCATCAGCAGCAGCCTGAGTCTAGAGTCGCTGATTAGCAGCTTTCTGCACCCGCATAGTGAAGAAACTACTGACCAGCAGGTAGACATAAAGCAGAACCTGAACCAGCAGGTGGTGGCATACTTTAGTGCACCCTGCCAGCCGTCATTGAAGAACGGCTGGACTATTGGGCAGCCAAACTGGATTTGTGGCTGCAACTGGTCGAGTTTGCCCTGGAAAAGCTGTCCTGCCCGGCCAGTAGTGTGGCATCTGAGCGGGTGTTTAGTGCGGCGGGGGCTATAGTTACCCCAAGAAGAACTCGCCTGTCCAAAATGTGGAGAGACTGACCTTTGTCAAGATGAATCAAGCGTGGATCAGCCAGGATTTCTACCCACCAATGCCTGATGCATCTGATTACATGATCCATGCCGCCTGACCCAAACCTTGACCGGTTTCTTCTGGCTACCTGCCTTAGCTACTACTCTGTGGTCTTCTAATGCTGCTGCTGCCATCTCCACACTATGTCACATTGCCGCTCTG